>NC_138150.1:31967852-32277852 GCF_964199315.1 Orbicella franksi | reverse complement strand
AGGTATTTTTTGTTTACTTTTGTCAGCTATGAGTGCTAGACTTCAGATTAGCATATATGAAAAAATGCACCTTATGATAATTCTCGGACCCAAGTCAAAGAAAGATAATTTCCCAGCTTAATCTTATACAAATTGATCAGTATAAACTTAAAAAAAAGTGCGACCAGTGTTTTTCAATGTAACGAAATCTGTTTAAATCTCTATTTTTGCCCATCCATGCCCATGTTTGGCATTCCTGTGTTTCTTTAAGCCATTGTTGTGATATTTTGGTTAATTTGATGACCATTTGGTAAGTGCCTAAATTGGGTGACATGGCTCCTTTAATGTTCTTACCTGCTCCATGATCGATAAGTAGCTGAATAACTTGTCCCTGGTCATTACGTGCAGCGTAGTGTAGTGGTGATAACCCGCACTCGTTAGTTTCATTGATATCGTTTACGTTGCTCTCCAGAAGTGAGCTCAGTACAACAAGATCTCCCTCACGGCAGGCCTGGGTCAACAGAAAGAGAGAGATTAAAGCGTCTAAAACGACAAAAAGAAAAACTTCAGTCTACTCTTAATCAGTTGATAAAAATGAAAATTACTTGGAAGCCGGGATAATGGATTAAGAGTAACTTTTGGAGGCTGATTTTTGATATTTTCAGAAATCAGTTATCACCATAGTAGTTGAGCTCGCAGCCTTATTGAAACCGCCGTTAGAGACAACACAATAAATCTCCACTGGATACCTCCAACCATTTGATCAAAATTTTGTTTCCATGTAAATCTTCAGTGTAGCAGATTTATGTTAATTTTTGTAAATGCAAATGACATGACGTTTGGTGTATTACTGTAACTGAAACGTTTTTGTTATGTATTATTTAAGTGCAACAAGAGAGGGTGCACTCAAGATGGACAGAATGGGGAAGTTCCTTGTATTGAGAACAACTCTTAATCAAAGAGAATTGAAAAGTAATTAAGCCGTTATCTTAAATAAAACAAGTAGGAATTGGGATGTTTCACAAACAGGTCTGTTTGCTTTTTTATTAATCAGATGTCGTTTTCGTAGTTATAAATGGCTGCAGACTTTCAAGGCATTGTAAGATTATACTTCCAGATAATGGACATATACTTAAGGGTGAAAACTGAGTGAACCCTTAGGCGTGCATCATCTACAGCAGACTTAGGCAATAATAATTAATCATATAAGAGGAAAGAGATGTGGGGATATCTGTGAGAATAGAAATCTCTCATTGAGGAAAAAGAGAAATTATCCTCTAAATCAGTTACATGACATTGAAGTGTTAATCAAACATGACTATCATTTGATGCATTTTTTCGTTCTCTCCATTGGCCGAGAGCCCAGCACGTGACCTGCAAATAACTGCCTACAAATAGTCATAAGCTTATACGTAGTACTGTCTATTAACGTGTTTTGCTGCAAATAATATTGCTGCTCATGCGTAATTGAAACCGCGCTGTCGGGAGAAAAATGACAGATCGCTTCCCTGAGTTGCGAGACAGTGATTTAAATATGAAAACAAACCTGGTGATCGAGTGATAAAACAGTTATTGAACTCGGTCATCGCAAAATCACGATATTTTGCTCAGCCTCGTCCAATAACGGTTAATTATTTCAAGAAAGAGCTGGATCCGTTTATGGGAATTGTAAAGCCTTCAAATACCATTCTATAGAAAAGAAAATCGAGAGAAGGAAACAGTTCCCAGTGGTTACGATATCGTAAAAAACAACACTTACAATGCAGCTCAGTCGAAATTACAATGTGATTCAATTTCCGCTGTTGAACAGCTGGGAGCAAATTTGTTTTGATGATAGGTGCGGTAGTTCATCAATGACGTTTTAATTTTGGCGCACTGGGTACGTATTTAGTTTAACAGGTTTTAAAATTTCAAGCAACAATTTTGATAGGACCATTTTCACGTGAAAGTTAGTATCGTGTAACACAACATGCTGTGAGGGTTTCTAATGCAAGACAGCAAGTACGACCGGTAATTAAAAGACCTGCTGAAACCTTCGCATGAATTTGTTGAATATTGCTTTGTATAAAGTTGCACTGATAATCTTCGTTAAGCCCTTCAGGTCGATAACTCCTTGATTGTAAAATTGTTTCGTAACATCTCAGAATATTCCATAATTAATCAGTGCCAAACAGTCACGATTCTCCAGTTTTCCTTTCTGCCCACAAACTTAATGGCCAACTTGACGCTTTAGTAGTAAATTTCCAAGGTGACCGTTTAAACCCATAAAAATCATGTTGAGTTGGGTAAACATAATTATATATCTATACCTTCATCTATCGATAATCATATGTTAATATATTCACACTTAATGCTACTGAATAAGAGCGATATTATCACCTATATGCATGTAAGTAAGCGAAACTTCCTTCGGTGAATATCAGCTAAAATAAGACGGGATCGTTCCTCAGAACACAGATATACAGTTTTTTTAAAACTGACATCTTCACCTTTTAGAAACATTCTGTCCGAAGGCAATTGAATGTTATTTACGCTGCTAGTCTTTCCAGTAATTATTGGTAATATTTCACTTTCAAAAGTTATTTCACACAGTTACTTGCAAGCCATTTAAGGACTGACATCACTATACTCCTCAGGTTACGATAACAAGTCTACAGTTATCATTTGTATGGTACGATATACAGTACGCTTTAAGTGGTATTCAGATCATCTTTCCAAGACAACATTTTTTAAACTGCATAAATGAAATCACCATGATTTGTTATGCACTTAGCAGTAAGCAGTCAGTTGGAGTTTCTGTAGCACCGTAAAATGAAACAACGTTTCTCGTGTAGGTGACGAAAAAGAAGTTCTTAATTAATCCACAAATTCTACATTGAAAGAAGCAATCACAATCAAAAAAGTGATTTCCTTGCGCAGTTGAATTTGATATGGAAAGGTATCTTGTAACATAACAATACTAAAGCTTTTTAAAATTAATCACTTTTGCAACCAAAGAAGACCATTTATTCAAATGGCAAACAGGACCATCTTTCGCCGGGCACCCTCCAGAAAATCAAAGGATAACCTAATGTTACAGAATAGTTTTAATGACTCAGAAAGGAATATCTGAACAAAACTTTCACCCTTAGGAAAATATATATTTGTTTTAGCTGAACATGTCGACCTTGCTTTTCGATTTTATCGGTACATACCTGGTGGGCGGCCTCTGAACAGTGTTGTTAACGACATTTAAATTGCACGCGCTTCGAAAAGCCTTCAGAAATTGCTTTTTTATTGGTTTATGAAAAGAAGAGACCGCCTATGACTGGTATACAGCAAATATTTATAAAAAAAAAAATTTAAAATCTTGTCTTTTGCTATAAATGGCCCTAAACCCCCTTTTTTACCTCAAATAAATCCATGGGTGCTGTGTTCAGGTTTCTTTCCACGGAATTAGAAATGCTTCTTTTAATCCCGTCTGAAACTGACACCCCTCTCCGATCCGCTTTCTTGATCTCAGTCAGAACCAAAGCTCGCATGGAAAAATCTGTTGCTTCATTGTTCCCAAGCGTGATATGATCTAAATCATCCATTAAACCCAACGAGCTTCCATCCATTATTCTGAAAAATGTAAAATTCAGAAAAGGAAAACGGCTGTATTAAAATCCAAGCAGACCGTTTTTGAGCAGTCCATTAGAGGGGAATACACAACTTGCACAGTTTAAGTCATGTGTATTTTCTCACCGTCGATTGCGCCTCATGTTAAAATTAAAGTCGTCATGATCATAATAAAATGACATAATCGCCTTGAACATCTAAGAAGTGGACTTTGCTTACGCCAAAAATAATGACATTCTCCTTATATCGCTGTTTGTCACCAATTTGTAACATAGAAGGAAATTTTATTTACATTTTAATAGCATCATCAACACTCGAACGCCGTTGAAATATTACTGCATAATTTTAAAAGAAAGTTATTAGGTTTTGGCACAGTCTGTCTTCTTGAGTTGAAAATACACTCGTTACTAAACAAAGACCAACAACTGAACAGCATCACTATTGACACCGATCGAGACGAGCAGTTTTAATTTCCATTATTGGAATTTATAAAAGGCTTTTAAACTACAGAGTCTTTTTCATTACGAAAAGTAAACAGGAATTACGTTTCACCAAAAAATTAATTAATCGCCACAGAGGAAACGCAAACGGACAGTGCGCACAGAGTGAAAAATGTAATTAAGCTGGGGGCAAATTCGTCCAAAAATTAATAAAATAAAACTATAATTAATGAACATTTATAGAATTTTCTCTGAGGACTCAGTCATCAGAAATGCGCATACATACGTATGAGTACAGATGACTAGGCTTGGCAAACACAAAATAGACGCTTTTGGTGTTCTTCTAGTTTATATTCGTCCTATTAATCGAATTTGAACAGTCCGTACTGTAAGAGACGGACTGAATTGTAGCCGTGGCTTTTAAAGCCCAAAGCTTGCGCTCCAGAGCACGCAGGTCTTGAATCGATGTAAAAAAAGGAGGATCTGTACACGAAATAAAACTAAGTATAAATGTACTAATAAGGCAATCTTAAGAAATTAAGCTCTACGGAGGTTATTTTACTCCCGCGTTATATGACTGCGAAAATTATTTCATTACGATACTGCTGAGAACGGGCAAATTTGTCATTAACTTTTATTCCATCCCGTGACGACTACCCATACAAATCGTTATCTTCAGATTGAACGACAAAAAAGTGGTTCGGTAGAAAACTGGAATCGTGCCAATAAAATGATGTCATTTTCGATTCTGACGAACTCGTGCGATTTGAAGTAATCGTAAACTTATCATGACAGGACGATATTGATGAGGGTTTCTCGTTCTGCGAATTCATTTTGGACGTGTGTTTGATTTCGGCGCGTTTGTAGACTTACTGAAACGCTTGTCAGGGACCTTCATGAGTGACTCCTGCTGTTTTGATCCTCGGGCACTTAACTGTACTTCCTAGAGACTTTACAAGTCCTCTGATCTAAAGATAAATTCTGACGTATTCAAGATCAAAATGACTTGCGCACAAGCGTCCTCGATATGTTCCAGATACGGTTCGTATCGATCTTCAAATCCAGTCTGAGGTGGTAGCCATGGTAACCTTTAGCCATTTATTACTTGAAAAATTCTCAGTTTTGTTTCCTTTCAAAACAAATTTTAGTATCACGAAAGAACAACGACTCTCATCGAATTAGGCCAATGAGACAAAAAAATAATATTTCTATATTAAACAAAACAATAAAATATTTTAATATTCGGTGTTGTGTCTTTTACTTTAGAACTGCCCGAAGGGTTGGCTTAGATTTTATTAACTCCATTGTCTAAAAGAAAATTGCTATTGAGTCTTTTGTATGTGATTTTTTTGCAAACTGAAGGAAAAGTTTTTGCATAAGCAAAAAGCAATCGTTTTTTTAACTATTAGTGTTTCTACTTTACCTTTTTGCTCAAGAGCTCATAACAGAACGCGGGTAGAATTAATTTGATTAGTCAGGTAAGACACTGATAAATGCTTTCCGGCTTGCTGAGGTTCCTATAGCAATGCTGATATGCATCACGCCCCCTACTTGTGCAGCGCAGCAGGTTTACGTAAGATGCTCTGAGACAGAGGGCTGCCTTACCCTTTCTGGGATAATGAATTTCGTATTCAGCGTCTGATCAGCCGGTAGTGGTCACGGGTATCGGTGGCCACGCAAAACCGACAAGTCACACTTTAACAAATTTTGGGTCGAACAAGATGGGTTTAATAACTGATCAAAATTTTAATTGTGAGCTGACAAATGAAGCGTCCTTTAAATGATCTTCAAGATTCAGATGGTCTAGAAATGAGCTGAAATTTTATCTGAGATCTGCAAGTTTTAACTGATAGCCGAGAAATCGCCAAAAATTGAACTGATAACTGATTCCTACAATACTGGCTCCCATGCAGACTCTCTCTTAAACGCGAGACTTTACACTGAACCGCAACCCTTGCGCGGAATAAACTGTTAGCAAAGTACCTGACAGACAAAACCTCTTTGCCGTTTTAGAGTCAGAAGGCGGTTTTCAGTGCAGGTTCAACTGTACAACGTAAGAGCAAATATAAACATGCACTCATGCGATTAACATGATGTCATTATGATATGGCATTTGTATTAACGCTGCTGATCAATATTGTAAATAGCAGGACTTATGGCGACTTGCGGTCACAGCACACAGAGCGGCAGTGGGCACAAGAAAACAGCTGGCTAAAATCTAAGAAAAAAGCTTCGTGAATAGAAATACCTCAGCAGTGATAGCGAGATTGATCTTATAGATCTTGATAGATATAGGCATAGCGGCGATGTACATGGTTAGCAAATGAAACAGCTAAAAGAACAATTAATTTAACTCATATTATAGTCACGTCAATGTATCTCAGTCAGGATCTTACCTAAGTTCTCTTATCTCCTGTCAAACGCGCCGATCACGCCCAAGTCTACAAAAGGTGATATTTCTTTGTACAAAAATTAGATCAACAACGAAATCATTCAACGATCCTCTGAATGGATTTTGCTTCCATTCGCTGTTTCTTTACAAACGTAGCAATGCATAATGACATTGTAATCGTGTTTAATTGGTCGATACCGGGATAATTTAATTGGGTTTTAACTAACTATATACCTAAATGTCTTCCCTTATTGTATAAAGCACTATACCTCGTCGTGTGGTTTATTTCAGCTGCCACAGATACGATTTCGTGTTGCTTCTTGCTTGACTGCGCTGAACCGTCACGCGGCGGCCGGTGGAACTGCATGCAAATTGCTGCGTAATTGCAGCGTAAACAATTCGTGACTTGGCATAGCAAGTGACAAGTGGCACGTCATTATATCGAACGACGATATGGTTCAGCGGACCACACAGGCTTGCCGTATGCACCTGTGTCTGCCTGCGGGGCAGTCTGAAAATAACTCATCAATTACAGTACTATAACAGGTTGATCCTGTTTGCGATGACTCGGCTTCTCTTCGCGGTACTGAAATACACCTTAGTAACTGTAAAACGGTGATATTCAGTCTCTTTGAAAACGTCCTATTTCATGGGAATGAATTCGCTTTAAAGCCGTTTATTTTAACAGCCTTTAGAAAAGAATTCGTTTTATTTAAGGATGATTGTTGTACTTGTCAAGATTTGTGTCCAAAAATGCGGGTACTAGCAAGGTAAAGGCTGGTTTTCAGCCAGCTCACACGTCTTCAAAGGGTCTTCAAACTGCACTCAAGCTTGACATCAACCAACAGTGAAGATATGAGCCAAAAGTGAACTATGTAGTTAGAATTGCAAGATAAAGAGGGTATATTTTGAGACTAAGTCGCCAAAAACCAAAGAAAACAAAGAAAACAAAAAACCAAACAAAAGTAAAAAATAAAGAAGGCCGGCGCGGGTGTCAGCCTGTCCAACATTTCTTCATTTTTTTTTTGCATTCAACTCCAGCTTAATTAAACTTGCTTTTAATATTGTACCTAAACAAAATGGCTTGGCGCACTGCCTAGAGACCTTAAGACCACTCGTGTAAAAAACAGGAACGCATGAACCTACTTGTGTATGTAGAATCGCACACTCTGAGAATCAAAAGGCCCTTTTGGCCTGCCTTGTGACACCTGTTTTAGAGCGAGGAGAAATCCGCTGCTAAACCTAACAAAATAATGTAAAATGGAAGCGTAATGCTAGATAAAGCAAACCGCCAGGAGCGCATTTTACCTTCCGGGTTTTTTTTAGGAATATTCTATCCGACTCGATTTGGCCTGATCTGAGCCTTATTGACAATTAATTCTTGTGATTTATACCTGTTTGCTTATTCTCGGAAAGTGTGCATTACATGATAGCATTGATGATAGTTTTTATGGAGGTCACTGTGATCTCTTGACTTTTCTGATGTGAGGGTTACATTTAGTTTTCTGGGACTTCAGTATTTACGACCCGTCATGATCAAAACAGATTGTCCCGCAGGTTACTTAGAATTCCATCTCAGGAACGTTGACGTGGCTCTTTGTCAAAGCCAACTTAAAGCTTTAACCTGTTGTTACTTGCTTTATTTCACGGATAGAAATAATGCTAGTCAATGTTATCACGGCATGAGACCGGTCTGATGCCCTGATCTGACCCATGTTGATATATACAGCGAGACATTGATCATACAGATAATATTAACAATAATTTTTTGTGATTTATACCTGTTTGTTTATTCGCAGAAAATACGTATTAATTGTTAGCAAGAGACCATTTTCATTGTGATCTTTAGATTTGAGATTTGTCTGTGTCTAAAACCCGTCACTTCAACGTTTTAGCCTGCCACTTGTTGCCAAAATTAATTAAATCGCGAGCGAGTTGTGTGAACCTTGGGCTAGAACACTAACAAAAACAGTCTGTCACAAATGATTGAGTCCAAGGTCTACAAGCCAGTCCCAGTAAAAAAAGGAATAAAGAGAGTGTCTTGAATCTGTACAGTGTGGTGGCCACTGAAAATCAATAGCACAAACTGCCGTTAATTCAACGTTTCATGCCTGTCTTTCGAAACAAAATTGAAAACCCGCGAGTTTCCTGAACCGCCCTTTTCAGGAATCTTACATCAGGAACGCAAATAACGGTTACAATGCAGCAAGGCCCAGGTCTTCTTCGTGCCCACTTGGTCACGTACACACGAGACAAAAAATGATCGGGTAAAAAAAGAAAAAAGAAGAAAAAAGCCACAAACAAATATAAAACGATTGAAAACTGAAATGAGAACTGAAAAGGGCCTGTTTCAAATACCCTTTTGAAACATGATCACTCTTCCGCTATCAGCTGATCACGTTAAAACAACTGGTCACAACATCAAATGGGAACATTTTGACATTTTGGCGTCCGGGAAGACTGACTACCACTGTAAGGTTAAGGAGACCTTGTTTATTCAAGAGTTGCAGCCAGCACTGAATGCCAATGTCAGCAGTTAAAAGCTTTTACTCTATTAAGAAAGCTTTTCCATTGTGTCTCTTTACAGATCTTTACAGACAGTTTCCGTTTGAAACGTCTTAAGAGGCTGTCTCTGATTTTACTTCGAAAATTCGACTTTTTTCTCATAAGCTGGGATTTCGAAACCCTTACCTAGTCAATCACTAAAATGAGTTTTATTTGATTAAAAATTCAAATTGAAGTTTTCTAGGATTGATTGAAGTTCGGTCACATATTGCCAGCGCTCTAAAAAAATATTCGCTCAAAAGTCCCAATTCTTTTTTCAACTATAGATATATCATAGCAGTTTGTTTAGCCATGTTACAATTATAATTCAATACTGTTTCCTTCAACGGTTAAAAGAAGATTTTCTACCCGTTAAATCAAGTTTTGAACCAAACGCGAAAATAGCTCTACTTTGAAGACACGTTTTAAAAAAGTGGCACCTGTTTGAAACTGCTGAACTACGTGAATAGAAAGTATAAATGTCCCTTAACTTAAAACAATAATAAAATTTGTCTGCCCAGTAGGTTTTCAAAACTAACGACCGCTTAAAGTTCAGGAAATTTTGGTAATATTCCAGCGAGTAACTAACACACTCGCTTTCGTAAAGTGCTCCGATAAATTCACGTAAATCTCTTACCTGGCTTCAAGATTAAAGTTTTGGTCTTTTGTAGGCAATATGTGCTATTTTTCCAGTTTCGGCAGGCATGCAACTTGTGTCGAGCGGACCGAACTTCAATCAATCCTAGAAAACTTCAATTAGAATTTTTAATCAAATAAAACCCATTTTATTGATTGACTAGGTAAAGGCTTCGAAATCCCACCTTATGAGAAAAATCGAATTTTCGAAGTAAAATCAGTGGTCAGTTTTTTCAGAGACAGCCTCTTGAATTTCTACTGCAGATGTTTTCTGTCTAGGTTCCAGACCCCCATTGATACAATATAAATAGCTTTCCAAACAAATTTCAACGGTTATACTCATGAAAATGTATGTTGACTAGCATACGAAACGCCAAGTTCATAAAATGCATGTTTTCAAAATGTTTATCACCGCTGTTTGTTTTATATTTTTAGTGAATAAGGATTATTTGGGATGAAGCTGAAATGGAACACACCCAACGGTCCAGCCGTCTGCTCAACGCCGGCTAAATATTCACTTTTCCTCCTACATAATACCAAATTTATTCAATATTATCCAATTTAATACCTTATCTTCGGTGACAGTTTAGATGACGTGTGAACGGCAAATTGCTCACCAGGTCTTAAGATTGCAGTACAAGATCGAGTAGGACTTTTCAATTCTAGTTTGCAGGCTCAACATTATCACATCACAAACCCTCTCTACCTAAATCCAATAGGAAGAGCGAGGGTTCTGGAAACTTCACTGCTTTAAATTTCGAAAATTGTCTTCGTAATCAATCTCGTACTCGTAGTCCAATCTTAGGGTCTCTTGCGTTGAAATTATCACGAACGTAACAAACGCGCTCGCCTGCGAAGGAAGCGTCCCCGTACTTACCCTCCCCCGATCCACTTGTTCTTTGACTTTGTGTTTTCGCCCAGGTTTTCACGCGACCAGGAGGCGACTCTTTGCCCGTATGGGAACGCTCGCTCCGTAGGCTACAAACGCGCGCATGTAAATAAAGGTTGACAACTGGAGGACTTTAATTCCTGCCCCTGTCATCACAATCTGAGCGCACAGACAACAAACGAAAACAAAGCAAACAAACAAACAAACAAACAAACAAACAAACAAACAAACACGTGTGCAAATCAAACCGAGGAAAAAAATGTATTTACTAAATCATGCTTTAATAGCGAATCAAAAAGACCATATTTGTGATTAAACTTTATTGGATCAATACAAACAGCGGATATTTCAAGTAGGCTATTTAAGCCCTGCTACTACATGTAATACTGCATGTAAGAAATCCAGCTTAATCAAAAGTTCTTGGAATGTACTTTTGAAATAGCAAACAGGACTTCCATGAAACAAACACACTCAGACAGATTTTCCAGGACGTTTTGAGTGCACAAGCATAAAAAGTAGTTTGAGAGAAATTTTATACTTTTTCATGTTTGTCCTATTGGTCAATACTGAACATGTAAATAATTATTAATCAATGTGCTACAATGCATGCCCACTGAATAAAAGTCTACCTTTGAACTTATTATTTTTACTACATATACAAACAAAAGTTCTGATTTCAGGCCTAAGGCCACCCTAAATCTCTGACATTTTCTAACTCAGTAAACTGTTACCTGGCTCCCATTCCTCATGAGAAAAAAATAATAATATGGGGTCAGAGATTGGAGGAAGTAGAGGGTTGCATAATACTCAAGACAGATCACAGATATACAAAAGCCAAATCTGAGAGACAAATGTTTTTTTGTTTACGCCTGCAAGACTGGCCCTGCTTTCTTTGCCTCCAACTGCACCCCTGATCCGGCATACCCTGTCCCTCCACGCTGCAGTGGGATGATATCACTGTCTTTCAAGTTAGCGCCAGTAAATGGGCATAACATGTCTTTCTTGATCAACTTTTCAATGCAGTCCATGGTCACCACACGACCAGTGTTCTTTAAAACAGCACAAGGAACAGAATTGCCGAGTACATCATGGGTAACTGCACACTTGTATCTCTCTGACTTTGCTACCATTGGCCGATCATCTTTGTCATCAATTGCAGTTAGTTTGACAGGAATAAGATCTTTAATTCTTAAGGGCTTCCCACTCATTGGACAGTATGTCTTGGTATCTGGCTTCTTTAGGAGTGTGGGCTTTGCCTGTGGTGTCAAGGATGGGACCCAAAAACTTGCAAGATTTTTATTGTTGCCATCAGAGTTCACTGCAGCTACATGTAAATGGAATAAAAAAAGTTATATTTCTTATAATAACAATAATAACACAACAACAACAACAACAACAACAACAACAACAACAACAATAATAATAATAATAATAATAATAATAATAATAATAATACCACTACAGTGTGTATGTGAAGCATCAATGTCATTGTTTGTTGACTCAGGATTGGGAGGAGTACACTACAGTGTAAATGGTATGAGCCAAGAAGTTATTTTTAAATTGGGCAACTTTTACTCTGGCCATGTTGAAATATTGTTGCAGGTTTGAATGGATAGAAATTGGGGGAGAGGGGTGGTGGGGGGTGGTGTTATTCATACTATGATCAGTGACCTGAGTTGATCTGGCCAGAATTTTGTCCCTGTCTCAAGTTAAGGAGGTCCAAAGACAGCAGAAAAGCCACCCATAATACTGACTGCATTTCAATACGGTATAAATGAAACATACAGTACCGCTCAAAAGTTAAGTTACCACCGTCTCGCGAGACGCGTCTCGTTTCTCGCGAGTGCACTGGAAGTACCAATGCTACGGATTCGTCGGTATTCGAAACCTGTTTTGTTAATAAGACGTCTGTATCGTATCGTATCGATTAGCGTGGGAGACACGATTTTCATTCTCATCAGCAATGCGTGTGTACCATGTGTTTATTATAAATTCTCAAGCGTCCAGTATTGTTTCATATACATCGGCCAAACCTTTTTTTATTCCAGCCAGACTTGCTTAACGTTTAGTTTTTGTAAATACATTCACGATAAAAGTTGTGGAGTTTTGTCACCCGATCTACGTGTGGGAAGTTAAAGCAGCGATCGAGATCACCAAGTCAACACAGCAGCGCCGCCTATGTTTTGCCAACTATCGCTCCCAACTGATTTGTCGGGAAACTCGACGAACTTTTTATCCAAAGATTGCGAACATACGAAACGACGCTAAGTGTTCCGTCGAATAATTTAATATTCAAACTTGCGAACACACGCTTTGCACATACATGTAAGCCTCGAACTTTTTATTCAAAAGTTGCGAGCACGCCACGCTTTGATCATACTTCACTTCACTTAACATTCGAATAACTAATTTATTCGAACTTGTGAACGCTCGCTTTGCACATGAAATCCGACTTGACTAACTTTTTATTCATACTTGTGTACGCTTGACAACACACGCTTTGTAAACATAAGGAATCTCGACTACCTTTTGAACACACACTTTACTCACTGAGCCTCGACCAACTTTTTATCCATATTTGTGTTCACACGTTTTTTTTGCCACATCAAACCTCTAACATTTTATTCAAACTTGTGAACACATGCGACACCACACTTTGATCATGAAACGTCAACAAACATTTTATTCAAACTTGTGAACATGCGACACCACGCTTTGATCATGAAACTTCGACTAACTTTTTATTTATACTCGTAAACATGCTAAACCACGCTTTGATCATGAAACCTCAACTAACTTTTTATTCATACTCTTAAACATGTTAAACCACGCTTTGATCATGAAACCTCGACTAACTTTTTATTCATACTCGTAAAAATGCTAAACCACGTTTTGATCATGAAACCTCGACTAACTTTTTATTCATCAGTCTTAAAATCGGAGATTCTCACGTGTTCAAGTTCATATAAGAAAGATTGAGAGATAACAACATAGTTTCGTGGATTCGAGCGCGCTCAAGTACAGTATTGCCGTTCGAAGAGAAAGTTTCTGTTGTCATGAATGTAATTTAGAAAAGATCACGACTCTTAGACTAGCTGGCCAATGATAATAATAGTTATGTGCAAATGTGGTAATAAAAGTGTGTTTCAGTGTTCAGAAGTCGGATCATGTATCTTATGGAAGGCCTAGACCGCTGTATCGACCGATATATAAAATGTTTATTCACATACCGCTCGAGATCTTCGTTGTCGAGCAACAAAAATTCTATCTGTTAAAGAGAGTGTATTGTGCCATTGGAAAAAAACGATTTATATCAAATAGAACCGGCGATGTTTTTGCCGCGACGCTTTGCAAAACAAACTTCATTTGCGTATTAAATCGACTGCCGCTAGACAGAACTTTCCCTTGCAAAAACATTGAGTTACTGTAAACGTCGCATCACATAAACATTATTAGAAACTCCTGTCTTCAAAGATATAGTATTTTGCCGTTTGAATAAACGATTTATGCCAAATAGAACTGGAAATATATTTTTAGTGTTTGCCTTGACGTTTTGGAGAACAATAAAAGTTCATTACTGTATGTTGTCGACTTGTCGACGCGTGCCGCTAGACAAAACTCGCGCTAGCAGAAAAATTTAAAACTACATGTAATGTTTACGGCGCATCTCAGAAACCTTGATAAAAACTCCTGTCTTCAAATATATCGTATTTCAGCGTTTGAATGAACGATTTATGCCAAATAGAACCGGAGATATCATTTTTTCAACAATTTCCGTGACGCTTTCATGACTCCCATTCACAATTGACTCGCTGGCGCATGCCGAAAGCCGGAACGTTTTTCTCCTATGCAAAATTAAATGTTTGTTTGAGTTAGCGGTTATTGCAGAGCGAGCAAATGTAGGTAACTGAATCATTCAGAGTGAGCAAGATTCGCAAAATCAACTCTTTGCCCCCGTGATCGCACGAATTGAAACGCATGTAACTCTACTTGTAGTTACGTTCGATGTTCGATATGAATCGAGCAAACGATCGATGCATATTTTATGTTGGACGGTCCCATCGATTTGACAACGAACTGCAGAGCGGCAATCGTTACCCGTAACCGGTTTCTTACGCGTAATATACGCCATACTAAACGCTTCAGTGATTCTCGAGAGAAACGAGAAACGTCTCGAGAGAAACGAGACTCGTCTCGCGAGAAACGAGACGAGAGGTGGTAACTTACTTTTGAGTGGTACTGTACACTTGCAGAATTAACAAGTATGTTCTTCTCGATGGCACTCACCACTTGATGTAGATGGCTGTTGTTCATCCATGACAACAGAAGGTCCAGCGACATTCTTTGTTACGGTGAACGCACTTGTTGGCTTTGTGGTGATACGTTTCTCCATGCTCACAAACGACTCCACCTTGGAACGCTCTTTTTCTTCCACTTTGCCCGCTTTTTCAGCTTCTTGCTTCTTCTTTTGCTTTTCAAAAGCTTTCATCTGCCTCGCTGCTTCAGTTTTCTGATGCAACAAACACTCTAAAATCGCTTCCCTGTCGTACAAGAACCCGTCTGGTGTCACAACAGGTTCGCGACAAGGCTGGAGAGTTAAAGAACAACAGTCAAAGTTCTTTACAGAATCTTTGCCCAAACGCACGGCTTTACTACCATAACCAGACTTTTGGGTATCTTTTTGCCGCTCGTGATACGTATAGACTGTTCCTGCAGTACAATTTTTGGCGTGTCTAGTCATGGTTCCTAGTGTTTCGAAGAACTACGTAGTTCGAAGGAAGACTTCTTCTCAGACAAAACAAAGATGGCGACCTTTCATGCTGGCCGGGCTACCAAGGTCATCACGTTTCCGGCCGGGCTACTAAGCGTTTTCTTTTGAGAAGAGCGGGGTAGGGAATTTACCAATAAGAAATAATTGAGAAGTCTTTATTAATTTTTCGACACAAAGATTGCTACTAATTGAGCTTAACTATTATTTGAAACCTTTCTGTTCCCTTTTTATCAGAATATTATGCGAATCATTCGGTGAAACAACTTTATAGGGACTTACATGCCCCCACCCCGCCCCCGCTTAGACTCCAAACCCGCTCATGACTCGCCACAGTTCAAAATGGCTTCAAGAAGGTTGTTCCATGTTGCACGTGGATTATGTGGCTTGCGATCAGCACCGTTAACTCGGACTTCCAATCTTGCTCGAGCGTATTGCTCAGGTGAGTTTAGTCTCTGTTCTTCTGAGATCATGTCTTGCCTGAAGAATCTGCTATATATATTTCATCCATTTCATGTGACCCAAGGTCGAAAATTACGTTCAAGAGACTCCCCTTCCATGGTTTCTTTCAACCTTTACTGACACTATTAAACATGTTGTAAAAATCTATAGATATTGTTAAAAAGAACTCTTCAAGGCTAGCCTAAAACCAAGTTTATGTCAAATCGCAAATTAAAGCTGCGCAAAATGGGGGACTGGAAACAGATGATTCAGATACTTGGGGCGAGTTTGTGTCCCCAGCACACGAACGTCGAGAAAATGCCTCAGCTGTGTATAACCATCGATGACAGCTTGAATAAGCTGCACACTTTCAGCCAATGTTAACAGAGATATAAGTACGGTGTAAATAATGATCTATACCTGGGATGATTTGGAAGGGGTGGGGGTGGGTGTGCAGTGGTGCTGATGAGGGACTCCCATAAAAAGGGACAGGGGTGAACGTCGGAAAGGAACCCTAAAAGTTAACTGCATGCTGTGTGGTGAACGTGATGCAAATACATTCTCATCCCAAAATTACAGTTTTACAGTTCTTAAACAAAACTTCTTTTTAAAAATATTGAAGGACCGTAGCCAGGGTTGAGCATAATAAAAATTTAAAAAACAATCTCTGGCTAAAAATGTTTACAGATATACAAGCTTTTGACTGTTAGATCTACTGTCTTCGACGGGTAAAGATGAATGATGAAATATTAATATAAATGAGTAAAAATAAAAAGAATGAACCATGTAAATTAATTAGGAATGTGTGTAAAAAGAATGTTGTATTGCCCAGGGAGTGGGCAGGAATTGTTGACAGCATTTGGAGTCACCATAGTATGCCACGATTCTAATGTTTTCCTTATTCGGAAACTGCCTTTGTCAATTAAGGAGGTGTTGTTAAAGTCAATAGAATGTTCAAGGGACCACCCATGGTTCGCAATTTTGGAGCCTTTAGCCACTGTTTTGATATTTCTTATGTGTTCTTTTCTTCGGGTGTTAAATGTTCTGCCAGTTTCACCGATATAACACCATGAACAGTCGGCGCAGTCAGTCTTTTTGTCAGATATTTTGTTTTCCTGGGTTCATTGCCTAAAAGGTACCATGACTGTGTGACAACAGTTCTAAACAACCTCAAAAAATGGTAGCAAAAAATAATGTAAACATGTAAAAGGTATGGCAATCATACCCATCACTGTTATGAGGGAGTTCTGAACTCCCTCATAACTTCCCTTGTCCTGGGATCTTTATATCATCCTATGACATTTTGGTGACCAGCATTTCCTTAGTGGTACATGTAACTGCTTTGATGTCACAGGATGATGACTACCCTAATAAAGCTTGCAGCCCTTTTTGATAAAAAGCAAACTTTGTAATGCAGCATCAAGAAATTTTGAGATGATCAAGGCTGAAAAGAAGGGAGAGAAACAAAATGTTGGCTTCATCCAGCTTAACCGACCCAAGGCACTGAATGCATTGTGTGATCAACTGATGTCCGAGTTACAGGATGCCCTTGATGACTTTGAAACTGACAAGGCTGTTGGAGCCATTGTAATCACAGGAAGTGAAAAAGCTTTTGCTGGTAAGTAATACAGGCAAATCTTTGCTAAAGGACACTGCTATGTAGACACCCCCTCTTTAAGACTTATAAAACCTAATAATTCCCATTACATTAGACATAATGTCTAATATTTAGGAATTAGATAAATTAGGTTTTTAAGCTGACTGATTTTTAAACCATGTTTAAATAAGGATTAAGATGATGAATTGAAAAAGAGCCTGGTAACCACTCTATATGAACAAGAAAGTCATTTCACGCGTGCATTTGCTGGTTTCATGTGCTTAAATTTAATGGTAACTTTCTTTACGGTGCACATATTTTGGCCATCTAGGTACAACTATTTATAAAGGATTTTAAAGGATTTAATGTCAAAGTTTTGCTCTTGCAGCTGGGGCTGATATCAAGGAGATGCAGAACTTAACATTCCAGAAGTGCCTGTTGGGAGATTTCCTCAGTCACTGGACCCGCGTGGCTAGATGCAAGAAGCCTGTCATTGCTGCCGTCAATGGATTTGCTGTAAGACTGAAAATATTTATAATTTTGTTACTGTAAATATGTAATGTAAGTAAAAAAAAAAAAAGTACTTTGATGGTTGATTGTTTGATAAAGTAATATATTTATTTATGAATTCATCGATTGATTTAGGGTACTTGTTAATTTACCTATTTGAAATGCAATAAAGCTGTTGAGGCTTAAGATAATAATTCAACATTTAAACTCAAACTTCAACGCAAACTCAAACTCAAAACTCAAAACTTTTGTTCTATAGCTTGGAGGAGGCTGTGAATTGGCCATGATGTGTGATATCATTTATGCAGGAAAGAAAGCAAAGTTTGGCCAGCCAGAGATTCTGCTTGGTACTATTCCAGGTTGGACCCACAAATGAATCTCTAATTAACTAAATATATGTAAAGTAGCAAATTTGTTGTAGTCGACATTTACATGCATAGTACTGTGTAGCCATACCCATTGCATGCATCATATGTTAGTCCCTTTGCATGCCTTGCTTGCCCACAAGATGTGTTTAGCATTATAAGCATTAACACTGTGCCCTGTGTCACATAGAGGTATCCTTTCGTATACACTATGTGCCTGTCATTCTAGATATACACTTATTTTAGTGCCAGTATTTTAATGGTCAAGCCTCAAATTTAAAGAAGGGGACTGATTAATGGCTGACAAGACCTGGATCTGCTGTGTGGTAATAACTAAGTACCGCTGACCAGTACACTACAGGCACAAGTAAGTGCCAGTGATCATGACTGGTAATGGCATTGATTTAGTCGCAAAAGTGAAAGAAACTTGGAGAGGATAGATGTCTATGAACAGGCTAGTCATTACTGTACTTCCTCCTCCTTCTCCTCCTCCTCCTCCTCATCATCATCATAATCGTCATCATCATCATCATCATCTTTATTATTTATTTGCATTGATAAATAAGTATTTATTAATTACAACAATTTAGGGGACAGGGCAAAGAGACCTCCAGAAAAAAACCCTCAGTTTATTTTTAATATGGCTGTAATATTGACAGCTTTGTGTGTCTGGCATGACAACTTCAGTCATGCTTTACTCAGGAAAAATCAAGAGAACCAATTCCTATCTTGAGCCTGGCATAATTTTACTTCCTATAACTGTTATTTTCTTTTAGGTCCAAATAGAAATTGTGATTATTGTGATCAGTGTGAAAAATGTCCAAGTTATGAAGTTAACCTGGACTTTATATTTTAGGAGCTGGCGGAACTCAACGTCTCCCAAGGGCTGTGGGTAAATCACTCGCTATGGAGATGATTTTAACTGGGGATCCTATTTCAGCAGAAGATGCTCACAAATCAGGTTCCAATTCTCTTTGATATACACATGTAGTCATATTGTATTGTATAGGTATTGAATTCAAACCTTGCTGATGCAGTTATTCAACACATGTTCCAAGCGAAGACTTTTTGAACTCATTTCCTTTGGAGAGTGTTACGAAAATGTGCGTTAACAAAAATTGGGCTTAAAGTGAAGAACAGTTCCCAAAAGATATTGTCGGCCAACAGTCGGCCGGCTGTTGCCCGTCTGTGGGCCGACTGTCGGCCGATTGTCGGCAAAAAAAAACCGACAGTCGGCCGACATTTGATCGACGGCAGTTGGTTCACGCTGCAGTTTACTTACGAACAAAAGGCGTAAAATTGCCTTACCATAGCTACTCTTTCAGTAACACTGGTTTGTTTACGACAAAAATTGCTCATAAGATGGACTAATTTAACTTGTATGAGATTCCTTTTAACATTTAGGTCTGGTTAGCAAAGTCTTTCCCGCGGAAGACCTTGTTACTGAAGCCATCAAGACTGCTGAAAAGATATCTTCTTTATCGAAAATCGCTGTTCAACTCGCCAAGGAAGCCGTTAATACAGGTATACTGTTATTCAAACAGTTTATCATACTGATGAAAACATAGTTTTGCTGAAAGTCAAGATATTTAACTGAATGATTGGCTTATTATGCTTAAGACTATAAATTAGAGTCTTCAGACTTCATCAGTGTAATTTTGAATTTTAGTTTCTACTAAAAGTGTACGAGAATCCAAAAGTTTCATTTTAATTTTCCTAAGTAACTATATTTCGGTTATGCCACACTAAACTTTAAACAAATTTGTTTTTTGTAGACAATAGGACGTAAAGCAATATATACATTTTTTTCTCTATAATGGTTAATGCATTGACATGTTTAGGACGTTGGACCGTCCTTTAAACACACAACATGGCCGCCATTTCGGTCCTCGAGCAAAAAGGAGAGCGGCCTTAATTCAATGCTGTTTTACATGATCTAATATAATTTATTATTTATTATTGACGATAAGAGAATGTTGTGAACAGAGAAATATGTCCGGACAACAGTTTAAAAGCAAACAGAACGGTTACCTGTTTCGTGGCAGTTTCTGCTTAGTTTGCTGCTCTGGAACATGCGCGATTTCGACTGGGTAAATGTATCGATGTGTCCGCCAATCATACATGACGCTCATCTTGACTTTTTTTTTCCTGAAGGTTACGAGACGTCACTATCAGAAGGCCTTCACTTTGAGAAAAGAATGTTCCACTCGACGTTCTCTACGGTGAGTGGTGATTGACTTGTGTCTGCTTTAAAGGAACCGCTGGCCACAATTTACTTAGTTTCCTATCGCGGCGAATTGAATGGCAGGCTTCCATAACTGTAGTCATCTGTGGAATATACAGAATACAGTTTTCCGCTCCCGACGTATCAAGGCTTCATAGCTCAATTGGTAGGGCAACGCCGTGGCATCGCCGAGGTCATGGGCTAGAATCCACTGCGAATATCATGTCATTTATTTCTCTGTTTTCGTTTTTTTTTTTTGCCAGGACGATCGCAAAGAAGGAATGGACGCTTTCGTGGAGAAACGCAAAGCCAAGTTCACCGACAACTAATGCTGTGTCGCTCCGTTCTTGTACATGTAGATCGCCGAGTAAGCACTGTGTCCGGCGTTGTATTGGAGGTCTGGGGAGAACAGATTGACAGAACAAGAGAAATAAAAAACAACCGTTGCAACGTGATATGCATACTGCAGTATTAAAAATGAGCCATCCTGTATTTTTCAGTAATAAATTAGTGTGTGTTGTAAAGCAGTTGCTATCCAATACTTTGTTTTGTTCTGTTATTGTAGGCTGAATAATAATCAATAATAGTATTTGTAATCGTGTTTGACCGCGTGTTTGATGAAATGTGAAAGACGTCAAACATTTGATCGAACATTGTAAACATTTTTGTTCGTTTGGACGGTGATCAAACATGTTTGATATCGTTTGGCCACTCTGTGCATCATCAACATATTTGGTTCCCAAACAATGGTCGCCCAACATTTCCCGTTTGAACAGCGCTTTACACTTGTTAGACCCTAAGCGCATGCATTTCATGTACATCCATGCAACATGTTTTGCAAGTTTCAGTCTTAAAAGATTAATCTCGTCATGATAAAGAAGAATTGCAGTGGCTTTTTTATCTTCATTAAATGCGCTTAAATGACTTACTTGACATGGCAGGATTGAACAAGGTGTCCAAACCGGAAAATGTTTGGTCATCAGACAATGCTGGATCGTGTTTGATCGCCAAACATTTCCCATTTGGACAGGGGCTTTACACTGCCTGTACTAGTAAAGTTTTTATATTTTTTGGAATGTTCAAAACTTCTGCGAATGCCTAAAATCTATCGGTAACTGGTTTGATTTGCCGAAATTTTCAGGAGAAAGGAGGTGGGGGGAAGGGGGAATGGGTGTTGGAACAGTATTTTCCGCAATTTCCAGAAAATAGGACAATACAAACTCGCGAGGTATAACCTAATCATTACCTGGAATTTCCGTTCCATTTGGTTTTCTTCCCGGAATTTCGGGAATTTTAGTTTGAATGGTCCGAATTTCGGAAATCCAACAATTTTCGGATTTTCCCAAAACTCTCCCAGGAAATTTCCGAGTTCGGGGCTGAGTGAAAAGCCCCCAAGGGTTGAATTAGTGAACTGATATCTTAGTGTAAGAACCTAGCCAATCAAATGATATCCGCAGAGACACCTGCATAACACTTTTTTCCTCGCGCCAGGGCCCCACAGGCTAGGAGGCCGAGGTACAAGGGAATGAGGACGAAGAATAATTATCATTTAGTTATAGAAAATACAGCTTGTCTTCTGGATGTATGTGATAGGCTATATTGTTGCTTTGGTAACCAGTTATTCCATGAAAATGATTGTCACCACCAACTGGGCATTGTTTTTTATGCCATTGTTTGAACATGAACTAGTATCCGGATTGAACTTTGCGAGGAACAGTTTTATTTGTTTTTCAACTAGTGTTTCTGGTTATGAAGAAAATCCTCCGAAACACAAAACTTGCAACAATTTATACATCAAGTAAGCTTTGAAACAACAAAAAAGTAACTTTCACTTACATGAAATTAAACTGATACAAGGAATCCTGTGGAACAGAGATTTTTGCCAGCTGCAACGCATTCACATACTGTGGGAAAAAATTCATCACTTTTCATTGCTTAACAATATATAATACGTCTCATCCTTTATCAAACGAAAACTAAACTGGTGTCCCCTGTGGCTTTTTTCATGCGTTGCTTAAATTGCGAAAAACCACTCTGGTTGTATGCTATTTAATTAAAATAGTTTAGAGTTCGTCTTATGAAAACGCTACGGGATTTGGTAAGTCACGAGAATAAAATAATACTTGAGTGGTAAAGAAACCTTTGTGCAATTGATAGCAGTATTCCTTTGTTGCTCACATTGATCAATGAATGTGTACGGTAATTAAATATTAATTAACATTAAATTTAATCAGTTCAATTTTTATGAATAATTGTATTATTTTTAATCTGGACACGAGCACTCGTGAGGAACAAAGTTTGCCAGTGTTTCTTTTTATCGTATTTCCCAAAATAAACTGTCATTTCAAAAGGAAAACAGGCCTTATTTGGTTAGACGATCATTCTAGATCTGTAAACTCCAAAACGACAAAACAAGCACTGTACTGGAAAATATAAATTAATCCATGATCGGAAGTCGTGATTGAAAATAAAATAAGGTGGATTTAATTTTATCACATTTTGATTTTAAATGCGCATTAAAATAAAACGCTACTTGGGAAAACCACGTATTTCATTAAGTCAATATACAGAAGATGTCTCCAACTGTGATTCAAAATTACAAGCCTTATCATTAATTTATAAGCGGGCCAAATAACGTGTAATTTACAATGAAAGAAAATAAAGATTATTGTTGTAAGCTCTCAAAACTGAAAAGAAAAATCATATTCTCTAGCGTCTTCTTCGGTACAGGTGTCGAGACGCAAGAGACTTTAATCTACTTCGGGAGTGACCTTGGTTAACTTTTATAATGAGGTCATACAAGGTTTTTAATTTTGCACAGCAATGTTATTAATTTTGCACATTCCATCTAGGATTTAAGGAACTGTAAGATTTTAGCAGACTTCACAAGGTGAACTTCACAAGCGAATCAACCAGGCAAAGAATAACTTCAGTTCAGGTTAGTGTACCAAACTATCACTGACTTCATTAAGCTGTGACCGGCTTTCTCATTTCAATTTTCCATACCACTGTGTACGTATAAATGCGTATAACGGCCTATACATTTCACAAGGAGACGAAATTAACGTAAGACCAAACTGAGATGTACTTTAAAAAGGCTTCAGGTATGCAAAGCTTCACAAACAGACAACCGTACAAAGACAAAATATCTTTATGAAGTAGATCTAATTACAAATTTGACGTAACTTCTATCTATGCTTCGCAGATCCAGATCGCTAGATGTTAAGGACTTTGGCAGCGTTGTTGCGGGCATTTGTGGTGGATACAACAAACCTGGCCTTTACAACGGTGTCCGGCTATTCTAGCTTTAACAAGGAAATGACTTTTGAACGCCTCGAAGGTACGAGTTTATCATAACTCTAGAAACTTATAAAAGATGGTACATGTGTGCGTGTTTGCCCTGGTAGAATTGTAAATAAAAAATGTAATTGTACTACAAAGTTCGTACTGCCGTGGAAGAGGAAGAAACACTTTTGGCACTTATGGCCAAACAAGTCTTTCCGTCTTTTATTTCACCGAAGTCTCGAGAACGAGAAGTGGCCCGACTTAAATTCCTTTCCAGGGAATTCATGAGAGTACAGTTTACACCGCCTGTTGAATACGATACGACACGATACTTTATTTAACGTGGGGTTTACGCTTAGCTAATCAGCTAGTTTACAGGTAATCCACGGCCCTAGTATATCCTAAAAATTAAAACCAAGAATGTACAATAATTGATCGTATAAAACTATAAACGCAGAGAACTAAAAATCTAGAAAATCAAATCACAGTAAATTCCGATATCAATCAAACCCGAGCGACCGAATTTTGTTGTTCACTTCATTAGTGCCTACTTTAGTTCTAATGTCATGTGCTATATCATATGCCATCATATGCTAATTGGTTAACTAAAATTTCAGAAGTATTGGCCTCATGCCCATGGAAGATAATTTATGACTCAAAATTTGAAACATTTTACCGTAGATGCCTTTATAGGATACCTTGGTTATCTTATTTTTCCTGCAAAAAGTGTGATAATTTCTCACCGTGTCAAATGAAGAGCGCGAATAATTTGTTAAGATATAACGCCACTCGTTTGTCAGCAATATATAACCGTTTTTTGTCACCCTCTTGAAATAAACTAGTTACATAGGAAGTGGTTTGAACCCAGGAGTATCAGTAGTTCGTCTTGTGTGATCGTCTGGGTGAGGGTAGTTTTGAAAAGAAACTGTTGCTGGTGACTGACGTTTCGACAACCTGAGAGTAAAACTGAGTCATGTTCAGAGTGAATAGTGTTTTTTAGTAGATGACCAACTACACGTTCTTAACCGACTGTCGGCCTGAGGAATGTTCTTAATATGTTCTTAAAATTTTAGTTAAGCTCAACCTCAACCTTCTTATAAAAAAGATTCTTATAAAAAAAGAGTGTACTGACAAACGTTGAAGACAGGGACGAACCCAACAACAGACAGGGAGCAGTTTACAAGATCAAATGCTCCGACTGCCAAGCTTCCCGCTTCGGTTAGATTAGCAGAAGCCTTTAAAACACGAGACTGACTGAACACAAACGAGCAACGAGACTGAGGGTGATACTAACAATCACAGAACGGGTGGCAAAGATGAGGTACCAATCACCTATCCTGCTGAATTTTCCTATTTAATCACGCATCACGGAAAATTTTTTTCCACCAATCAGGCGTCACGTACAAAGAAGTAAGTACATCGCCAATTTTACTTTCTCGATCCTAAAAGCGTCGGTAAAAGAAGAACTTTGCCGATTCAACCACAAAAATGCAAAGGTAAATATGTGACCTCTCACGCGAAAATGTTTCTTACGGTATCCGTTCGAATGGCTGAACGCACAGCAAGTGAACTAGCCTGCGAACAGGCTCCCGGCGAGGGCGGAAAAAAAATCCGGCGGGGCGGAAACAAAACATCCGGCGAGCGAAGCGAGCCGTTAAGCGCGAAAAAAAGGAATTCCGGGAATTGCGCTCCCCCTCGTCACCATTCTGCTCTCAGCTCTCTCTGCTAGCCCTAGACTACATTGGCTAGCTTACACTAAACCCATTAACCCAACTGGGAGCCTGTTCACTGGGTAAAAGTGAACGGATAATTTGAATAACGATGGTCAATTTACTTGTTCCAAGATATCTTAAGACCACTTGGTTCTACATGAGTTGATAACCACTGAATATAATGAGTAATGACTCTAGAAAAGATTTCATGAAATGCAAACTGTTAAGCTATGTAAAGTGAGGATTCATGAGATGTAGACTGTGTAGGTAAAAAAAAATGTAAATCTTATTTATAATGGTCATGCACTTAGCTATACAAGCACTAAGATTAGCTAGTTTACAGGCATGCCACTGAAACAACGGAAACGGATATTTTAAATAAACTTAACATAGTTAAAAATCGCAACTGGTAGGAGGTAGACCAGTTGGCTATTTACAAAGCGTAACCGAGGATTTGAACTTGGGACTACCGAGAAACAATTCCCGCAAGTGGCAGTGTGGAGGCCTTGAACCCCGGACCGCCGGATTGTATATGTGGGGAGTTAATGAGATGGTTAGCTGTGTAGGTATATGTGGGGGATTAATGAGGAGTGGGCTGTGTAGGTATATGTGGGAGATTAATGAGATGTAGGATGTGTAGGTATATGTGGGGGATTAATGAGATGTAAGCTGTGTAGGTATATGTGGGGGATTAATAAACTAGTTAGCTGTGTAGGTATATATGGGGGATTAATGAGAGGTAGGATGTGTAGGTATATGTGGGGGATTAATGAGATGTAAGCTGTGTAGGTATATGTGTGGGATTAACAAGATGGTTAGCTGTGTAGGTATATGTGGGGGATTAATGAGATGTAAGCTGTGTAGGTATATGTGGGGGATTAATAAGATGGTTAGCTGTGTAGGTATATGTGGGAGATTAAGGAGAGGTAGGATGTGTAGGTATATGTGGGGGATTAATGAGATGTAAGCTGTGTAGGTATATGTGGGGGATTAATGAGATGTAGGCTGTGTAGGTATATGTGGGGGATTAATGAGATGTAAGCTGTGTAGTATATGTGGGGGATTAATGAGATGTAGGCTGTGTAGGTATATGTGGGGGATTAATAAGATGGTTAGCTGTGTAGGTATATGTGGGGGATTAATGAGATGTAAGCTGTGTAGGTATATGTGGGGCATTAATGAGATGTAAGCTGTGTAGGTATATGTGGGGGATTAATGAGATGTAGACTGTGTAGGTATATGTGGGGGATTGATGAGATGGTTAGCTGTGTAGGTATATGTGGGGTATTAATGAGATGTAGGATGTGTAGGTATATGTGTGGGATTAATGAGATGTAAGCTGTGTAGGTATATGTGGGGGATTAATGAGATGGTTAGCTGTGTAGGTATATGTGGGGAGTTAATGAGATGGTTAGCTGTGTAGGTATGTGAGGGATTAATGACATGTATGCTGTGTAGGTATATGTGGAGGATTGATGGGATGTAGGCTGTGTAGGTATATGTGGGGGATGAGATGTAGGCTGTGTAGGTATATGTGGAGGATTGATGGGATGTAGGCTGTGTAGGTATATGTGGGGGATGAGATGTAGGCTGTGTAGGTATATGTGTGGGATTAATGAGATGCATGCTGTGTTCATGGGGGATTAGTGAGAGTGAGCGGTAGGTTGTGTAGGTATATGTAGGGGGTTAATGAATGTAGGCTGTGTAGGTAAATGTGGGGGATTAATGAGAAGTGGGCTGTGTAGGTATATGTAGGCTATGAGGGGACATTGGGGGATATTTTAGGCGGGTGGTTGAGGAAGAATACTTTTTTATACTGTGTAGGTATATGTGTGGGATTAATGAGATGCATGCTGTGTTCATGGGGGATTAGTTAGAGTGAGCGGTAGGCTGTGTAGGTATATGTAGGGGGTTAATGAATGTAGGCTGTGTAGGTAAATGTGGGGGATTAATGAGAAGTGGGCTGTGTAGGTATATGTAGGCTATGAGGGGACATTGGGGGATATTTTAGGCGGGTGGTTGAGGAAGAATACTTTTTTATATAACAGCTGACGTATTGCTTAGAGATTAAGAGAGATGTGTATACTGCGGTGGAGTTAACTGGCCGCCCAACCATCCGGGTGGTGTCGCACTTATAAAGCGATAGAACAAAAGGCGTAGCTGTGAGCCAATGAGAAAGCACTGACGTCATAGCCAAACTGGACAAACGAGTTTCTGACACCGGCTGGATTTGATTATTCAAAATGACGGACGTGACTTAATTTAAGGCTGTAATATGCTAATTTGCCAAACATTCTTTATACGCACGGTTATGTTCTTTAACGGCTATGTAATTTATGCTAACATACAGTTATATGATATACGCGTTCTTGAGTTACGGTAGCCGGATTAAGCCTTGATTGATGACGTTCGTTTAAGGTTCTCTCTGCCATCTAATATTAAAGTTGCAGCAAAAGGGTAGTTCAAATTCTTCGACGTCTATATACCGTCCACGAATGCCTACAAGCGAAAACAACTTCCGGTGCCTTGCCGCCTAAAGCATCACAATTTTCAATGTTATTCAACCAGATATCATTGTCTCCGCAACATTTAGATTTGAGGTCAATTAAGTAGCGAGATTCCCGAGAACTGGAAGCTATGGAAAGAGAAATACTTTAATAATTACTTGGCTTGGAGCGGGAAAGCTTCGAGTATCAACTGGCCATGTTCAAGGACGTTATTGATGACGATGGCCTTTAAGCGTTCAAAGCCTTAAGCTATACTGAAGAAGAAGATGCAAACGATTGCCGTGTAGTAATGGGGAAGATAAAAAGATATTGCATCGGCGAAGTAACGTAAATGAGATTCTTTCAGCAGCAGGGAAAAACTTCCCACCGAAACGCTCGACAACTTAATCGCTGAATTAAAAAGAACCTTGGCAAGGAGCTGCAATTTATGTATATTTTTACGGTTTTTACACGATACTCATCTGCGTTCGAATGGTCTTGGGATAAAACATGATCATGAGCAAAGTACAAAGCAGCCACTTAGAATGACAGACCCCACGTTAAACAAGTGTATCGACCTTCCAGCATCCGAGATCCAAATAAAGGGATCTTAACAACGCCGAGGACGACGCCTTGTAAAATTGAATTTGTCCAGGATGCGTATGGCTCTAAAATGTCGCTCAGGGTAAATATGTAATGACAGCGTTCAATTCTGAATGTAAATACGAAAAATTAGCAGTTCGACTCATTGATCGCGTTAGCGGTCTTCTGGCGTTGTTGTTTTGCAGAGGACGGCTACGAAATGTACAAGGGGTTTATTAAGCACACTTGTACAGCGTTTGTTTTGCTCATTAAACCTTCTGTTTGATGGTGCTCGTCGTGGTTTGCTCCAGACTCCGTCCACACTACGCCGGAGGAATTTAAAAACGCATACAGCTTTATTTCTACGGTTAGGCCTGCGGTCCAGAGTAATCCGTCACGAAACGGAGCTTTTCGAAAACGCTCTTCAAACCGGAGGAATTTGAAAACGCCGGCTTTGAGTTTTCGTGTGGACGGAAAACTTTTTAAAACGGACCTTTTCGAACACGATAGGATCAGGAGAACCACGTGATTTCCCTGGCCGAGATTTTCTCAAACAAAAATATAAAACGACCGGTGATTGTTGGGTTTTTAAATTGCTCCGGTGTAGTGTGGACGCTTCCTACGCTCCTAATGAAGTCAATAATCACAGGGCGTTCTTCGATGAGTCCAAAGAGAAAAAAATCGGAGGAGGTCCCCCGCACAGGAGAAGTGCACCATAAATAAACACCGTTAACAAAATAAATATTTAGGAGTGGAACTCTTTAAGGACCTCGATCAAGTTTAATATTCATTATATGTTACTAGCATTATCACGAAGACTAACCTGGCGGCTAACTACGTTACGTTTTACTTTACTTACTTTTACCGTCGCATTTATCAGGAGGAACCTGGAACACATTTAAGAAAAACTCTTGTTATTCATTAGTGAGAGACCATCTGTGTGGGATTCACATACCCAAAAGGAAATTCATGACATCCAGATCTTGGGTATACAATTTATTATCGAATACGAGGGTATGTGATTCGTATGCCTAAAAGGAAATTCGTGACATCCAGATCTAAGGTGTACAACGACAAGCCGCTCGTTTTGTTAAATATTTTTATTATCGAATACCTTGAGGGTATGTGACTGGTCTCTTGAATCAGCTAATAAAGGTAACGCATCTCATTAAATCGGTTCTGCAGCCATTTCTCAATAAATCAGTTGTTATCAGTTCATGTGGAACCAAGCGGGCTATTCACCTGATACATACTTTAGTCTACTTCCGCGACGGTCGCTACATGTCAGTGACATGCAACATTCGTTAGATTAAGAACAATTAAGATGACAGAAAATGGATATCGGAGGATGTGCTCTAGTGACGGTTATAACTTATTTCTTCTGTAATCTTTGGAGATCAGGTTCTTTTCCCTTGTCTACTCTCAGAGAGTTCACACGTATTTTATCGCGCTCCGCTATTTTGTATTTTAGT
This sequence comes from Orbicella franksi, assembly GCF_964199315.1. Classification (NCBI taxonomy): domain Eukaryota; kingdom Metazoa; phylum Cnidaria; class Anthozoa; order Scleractinia; family Merulinidae; genus Orbicella; species Orbicella franksi. The sequence continues at coordinate 32,247,930 of NC_138150.1, read as the reverse complement.
CGGTTTTCAATTCATTAAAAATGTCTCTTGTAAACGAGGATTCATCATCAATTGCATCTTTGGCTAGTCGACTCAACTTACTTGGACACGGAGGATCAATTCAAGTGGTATGGGGATTTTAAAGATTTGATTTGTCTGGTCAAGACATTACTCGAGTTTACGGAAGATAGCGAAATCTCAGAAGATCCAGCCCATAAAATGTTTTCATTCAAGGTCGGTGATATCATAGTGAAGTGGTATTCTTTAACTATACCGTCCTAACCCAAGAATCTGGTTACGCTATCTTGCGAAAAACACTAGGCAACCTCTTTGCATCAAGGTAGACCTGCTTGCTCTTTAACCGAATTGTTACGCTCAGCAATGTCCACTCGCGGCCTCAAACGAGTCAACTGCGGTGGATTGCTCTTTCAACTCTTAGCGGAACCTGCAGTCATGCGAAGGTTGTTCTATGGTTAAGAGCAATCCAGAAAGTCGAGCAACAACTTAATGAACTTCAGCATCTTGTTCACTCAAAGGTAAATATGAAAATTACCAACAGGTCGTCACCTAGTCAAGAACGCCTACTTTAGTGCTTTAGTTTCAGTGACCATTATCCTATTTATGCAGTACGCAAAATATCAGTTTACAGCCGGCAAATCTCATAAATACATTTCATACTTTCATACAGGGATTATTCGAAATTTGATACTCTCAAATTAGCCAAGCTCCCTTGGGAAACTCTGAAACATTACAACGATCCTGAAAATTTGTGGAATGCCTGGAAAAATATGTTTCTTTCTGTAGCTGACCAACACGATCCGCCAAAAACAAAGCGAGTTTGCCAGAAGGCTTCTCCTGGGCTCACTTGTGACATCACGGCACTTATTGCCAATAGAGTCAGAGCTAAATTAAACATTCAAAAACGTAATGATTCCAAACATTGGTCAGAGAAACAAATCGCTTAGAAACCAAATTAACAGAGATAGTAAAAATTCAAAAAGAAACGCTTGTAAAATAGCAAATCATGCACCACGTTATATGTTCTGTCCCGCGTCACGCGGCTAATTTGGTCTCAATCACGCATCACGTTGCTAATTTTGGGGCGTTCACGCGTCAGGCAAAAACCCTTTGCCACCCTCATCACATCGCTGTACATCAGTCATCAACTGACGAACCACAGAATCGACTGGGACTCTACTCAGTGATTAACCTACAGTACAAACTATTTTCAACAAATGACTCTGGAAAGCTGGTGCACTAGCTTAGAACGAACGCCTCTGAACAGATGTTAACAACTACCGGCACCTTACAAACGACTTATTCAGGACATAATAAAACCGACGTCGACAAACAACCTCAAACAGAGCAACTAACAATAGACGGACCTCATACAGACCGACTTAGTTTGACTAACAATAGACGAAACGAAACTTACTAAAACCCACCAATGGCTGCTGACAAACTGAACACCAGTTTTTCTACCAACACGTTCACGGCTAAACTGACCAATCACTTTCAACGGACCAGACTTATAACACCATCGACTGACAAACACTAGTTACCTGACTCTGAAGATGACTTCCGCTCAGGTTATCGAAACGCTAGTCACCAACAACAGTTCTTGACAAAACTTACCTCACCCGAACGATCACACACACAACCACCCATCTACCATTAAGGTAGTTTTCTTTATCCGTTAGTTTAGGAAACTGGTAGAGAGAGACAGAATGTGACGTTATGTCATAGAAACTATGGACCGACCAACCATCATTTGTTTGATGTTGAATAAATGTTTAAGTTATCATAAGATATACTGCGACACTTTTTTCTTTAGGTTTTCAACTAGTTGGACACGCCATCGAAAACCTGGATACTGATGAATTTGGTTGCGGATTACGATGTCTTAGAAATGAAAAGTGTCGGTCTTACAACAGCATCAAAGATGGTTACCATGGGAACTCGACATGCGAAATAAGTGACCACACAAGAAAATCAAGTCTGCAAAGCTTGAAGCACAATGAAGACTCCACTTATCACGGTAAAGGTTGACAGAAGTGATAAAAAACTTACCTATTTTAAAGAATTATTAAGAGTTCAAAAAAGAACAAGCTGGCGTTGGCCCGCGAGCCTTTTTTTTCGGTCGCATTATTCTCTTTGACTCTCAGCCATGCTGGAGAATTAAGTACGCACCATTGAAAGTATCTTTACCTTGCATTAACAGTAAACTTTCACAATCTTTTTCGTATATATTTACATAAGTTATTGATGAAAAACCAAATTGTAATAATACAGTGTCAACGAAAACAAACGATTGCGGCGTATTTCAAAATCTTTAACTAGTGTAAAGAAATATCAGACCCTCTCATCACTCAGCACGTATTAATATTGTCCATTCCACTATAATTTGTAGCGTTAAATTTGAGTTTCGAAATGGAATAAATAAGGGTAATAAATGCCAAATAATGAAGTAAAATAACAAAATTGAATGACTTTGCCTTAGAAGTAGCTCAAAAGAACGTGCTAGGATAATGAGACAGTTTTTCAGTTTTCCGCTATAAATCAGTTCCTAACACAATATTGTAGTAATACAGATTTCAGAAATCTCTTTCCTGTGAATCAACGAATAATATAGCTTCGTTTCTGATTTCAAATGTAGAAATACGTCTTGGTTGGTATTCCTCGCACCCTGGTCGTTCATGTAATCATATCCGGGACTTTGGAAGTTCCAAAGGAGACGGGGAGTACTGGATCGACCCAGAGAACGATAGAAATCCCTTAAAAGTCTTTTGTGACATGACAACTGATGGAGGTAGTTGGAATCTTTATACTCTTTTAAAGTAAATGCAATGTCCTGATAAGTGAGCGCTATAATCTACCGAATATGCCTTGTGCCCACGGCGTGTCTCCGCTATTGTAACTTTTTACATATTGTAACCTTTCTTTGTTCATACTTTGTACTATACTTAGTTATTTTATAATTACTCGTAGATTTTCACCGTTCTTAAATAAAATTTATTGTATTGTATTGTAAAGTATTGGAGATGCGTCTCTCGTCTTTGAACTGTTTATTTCCAGGAGGCTGGCTCCTCGTCGCCAACGTTGTGATGCCGGATAACTCTACTCTACCCTCTGGATTGGCCGTTGAGACATCATACCGCGGAATCAGTAAATATCACAACAACAGAATGGGTATCACCACGAGCGCCATGAATAAACTGAAAGCACATTTGTCTTTCACTCAGCTGAGATTCCACTGCAATAAACAACAGGCAGGTAGATTTCACGTGACCACTGTCGCTGGCAGCGCAGGTGCAGCCGTGGTTCAGTACTTCAGCGGTCAGACAGACGAACTTCCCTTGTCCTGCAATTCGTTTCAGAAAATGGATGACGATAGCTCTCAGTTAGCAGTTCAGTGTGATAAGTGGAGTTACAGAACCGGAAAGTGGGGAAACAGAAAGCACATAAACGACCTTAGGATGTATGAATACGCTGCATTTGTTAAAGGCGAGTATCATTGGCTTGTCGGGAGTACCTTGTACTGCGATGACAACCGTTATACCACTAACAATTTGTCAGCTGGAGATTTTTGGAAAATATTTGTGCGTTGATTCACGGCCTTGGAATCACCAGCATTTTGCCAGCAGTTAGTTAAAAATCTCACCAGAGTAGACATAGATATTACCTCCACCTTCATCTATGCCTTTTGTGACTATTGTCAAAGAAGACTCTTAAAGTGTGTTTTTTGACCTCGACAGGGGACCGGGCTAAAGAATGAATGCCCAGTTACCCCCCGTGTACACAGGGGGAGGAGGGTGGGAAGACGCATCCCCAAAGAAGTTAAAACTGGGGAATACCGGGGTGATATTCCCCAATAGCCCAATTTAGATATATTAAAATTCAGCATAAAACAATAGACCTCAGCACGAGGCCCCGGGGAATAAACCCCACCGACAAACTCTGTAGTCATTCCCCAGAGCCTCGTGATGAGGTCTATTGTTTTAGGCTGAATTTTAATGTATTGAAATTGGTCTATTATTAAAACTGCGCGTGAAGATATGACTGATCATCACAGTTATACACACAACTTAAGCAGATGTGAAATTAAAGCCTCAATAAAATCCAAGGCTGAACGGGATTCGAACCCACGACCTCTGTACGTGATCAGTCATATCTTCATATCTTTCTCCGCAGTTCAACTATATGGTCTTTCATATATTCTCTTGAAAACTGCGCGTGTTGCGAAAGGATACAAGGAAGGATACAAACAAAAACCTCCGTTTGGCGCAAAATATGCTCGAGTATTTGTCCCTGGACATTACCTATTCCTAAAAGCTCACAGTTCTCCTCAAGCCACGCTCTCCGAAAACTCTTCGCCAAATGGAGGCTATTGTTCATTTAATCTACTTTACGTTGATAAATAGCTTGCGAAGTGCTTCGCTTGCCCGTCTACGAAGCTACGTGGTTCGCACTACACTGGAGAAATTTGAAACCGGAGGTTTCACTCTGAAAACGCATCAAATGTTTTCCGTGTACATTACACCGGGGGAATTTAAAAACGCAAAAGTCAGCGGTCATTTTGGATTTGTGTTTAAGGAAAACTCGGTCAGGGAAATCACATGACCATCGTGACGTCATCGTTTTCGAAAAACTCCATTTTCAAATTCGCCCGGTTTGAAGAGCGTTTACTAAAAACTTCGTTTTCGTTACGGATTAGTGTGGACGGTTGGCCTAACCCTAAAAATAAAGCTTCCTATTTCAAATTTCTCGAGCATAGTGTGGACGCTGCCTTACTTTGAAGTTTTTGTAGCGCTTTATTTCAGCAGTAAGTTGATCATGAAGTTGTATTCGTGAGAATGTTAAATTAACGTAGTAAAACACAGTGTCATGTAGTTTACTTGCAATGTAGGGTAATGCAATGTGTTGTAGATTGTTTCTAATCGGTTTAGCTGTAAGTAGAAGTCAAAAGGGAACAAAACTGATGGAATTCTTGTTATAAAATTGCTTATTTTGTGGCTGGTAGCTTTGCATTTCTCTTTCTATCAATGCGTTTTCAGTCTTTTGCAGCCTAAATTAAGTTCATTTAGATGTAAGTCACAATAAGGGGAAAGAAAACCGTTGGAATTCTTGTTAAAATTGCTTATTTTGTAACAAGTCGTTTTATACTTTTCTTTCGGTTCAGGTTTTTTCAGGCTTTTGCAGGCTATAAAATTTTGTTTAAAGAGCAATTTTTCTTTGCAGTTTAAGTTTATTTGGCTGTCCAAGGGTTTTCAGTTCTTTACACTGATTTAGTGGCCTAAGTGATCATGACTTATCTGTTTTTTGGCTGAAGAGAAACCAACCATTAAGTCATCAATATTGAGGTCAAAATAAGTTTTGAATAATACAGTAGGTCTAATCTTACAAGAATTTGCTAAACAGCTTCTCAAGGCAAAAAGGTAACAGGAGAAACATATAAGCCTCAAGAACTTCATGTAGAATACCTGAAGTAATAAAACTGAAACAACACGCTGTTGTCGCTCCTTGTGAGTTTGAAAGTACGTTTGTTAACACATTAAGGCTGGTTAAGACTGTCAGGAAAGCCGTGAATAATTTATAACAAGTAGTTTTATCTTATTGTACATGTAAATAGAGAAACAGTAGGGAAATTTTGGGACAGTTGCAAAAACCATGATCGGTCTCCCACCGTGGCAAAAATTGGCACGCATGTTCTAATTTAGTGATTACGCCGTCAGCAAATACAAGCTAGAGTTTGCTAATGCAAAGACCACGCAAGGTAAACTATTCAGTGTCATAAACACTAATGATTCAGTGTTATGATGGCGTTCATTTGCAGCTTTGCGTCATTATGCCGTTCACTGCAACAAAATCGTCGTAAGGTATTACGGCAGCTGATTCGATGGCAATTTTCGTCCTTGCGAGTGCACCAAGGGCTTCTAATTCCATTTCTTGCTTTAATGTATTTTTACACCACCCTGCCTTCACTGGCAATACTGTCTAGGTATGGGAACCTGGGTTCAGTAAGCCAAATTAAAATGATGAATTAAATTTCACAGATCGAACGAGTTTAACAACTTAAAATGCGTCTAAGACATTATTCCTGTCCGAAAAAAAAGGCGTCAAAATACAAATGTATGAGAAGTCGTGTCCCTAGTTGGGCATTGACAGTCTAGGTGCAGTTCCTCTTTTTATTAAATGGACAGGAAATGTTTTGATCAGTTCCAGATGAAATGTTCGTAAAGACGAGATGTCAATTGAACCCAGCAGGCGAGGTTTAGTATATTTCTGATTCTAGTTTCATTGCAAACTATCACTTTGTTCATTTCACTTCACGGCTTGGCTTGGACAGGCGCACGAGGGGCCTACCACGCCTTCTGCGCGAGAGATCGTCTTAATTTGTCAAAGAAAAAACTGGGATGCTGACACGCTAACTCACTCTCTCGCACACTGTAATCAAATTCAAGCCCACTAAACTCAAAGGTTACGGTTTGCACTAAGACTAGGACTCTCGTTTGACTGCAACTCGTGGCGAAATGAGCTGCTAAACAAAAGGTAGAATCCGTCAGGTAATCAGTATAGACATCGTCTTTTTCTCAGTGGTGAGAGTCTGTCTCTTTTGCGAAGCAGTCGCTTGCAAGGTAAGCTTACTTACAACGAGACGGCGGTTATTTCGCTGAGGGCTACGTGCCGCGTATAAGACTCGTGTTTTAGGGAATGGGCAACTCTTTTCATCAGAAGCCTATAGCTTGGTGGATGATCATAACCATTATCATAACCATTAAATGTACGACATATTTAATTGAATCCAAAAGAGGTTAGAAGAGGCTGTGAACTATATAGCAATGTTTAAATAAAAACAAAACCTACTTTGATATTCAGACAATTCATACGCCTTTTATCAAGACACAAACAATAATCTTCTCAAAACCTCTCTGCTGGCTTAACAACCTACTGAATAGTTTTTGATTAACAAGTGAGTCCGGGAATAGTCTTCCGTGGTCTCGGAAGTAAAACCAAAACCAATCATAGCTCGCTCGCTCATGGTTCCCCGCGCTTTGCGTCGGCTATGTGTAACTACTTTGAGGTTTGATTGGTTCACTGGATTGTCTGCATCCTTTGTGATTGGCTAGAGTGATTACTTTGGTTTTGGTTTTTACGACATTCAATTGAAAACCGCTTTAACACGGACTAAAACAAGTTGTCCTAGTTTAAGCTTTCCGAAAAAGCAGAGCAGGAAACTGGCCTTGTTTAACAAAGGTTCTAAGAGGTTCAGCGGCATCAGAGTTGCTGAAGGAAAACAGCACTCCACCGCACTCAACAGACTCATTTCCTTTTATATACCCGAACCATGAATGAGGTCCAGTGATAAGCGACACTAACTCATATCTCTTGTTCTGCTCCAGGTAAACTGGCTGATCAAACAACACATCAAAGGCGTAATAACACTGATCAGTCTGGTGCTCCTCTGAAGTGTAGGATCCTGATTTTCTAACAATGGAGCCAACATTGATATCCTTCACTTTAGCTGAGACATTGTATAGGCCACCCTTAGAACCGAAGTGTTGTATTCCGAGTAACTGGATGGGCTTATTGACAGTGAAACAAATACGATCTTTATGTGGGACTTTATACCACCAGCTTGAATCTGTCGGAGCTCGAAGTGGTAGGTCTTTGAATCGATGACAATGATAAATAGCCGTATCGGGGTTGACTCGTCGAGCTGATGAGAACTGCAATGGAGTCGTCAGCACACCGTTGTAGTGTTTCACTATGTCGATAATTTCTGTTGTTGTCAGAATGTCACAATGAGGGACGACAGAAATAAACTCCTTCTCAGTCATTAATGGAAATCTTATTGCTTTCACGATCTCCTCTCCAAGAATTCCTCTCTTCGCTTCGCCAGGGGTTGTTCCTTGCCTCTCGCTTTCTTTTGCGGCCCATCGATCAACAGCTTTAAACAGTTCCACTTCCGTCACGTTCACCCTTTCCCGCGTCACAACAGATTCGACTACAGACCGCTCAACTGTGACAAATTCATCTGACCTCAGAACTTCTTCTGTCTGTTTCTCGATCACTTCCCAGCATCGCTCTTCCAAATCTTTATCTTCAAATTTCTGAGCGTGTGCCAGAATAAAAAACACATTGGATGCATCTACGCTATCTCGCAGATATTCAGCGCATTTTCGAACGAGTGAAGGCACCATGTATTTCTTCGCCAAATAAGACACTTGCATTACATTACTTTCGCTCAAATTCACTTCGTCGCTGTACAAATAACGAAACAACTCCATCAGACTTTCGTAGTCACAATCAGGCAGTTCGACAGAGTCTGTAGTCTCCGCCAATTCACCATAGAACATGGCAAAGAACACTGGACTACTGATTGCAAGCACAAACTTGTGAGCTGGGATCACCTTCTTACTTTCACTTTCGCCAGATGGAACAACAAACTTCACATCACTCAAAATCTCCTTGCTCAAAAGGAACGTCACTCTCTCCTTGATAGATGAGCGCATTGTCTGCCAGCTTTTGTCGACAACAGCCATAACTGCACTAGGTCTTATCTCACTCCCTTGCCGATATCTTGAACTCCTTCTACTCCTCGGTGGTATTACTTTGATTTCGATAGAAACGTGACACAGATAATTCCGGTAATCATTGCTAACACCATTCTGGACACTGATTGGTCGTAATTTCGTGAGCTGACGTCAATCGAAACAGCGAGAAACACCTATTGCAACAAGCCGCAATCGACCAGCAATCGGAATACTTGGTGCTTTTTTATGCCAAACCGACCGGTCACAGATCAGTGGGAATACCCGACGAAAATGGAACGACATTTTCCGATTAAACCCGTCCAACCAATAGGAATGGCTCTTACCATTTTTACGTCCTTTTCCGAATTCCCTAATTAGGGCCTCAAAGAAATGGAACGGCGAATCTCGGTCGGAAAATTCCGACCGAAAAATGTGGACCATCTCCAGAGGTGATCCCGAATATTCCGGTCAGAAGAAACCAAAACGGACCTTTCCATCTGAATTCCGACCGAAATTTCCGGAATCTTTGGACGCGATCCATAGAGCCAAAATTTCCGGACCGAGGTTCGAAAATTTCTTGGTGTCGAATGGATCGCAACGGGTCTGAATGAATGGTCTCGTTCCATTCCACTCGAAAAACGAGTTTCGCGCTCATTCGAAATGGAGGATGTTGGATCACTGTTGCTCGTATTAGAGCTAGATGACGATTTCGACGGTGATATCAATGATCTTGTGTGAGCTGTTTCATGCGTAGTAATTTAACCAGTATAACGGGTTATTTTGAGCAGACCGTTCCTAGATATTTGCCGTATGAGTTCAAACACCACTTCGAATGACGAAAAGAACTTTCCTCTCGGGAAATATATCGTCTTTTAGAGCCCCTAGCAGCCAAACATACACTTGGCTTGCGAATTAAGCAGCTACAGACCTGTTGTTACTGCGAATGGATTTACGAGTAACTGTACACCGATATCGATAGATCCGCTGTTAACAATCCATAAAAGCTGCAATGTGTTTTCCTTCAGTACCTGGAAAATACCGAACAGCGAAGTACTGGGATTGAGAATGGGTCGGAATGGTCAAATGGAACGGTCCATTTCGATCGGACCGGTCCAACTGAGAAAGGTGGTCCACCTCCAAAGGTGGACCGAATTTGTTGAAACTTTTCCGGCTGGACCGAACCGATCCATTCAGTTTTAGACCGAAATTTCCAGAAAGTTTGGTTGAATGGATCGCGCCCTTTTAATGGAAAGCACCCACTGTTTCCATCATGCCAGACCGACTGAGGAAAAATGGAACGACATTTTCCGATCAATTAAACCGGGCCAACCAAGAGGAATAGCTCTTACCATCTTAAATGAATGAGTTGCCAGTAATCGGATACCCGTGTTTGCGAAAAGAACTCTGGGATCGTCAGGGGGCAAACATTGCAAGTCGCTAGAAGGAAATGTATGGCGAAAAGTTGTTTCGACGCCCAAAAACATGGTTTTGGAGAGAGATCAACGCTTTTTCGCCGTTGTTTTATCGCAAATTGATTTTGGCAATTTTGATACATGGAAAATGTAAGTTTTTGTTTGAATAACCGTGAAATAAGTGAAAAAAATTACCGATAAACTCCCTTTTGCTTGCGTGAGGTTTATTGTGAAATACATTGAAGAGAATATTGAAAATTTCAATACACGCCTGATCTCGAGAGGCTACCCGGAGCAAATGGTAGAAAAGACCCTCCGAGAAGTTAAATATTAAGATAGAAAAGAAGCTCTAAAACAGAAATCGAAAATTGCAGAATGAACTACTACCCTTTGTGTCGGGCTATTTCACTCAACCGTCAATACCAAGCTTTGGAAAGCATAATCACGCACAAATGGCACTTTCAAATACAAATACTTAGAGATATATTCAAGGAGCTACCCTTGATCTGTTATAGAAATGCAAAATCACTGAAATACGTGCTTGTAAAAGCAAAACAAAGGCTTTGAGCAACACAGTAGCCACACCGCATGAGTCGCGCGGACTCATTTGTCATTAAATCAACCCCTGACAGTACAATGATCGCCACCGGGCTTATTTCCAGTATTATTTGTACGACTGAGCTTTCAAATAAGCCAAAAGTAGCCTGTACACAACTTAAAAGGCTTTACTGGGTTATTCCTCCGTCTCGATTTATACCTAATTAATTTTGTAATATTTTCAGACCATTACGCGATGTAAATTTCAAAAAATCACCCAAACAACGGAGTTTATCGATAGATTTTGTCACATATTTCACGGTTATTCAAAGAAAAACTTACATATTCCACATATTAACATTGCCTAAATCCATTTGCGATAAAAACGACGGCGAAAAAGCGTTGATCCCTCTCAAAAATCGTTTTCTTGTACCTCGAAACAACTTTTCGCCATACATTTCCTTTTAGCGAGTAGCAATGTTTGCCCCCTGACGATCCCAGAGTTCTTCGCGCAAACACGGGGTATCCGATTACTGGCAACTTATTCATTCCTTTCCCGAATTCCCTACATAAGTGAAATCTACTGAAGACAAGAACGCAATGAACCAGCTTTTCAAAATCGAACGACAAATTCAAAATGGACCACCTCCAGTGGTGGGCCCGAATATTAGTTATTAGTATATTCTCAGCTCCGACTATTGCATTTCTAGCTCTCTGATTGGCTCAAAAACTCCGACTATGAGCCATTAGTCGGAGTTTTACCTTATATGGAAAACAGTGCGCCAAGTTTAAAAATTTTCCGCTCTGTAAAATTGTTGAAATAAAAATCGGCGGCAAAAACCCGATTAAGAATATACTAAAACAATTATTCCATTCGACCTTGTTGGATATGAAGTGATCATAACCAACTCGCGCTACGCGCTCGTTGGTTATTTATCACTTCATATCCAACGCGGTTTCATGGAATAATTGTTAAATATTCCCCTGGCGCGGTAAAATAAATACTTCGTATCTCACCCTTTACCCTCTTCAAAGGATGACGAAGCCGGGGAGGGGTGGGGGGGGGGGGACTTTCAGCAAAAAATACATAAAGTAATAATTTTACAAATATCTGCAGAGCCCCTACAAGTTAGCGCCTCTGGCACTCGCTTGTAAGCCCCTCAATTCAAAATACGCTCCGCTATCCCTGCCAGCCTGCATGTGCTAGGGACAATGAAACGAGACCACCGAAAGACGACTCAAAGAGAAGTCCCGAAACGAAACGGTCTCGATTGAAACCAGGAGCATTATGGCTCCTGTTGAAACGGAACGACTTCACCGAAACAGGCGAAAGCATTTCCATTATTGAGCGCTAACCGTAGACAGACTAACCTGAGCGCTACTTAGACTAACCGGAGTGTATATTTGTTTTTCGTATTTGTTTAAAATTTATACAACAGCCATGAATATTCCGAGAATTGCTTGCGGCTTTTCCTGGAATTACGTTGACGTCATTCACAAAATTATTATCAATTTGCAGACGCACTTAAACAAATTATGTTAAATAAAAGTTGAAAACGTTTAAGCGATAGCGTCATTTATTGCAATGACATCTAGTCAAATCCTTCAATAGGCGACTCAATTCTGCTGTATTGCTATACATTCATAATCTCACATTTGTATAATTACGTCAGGAATTCATTATAACTGAACCTGTAAGAGCATGTCTTCATCCGATTTTAATAAACAAAGGTCACCCGACACATTACGTAGTCAAACACCCAGCGAGATAAAATTCACACGAATTTGCGTTTGATAGCTCAGGCAACAAATCGAATATCAGCGTACCTTGAAGACTACGTAAGGGTTCCTATGCGAATCCCGCGATGAAGTCTGGAAAATATGAAAGTTATGGTATGTACTAATCTTTAAACGCATTCGATTTGGTGATGCATCGCAGTATACGCACGTTTGTTTTCCTCGTCGTGCGCAAATGTATTGCGGGTAGAACGTATTACTCGACACTTCAATTTATAATCAGACTCAATAGTTGTGTTGGATCTAGCTACGTATCTGGAAATCCACGTGTTCTTAAAGTCGGTCATTGCGTATCAAATGCTATAGACTTAAGTTTATTGCGATTTTCGGCCGCCATTTTTGGGGAAGTGTCAAATCGTACGTTTTTTAGAATATTCACTTCCGATCCGTCTTGCATCGTCGACAGCTGGGGTTCCGCCAAGACAGATTTTCAAAAGTTTCGACTGAGAAGCTCACGGCGCAGTTGACCCTTCTCAACAGTTAGTTGGCTGAATTCTTTAGTGCCAAGTATCGACCACACGAATGCGTTTCTAAAAGTCCCCGTTTTCGTCTCAGCGAAAACGAAACAAAATATTTTGGACCATACTAGCGTTTTCATGTCACCTCGTTTCCCGCTAGTTGTAATTTTTCAGTTTTTCGTGATATCCAGATGAATCAAGGGCAAGATAAGTGCTCCCACCCGCAGCAAAAAAATTAAGGCAGAGGCAGAGATCTGTAGTCATACCAATAATCCTTAGTGTCCTCAAAAACGGTCTAGCTATATTTTGAACAAGGTCGGATTAAAATCTGTATTTGAGATATCACTCATAACTGCTCCGACCGACCGACCGACCGGCCGATTGACCGACCGATTGACCGACCGACCGACCGACTGCGGAAGTATTTCAGACTGATGATATCGCGTGGCTTGTTACGTGGGAACTCAGTCCGGTTGGAACTTAATGCGGACAGTGTTTGTAGTGGAATCCCAATGCTAGCTTGTACTAGATATATTCTCTCAAGTTAAATTTTTTTTCCAGTTTATATTTCGGAAACTATAGCCCTGGCCACAGTGACACTAATGCGTTTTCGTTTGAAAACGCATACTTTTTGATGCGTTTTCGCCTATCGTCCACACTAACACAACCCAAAACGGAGGCTTTCGAAAACGGTTTCAAAAGTGGAGCCTTTTGAAAACGCTCCGTTTCTAGTGGTGACAGATGAAAACGGTGCCGAGCAAAGCGCCATATACGTGATATGAATTGATCGACACGAATACTCCGTAACAGTTCGATCGTGCTCGACATGTACAAAACAAAGAATAATGTGAATAAACTCCTAGACTACTCCTAAGGCTTCAATCTACAGTAACTTATCCTGTCCTTGCTTACTAGATCTTCTGGCAAGGGGGTCATGTGATAAGTGCGGCAAAGAACTAACAAAGTATCACAAGTTCTGGAAGTGTGAATCCCAGCACCTGACCTGTTATTACTGTTTCGCTGACCAGACCTACGACGACTTTACAAATAGAAGCTGTTCATATGTAGACTGTGGGAAAGACCTCGACCCGGTCAAGCCATTGACTGATGAGCACGTCTTCATTTACGTGGATGATTCTAATATGTGGATCGCGGCAAAGAAGCTTGCTGCTCTCAAGTCCAAGTTAAAGTGTGTGGAAGATCCAAGGCTGCGCCTGGATATCGGAAAAGTAACCGATGTTGTAGCGATGGGCAGAGATGTTGCTTGGGGTACCTTATATGGATCAGAACCTCCACCAATAGATACCGTATGGCGGAAAATAAGAGACCGTGGATGGAAAGTGATCACCACTAAAAGAAACCCTTTTACCAACAAAGAAAAGCAAGTTGATCACCAGATGGTAGCGGACATTACCGCGCTTGTTTCTGACAGAAGTGTCGCCAAGGGAAAGGTAGTGATGGTGAGTGGAGATGCTGATATGATACCAGCTGTTAAAGAGAGCTTGAAAATGAAATGGTCCATTGAGATCTGGATGTGGGAGAGTAGTATTTCAAATTCGCTCAAAAAAATGACAGAGGAGAATCCCCAATTAATGAACATCTCTAAACTCGACTCGAGACTGGAAGCCGTTACCTTTACTAATTTTAAATTTGGCGAAAAGGAAATTCCCAACTCGCGTTCTGCCATAATTAAAAAGATCGATTTTTCTCCTGATGAAGAATGGCAAAAGAATCTTAGTGAAAAACTGGGTTGGCCCTTTCAGTTCTGCTTAATCGGCCCAGAAATGTTGGATAATATAGTAGATTACGAAGATATAATTCTTATTTTTGCCAACGTGAAGTCGGTTGATGGCAAAGAAGTTGGAAAGATCTTTCACGAGATCTTTGAAAACCTAGAGCAAGAATATCCAGGAAAGGTAGTAAACTTTCCTGCGTATCGCGGGAAGCTTGATCAGAAAGCGGACATTTGTATTGCCAACAAATATGACGCATTACAAACTGTAGACGAACAGTTATTAAGCGTGAATAACACTTCAGATGAAGCCACATCGTACAAGCATGCAGGGGAATTGCATGAAAATGATGAAGACGAAGCTGATTTTCAAGTTGTCCAAAAGCAGCCACGAAGAAAAAACCAACAATATTCCGTTCCATGTGAGTCTCGCTCGAACTGTAAAAACCGTTTGAAGTGCAAGTATTACCACACTGATGATGAAAAGAAGTTCTTCAGAAATCCTAAAAAGGACAAAGAATGTTTGCACAATCGCAAGGGTTACTGCAAATATGGACCGGCAAAATGCCATTACGCACACGCCAATAAAGACAGTTTTTGTCGCAGCTGCCACCAGTGGGGGCACTTGCAGGAGAAGTGCAAACTTAAATAAATTAAAGCAGTTGGAGAGAAATTCTTCAGTAATTCGCAATAAGAAATCAGGTCTCATATGAAGAGTCCTTTTAGTTTTCGCATTTCGGCTGAACCATAACTCGACTGAAGCGGTCAGTGTAAAATACAGACTGCAGACTGCAGACCGCAAACCGGTGGTAAAATGCAGGGCTATTCAGGTTAATCGCAGCTGTGGAAGTCTGCACTCTGGTTAGCCTAAATATCACTCCGGTTAGACTGAATATCGGCTCCGGTTAGCCTAAAAATCACTCAGGTTAGCATGATAACAGCTAATAACGTTCCGGTTAGCCTGTTTACGGTTAGCTTTCAATGATGGAAATTGTATATCGGAAGCCAGTAAATAATGTTTTTGAACTTACCTTGAGTTTGAATTTAGTGTGAAAGCATGGGGATGAATAGCTTTGCTTTTCAAGGTGGGGTCATTTGCAATGGTCGCGATTTAATCGGACTAAGGGAAGATGAAAATCCCCCTCCTCTATAAAGAGTTTTTTTCCTCTCGCTGAGATAAAATCTTACAATCTTATACTGTTTTCATCAAGAAAACTATATTAACAAGAAAATAAAACTGGAAACATAGCTTGAAACACAGGAGTTTAAGAAGTAAACGGGATAAATTTGTTATAAGCTCCATCACACAGAAAGCAATTCTCGATTTCAAAAAATGATTTGGTCGAAAAATGAACGATTTGATGGAACTGAGGAGCAGCAAAATCGATTTTCGCAATCCGACCCAGCAGTATAGATAGATAGTATTCAGTTTTGCTAGTTGTGATCTGAATGTCATTATTCCTCTTACGTGCTGCCCTTTTATGAAGCAATGACATTGACGTTACTGTATACATGTGTATCATTAAAAGTGAACGCAGGTTTACAAGTCATTTAGTTTGTAAATCGTCGCTTTTTCAGTAAAATCTCCATTAAAGATCGTTGTTTCATCCATAACAATCGTCACGAAATTCGATTTTCGTCTCATGGGGGTTTCAAGATACACAGGCGCGGCAGGCTAGTGAGGCCCTGTTAGGGTATTGGGATATATGGGTTCTTAACCAAGCGTGAGGTCAAGATAAGATAAGATGGTTGGGTATTGGCCAAGTTCCTTTTTTGCGTGTGTTTATGGACCCGGCGAGATGGGGTCGAGGTCCATAAACTCGCGAAAAAAGAACGAGGCTAATATCCAGCCATCTTGACTGAATAAGTTTGGTCAATATAAAGGATTTATGGTGGATGGCAGGAAGAAAAATACAAGTAATGCAATGTTTCTGTGGGCTTTTAGTGAGTGTGGATGTCGGGGAGAGATGTAATTTTATATCTATCACTATGTAAACACAAGTATCCGGGAAACGTGACACAAAATGTTAATTAGGAGTTATTGTTTTAGGGATATTTCTTTTTACAAAATTGGAATACGGTTATTTCGAAATTTTACCCAGGATTATGGATTATTCAGCGTCCCCCCGCCCCTTAACGGAACCTCAGTAGTGCGCTCCAAGTCAGGCTGGCCATAGAACCGTGCCGTTCGTATAAAAATGTTGAGGATGCGGGTAGTCGAAATTTGTCAGCATTTGAGAACTTCACCAAATTTACTTCTGAGGACATCCTGTCTGAAGTTTATTGGAACCCTTAACAAGTGAGGGAGAAGAGATAAGTGATATGCGATAGCTAGGTGACTTTGGCCTCTACAAAATGAAATGGGCGTCTTAGCCATGAACAAACAAATACAATTTTTTGACAACTATTTCCTGTTCATTTGTGAGTTACTGTGAAAACGCGACTTACGAGAATCCTTAACATGAAAAGCACATTATTCCTGAGTTAAAAACTAAAATATTCAATGTCAGTTAAGAATTTCCGCCGACATACAATTTGAAACAGCGTTCAAGCTGACTAAGAAGTCAATGAACACCGCGATGATTGAAGGTTGCGTCGTGTATGACCGAACCAAATTGATGGAGGAATGTAAGTTCCAAATCGACGTCGCCCGCTTTTTGAATCTTTGCGGATAGGTCCCTTTCTTGGTGTTTGTAAAAACGGTAACGGAGTTGTAGGTACACCGCTGAAGTGTTTCATTAGGTTAACAATTTCTTTTGTTGTCAAAATATTGCTATCAGGAACAACTGACATGAATTCGTTTTGTGTCATCACTGGAAACCTTATCGCTTTCACAATTCCTTCTCCGAGTACACGTCTTTTGGCGTCGTCGTTTAGATTTAAACCTTGCCTTTCGGTCTCCCTTGTGGCCCAGCGGACAACAGCTTTGAATAAATCAAATTCTGTTACGTTGAGCGATTCTCTCTGTACAATGCTCTCAACCAAACATTTGTCGAGATCAGCAAACTCATCTGATCTCATAATGTCCGCGGTGTTTTTATCAATCAGCTCCCAGCAGTGTTCCACGAGTTCTTGCTCCTCAAACTTCTGCGCGAGAGGAAGAATACTAAATACATTCGCTGCGTCCAAGCTGTTCTCTAAATATTCCGTGCATTTATTGGCAAGAGAAGGCACCATGTACTTGTTTGCCAAATATAATACCTGCAGAACGTTGGTTCCACTTAATTTCACCTCGTCACTGTACAGATAACGAAAGAATTCCAGCAAACTCTCGTAGTCACAGTCAGGTAGTTCTATCAAGTTTGAGGTTTCAGCCATATTTCCATGAAACATGGCGAGAAACACCGGACTGCTGATGGAAAGAACGAACTTGTGAGCTGGAATCACTTCCCTTCTTCCGCTCTCGCCATTCAATGATCCTACCACAAACTTCACATCACTCAAGAGCTCGTTGTTAAACATAAACATACATCTCTCCTTGATAGTTGGTCTCGGCGTTTGCCAAGTCTCTTTTGCTTCTGGGGAACACATCATCCCGCTAAACCTTATTCAGCCGCTAAGAGTGCGCAACAAGCACAAACAACTGACTACCTGCGGGGCGCGACAAAATGTACGTGTAAGACTGACTAGAACTCAACTTCCTTTCACGGTCGAGTGGTTGCCAAATAAAGCAAAGGGAAATGCAATACCGTATGAATTTCCCTTAGCATACTTGACAAGGTCTGGATTGTTTTTAATTCTTGCAGCGGTAATGTTCGGGTCAACTGAGTGAGGTTAAAAAACGTTTCCTTCACGAACTCTCCAGAGCACTGACTACACACGTTCTTGGTTGTAAGCTGGGATGCAATACTTCATTAACCTGCGATCAGGCCTCGTTCCTTTTTGGGTTTGAATCAGGGAGGGAGGGAGAGTGGGTTTGATCGCAGATCACGATACTATATGCCATAAACATCACAGACCGATGCACCCAGCCTGTATGGAGTATCGAAAGAAAACAACCCGTGAAACATGATCTACTTTAAAACAAAGAAATTAAAGACTAACTATGACCATGACGTCAAACTACAAGTAGTTCTGCTGACCACAAAAACGAATATTCGGTCTGCATGACATCTCGTCATCTTGGCTTCAAAATCTCGAATATAACGATAATAATAAAAGTTGGATTACACGAATGAAGCAGTTACTTCATATCGACGCTCAGCTATGAGGTGTTAATGATTATACATGCTTAATTATTTACTTTTTTCTTTTCTTTTTCAAGATCATGCTTGACTTGTGGCCCGAGGGGTTTTTCCCGAACTGATATAGTATGTTCTAGCAAGCTTTTTAACATTCAAGCACGTCACAGAACAGTGAATTGTTTTCCTCAGTAGTCGGCGGTGAATGCATTTTTTTACTGGTTATTTTATCATTATTTGTTATTTATTATTATATTTTACCGTTTAGATAGACAAACAGTTCCTGTTTCAGCGCTTGCTAGCTTACTTAAGGATATTTCAGGAAGATCGTTTATCGATCGAACTTGCACGCTATACTCTGGGGTAGCCTTCCTTTTGCTGTGTGAAGAATGAGTTTCTTTCTTTAGAACCTCAGTAAAAAAAAATTAAGGGACCCCTTTGCCAGTGCTGACTTCAGCTAATAAATAAACACGGCATGGCAGCGAGTTCCTATGTCGTCACAGAGAACTGACTGACCTCAACAAAATTTCCCGCTTTGTATAATTAACACGCGAGGGGAACAGTGAATTTTGTTTCCCTCGAATCTCAATGTTTCCCGAGACGAAAGTCGAGGGAAACATTGAGATTCGAGGGAAACAAAATTCACTCTTCCCTAAGGGACCAATCATTAAGTGATTTGTTATATAGCAAAACAAAACAAACGAAAATTCTGAAAGGCGCGCTGAGATTCCAGCGACAACATCAGGCCACCTGCAACTCCACGCTCTGATCACGTGCAACAGCGGTCAACACTTGGCGGGTAACAGTGAACTGTTTCCCGTTTGCCGTCATAGTTTTTCGCAATGTTGCCTGCTCAATAAATGGACCGAGTGGAGTATAATTCAGGGAGTAATCGCGTGAGTAATTTCAAAATCGGACGAGCGCGAAGCGCGAGGCCGAATCCTGAATTGTACGACACGAGGTCCAATTACTAATTAATCGTATCTATAACAAATTTCGGAATTAAAAATGCCCTTTGACAACTTCTTTTGAGCGAAAACGTCTGTAAGGCTTTCACAGGTTTTGAAAACTGTAGGAAACAGTGCGAAGGAAGCCATTAAAGCGCGCATAATTGACGTGCGAATCACGTGGGTATCCAATTACAGGTATCAATTACGAAAAGTTCAAATTGGATACCTGTAATTGGACATAAACGTGATCGCGCGCCGATTACGTGACAAATAGGCGCGCGGAGAACCAATCACGATAGAGAATTTTGTTATGGATACGATTAGGCGCTAAACAGTTTCATTGTTAGATGTCGTTTGACCATGAACTAGCCACTGAATAGGCGCGCTGTAATGGGAAAAACGCCAGCTATATAACAACAAGAAACGGAATCTGACCTGCTCATTTTCAGTTTTCTTTGGCATATTTTTCAACGCAAATTTGTGATTTTTGTTCAATCTCTTTTTGTCAGTGATGTTTTTACAATGACTTGGCTATTATAGGCTCGATTTCCAGCCGCTGTTCGGGACTCGAGCCTAGGAAGGAAGAAAGATGGGACGCCAGAGAGCGGCTGAAATCAAGCCTATGGCCAATGTCAATGCCAAAGAACACAGTGGATTTTCCTTTTTGTAAAACAATAGAACATTAATTACAGTCGGAAGAAAAAATTAACCACGAGCAGGCGGTAGACTAACCAGAAAACTGGACCAGCGGCTCATTAAGCCTCTTCCCATTTAAACTTCAAAATATGGCTTAAGGTGACTTAAAAACACTAACAGACTTAGATCTTGACGAGTCATTAAAACTACTCTTTATAAATTGATGATTCATAGTATCAAAAAAAACTGCCCAATCATTGGTGAAGACTTTATCATTTTCGTGATACAATAGGTTACCATAGCGACAGTATGACCTGCCAAAAACACCCTAAATTATAGCTTTAAGGGCTTACAATTCAAAAACGGCACGGTGAATTTTTTTTGCATATTATCAGAGTTTGATTAGCAGGATAAAACGAAACTTGTGGCAGAGTTTTTAAAAAAATTGTACATGGGGTTCAGAGCTACCTTAACCGTTTTGAAAATTTAAGGTGGCTCTGAACCCTGTGGACAGAATTTAAACGTTTTCCGAATTCTTCCACCTCTCACTTTCCTTAGAGACTTCAATCAAACAGGAAGTGTAAATTTCAAAGGGAGAAAGCGACCTCACACTCAACGCTTTACCTTGAAAGCGTTTGTGAGCGCCAACGAGGACGAATCCGTTACAAGGGATTCGAGAGGCTGTGATATTTTGTGTTTTTAAAATCGTTGAAGCATTACAATGACCGACAAGTACGGTGATTCTCCAAAGCACGAAAACGATTGCTAAAATGGTACGTCGTTCGCAGAGTCAAGTTAAATCCCAATAAGCAAAGTGTTTTAAGTCTCATTCTTTATTTTGGCTTACTTTTATAGGGCGCAATTAAGAAATGCTTTACACCCCGCCATTTGAACCTTCCTTGGGACTCATCCAAAATGAACTCTTGTAGATATTAACACTTTGAGTTCAATATCCTAATAACCACTAATAACTTTAATTTTAAAAATGGTTTTCTTGTTGATAAGTAAGCGAGCCACTATTTTCTGTTTCTATTATGCCTTTATAACAGTCTGTTGGCTCGCTCACAAGGTATTTGTAGAATAAAAATCAGTTCGATTTATACTACAGTTACAAGAGGCTCAAAATAATTTCATTTCTGCCATGGGAGTTCCACCAGTTTGAAATGGTGATAAGTACATCGCTTTTTCAGTGGTTTACACTTGAGTGTCTAAAGTAATTCGTATTTGCTTTCGTTTCGTATTACGTTCACGATTGGCTTCAAAAATCGCGCCGCTCTGTCATTCTCATCCAATCTGAAGAACTCGTAAACCCAATCGTGACTCGCTCGCATAAGTTTTCTCGCGCTTCGTGTCGGTAACATGTGTTTGCTTCGAGTTTTGATTGGTTCATTACATTGCCTGTGTCCTTTATGATTGGCCATAGAGATTTACTTTGCTCTTAGGACACTCAATTGAAACCTGCTCTACAACATAACATGTGAAAACATAACATTTTTGAAACATCCAGATTACATATACTTTTTAATACAAACATACAGACTGCTACACAAAAACTTTATTCCTCGCCATTCCACTTTTAAACGTGCTCCATCCAGTTGTATTTTTTTTTTATCTTAACTCTCTTCAGTTTGTTAGGGTTACAAGTGCTGAGGTAATTTCAGTAAGGTTTTTTAGTCACACTCTTTTTTTTTATAAGAATATACTTTATAAGAATGTCGAGGCTGCGAAATTTTAAGAATATTTTACGAATAAACCCGAGGCAGAGACCTTCAATAGAATATAATGTTTGTTAAAAATTTGTAAATACATTCCAATTATATGTTTTTGACTAAACCGTATAAAAATCTTCCTTTCTCTAAACGGCAAAGTAGCCAAAAAGTAACAAAAACAGCCCTAGCCGTATGTTCGATGCTAAAGCCATTTCTGCAAGAAGTTATGTGCGTCATATTAGGCTTCAATGCCTGTAGACTGGCTCCAAAATTACTTTAACACTATACAGACACCAGAGAGATTTGAAAACAGAAATGTTATACGCTATAATCTAAGAATATTCGCAAGAATATATTCAACCTAAAATCGGCAGAAAACTAAGAATGTTCAGCCTCGGGCGGAAAAACAATATTCTTATAAAAAAAGAGTGTATTCCGAGAAATAAATACTACAATCCCTACCCATTTACTCTCCTCAGTTTTGAAACAGATTCTGTTTGATAACCATGCATATATGTAGGTTAAATTTCTCTCTTTTTTGTGTCGTGGTGTATAATGGAACGCTAGGTCAATGGAAATATTCTTTTCCCTAGTCATATAACCTTTCCAAATAGATTGCACAGCGAGTCAATTGATTTCCCAAATCCCGTGACATCCAGCTTATTTTAATTTTAAACTACTGTCAATCACGGTCACGAAATCAACCAAACAGGGGAATGTCGTCATCAGTCACGTTTCTCAGGCATGAAACTCTCCTCAAATCAGATTTTAAGATAATCAATGACGTCATTGTGATTGACAGCACCAAAACGTCGATCTTTTATCTAAGTTTAGAATTGTCAGTTTAACTCCAGTTCGAAAACCTCTTAGTAACTACTGGCCCAAAATTCTCCCTTAACGGATTTTACCTCGTTAATTTAATCAATTTTGTGTAAATCTGAGGCTGTAGAAAACAACTTAAATACCTAACGTCATTAGACTGATATTAAGGTGGTTTAACCAAGCAGAGGCTTGGAGGTTATTAAAATTATGTTTATCCTTGTAGAACGCTGGGAAAACTGTCCACTTCACCAGTTTCTGTTGTGGAAGAACCATCAACTTGGTAGCTTATCTTGTATTTTAATCTGATCTTTTCCTGTACAAAGAAGAATTGTTTAACAGCAAACGAGAAACGTTTTAGTTAAAAGGGTTAACAAGAACAAGAGATATTTGCAGGAAGACAAGTGTGGCAAACAAGAGTTTCGTCTTGTCCAAACCATATAATGATTAGTCTCTCTTTTCCCTTAGCTAGCCATTTTCCATCTAGAGTTTCGTTTTACTAAAGAAGGCGAAAAGATGGGCCACTCGCAGCCTTAAGAAAACAGTAAAATATCAAAAGTGCTCTCCTTTGCTGGCGAATTCTATTGTTATTATTATTTTTTTAATGATAATAGCACATAACAATCTTGCGACTAACAAACCTTGCGCGCGATTTTGTGCAGGTAAGTCAACCAGAGAACGGGGAAAATCTTTTGGAGTAAAGGACGAGAACCAACAACAAACTCAACCTACATGTGACGTCAGGAGACAAACCTGGGACAGATTGTGTCATACTTGTGTCATTACTGACACAACTAACCAAGTAACAGCTATCTCGTAACGACAGCAAAGGAAAATCATCACTTTTGCCATTTCGGATACTAAAGGAACTCGAATTGATCTTGAATGAAAAAGACCTTCTCATACAAAATTTGGATATGCAACTGATTTTTATACTGAACTTGTCAAAATGATTGTCGCAGCTACTACTTCCTAGCTACCTTAACAAAAAATCATCAACGAAAGTGAAGAAAAGGATGCAAACAAATTGTTTTATTATTTACAGAGAAGATAACTTCATTGCAATTGGCTGAGAGCAGGCCAATTTATCGTTATTTTCTTTGCAAATTAACGCACGCTTTAATCATTTTCTCAGTCATATTAGAAATCAGTAATCGTATGAAAGCTCGAACAATCAAGGATTTACACTACTCGTGATAAATCCTTTCAAATTGAGCTCTTCTGAAGTCTCGCACAATTGTGAGATAATTCTTCAATATCACACGTAGTTTAAATCCTTCATTGGACTTGCATTCATACGATTACCTGTCGTAATCGTGCGACAATTTACCCTTTTTCTCTGGCAAATTCACTGTCATAGGAGAAGGTAAACTCACCTTCGCTGGATTAGCAATCAACATGACTTGGGTAATGGCGGATGGCGGAAGGATTGGATTATGAGGAGGCAACTCACTACCAGATGGAGGTTGAAGTTTTACTCTCATCGTCTGCGAAACAAAACACTATCCTTACCAGTTTGATACTTAAGCCTACTACGCTGACGTTCTTGTATGTCTCGTCACGCACTGGGGGAGAAAAGATTGCGTGACGAGCCTAGAGGGAGGCTAGAATGATACTAGAGTGACAATAGGGCCCTTAACAGCCACTGGTCACGTAACGTTGCCAATCAAAATAGTACTTTGCGTGACGAGTGGGCCAAAATAGGCAATAATTCTTCACTTATCTCAAAGCTGTACATCATTCTTGATGGCATATATATGCCACATTGAATTGACATCATTCGTTGAATAACTTATTACGTCGTGCCTTCTTTGAACATTTTGAAATTTTCACTGCTTGTCTATGCATTCCTATTCTCATCCACGAGGTCATTCGTCAAACAGTGTGACCTTTTGGCTATAGGGGCTAACAAACGCCTGCAAAGAACTCTATATATATCTTAGAGATACATGTAAAACATTTAAAACAAAATAAATGTAATTTTATACATGTACAAAATTCTGTACAAGTTATTTTTATTGGGTGGTTTTTGGATAAATCTCTTTATGTTAAAATAATCTTTCTTGATATGCCTACGGATCTACTTTACCTTTGGTACTGCTGCTTGAAAGACAAAATTTTTAACTGAAGAAGACAGGAAACTCATAGTGGAGATCACGACAATCAACAAGTCACTTCTGGACAATTCTGCACTAGTCTAAAAAAGGTAAAATTAAATAGTTACGTTCATTATGCTTCTGCTCTGAAAGCAGTAAGGGCTTATCATTAAAAAAACGGATATAATCCAATTATGAACAGGTCCCCTGGTCACACCACTGCTAAATTCTAATATGAGGGCAGTTTTCTTCTTGAGCAACGGCTAATAAACGTCGTAAAAACACAGATAAACTCCGTGCTGTCAGGGCTAGAGAACCCCATGTAGAAAGAGTTCTGCATGTATAACTTTCACGAAATTTTACGAGACCTAAACTTATCAGTTACAATTGATTTCGGCTGATTTCGCTGTTACTGCCATCGTACGTTTTATAAGAAAAAAAAAAGTCAATCCTTTGAGTGAATTTGCGTGTTTATCAGTTGCAGCCTGTTGTCTTTCCAGCAAGTTGCAGCACGATGTAACTAACATTTAGAATTTTAGTGGGAACAAAGATATGGGATACAATGATCCAATAACAGGAGGGAAAGATGAAAAAGAACACACCTTAGCGAAGTGAAAAATAATCCTGATGTTGTTTTTCTCGAGTACTGTTAGTGGTGCATGGCTTCCTAGAGAAGGAAAACCACGGCGTTTGAGATCTTGTATTTTATGACAAAACTACTTCATTTTTATCAGCAGAGAGCAAGCCAATAGACCAATTTCGATATATTAAAATTCAGCCTAACACAACAGACCTCAGCACGAGGCTCTGGTGAATAAACCCCACAAACTAAGTTGTTATTCCCCAGAGCCTCGTACTAGGGTCTATTGTTTTTGGCTGAATTTTAATATATCGAAATTGGTCTATTTATCGTAAACTTTTAATTTGCATTGTGGTGCAAATTAACGCGCGGGCGTTCGTTTATTTTCTCCATCATATAATGAGCAATCGTGTAAAAGCTCGTCGTGCAATTAAGGATCTACAGTGTACTTGTAGACTGCTCGTGATATTTGAAAATTTTTTGAAATTGCGCCCGCCTACAGGCTCGTGCAATTTTGGAAGAATTTTCAAATATCACTCATATTGGTTCGTACCTATACTAGAGGGAGAGAAACAAGAGACTAACTCTTGTCAAAGGTTCTCCAGCTACATGTATTAATAACCTGACTAGACACACAAACTTTCGCAATTGTCAAGTGCACAATTGTGCAATTTAAAACTAGCTAATTAGACAGGCAGATATTGATTTTCCACGTTCTCAGTTTTTAAGTATATTAAGTATATACTATACAAAATGCACCACGCTTGATTGCTCGAGCGCTTCCTAGAAACGCCACTTCCGGTCACTTTCATAGCCCACGCTTTGCGCTTCTGGTCGCGCTCCGCGCTCGTGTATCGCGCTTCGCCCTCTGCTTCGCTAATCTACCTGTTCTGCAGGCTGTTATTTTCCTAGCAAACAGCACTACAAGTTCACATGCAATGCATGTTGTGGGGAGACATACACAAAAACAATTCAAGAAAACTAAGTACAGTTTATGAACATGATACATGTAAAGGTGAGATGAGCAAAGAAGCAAACTTGTCATTGCTAACCTGGTGTAATAGTATCTAAAGGCACAAAAACGTTGTCCAGAGAAAGAGGTGCAGCTGGTTTAGGAGGTGATGCTACAGGAGGAAAACTAGCAGGTGAAGGAGAACCTACATTCATGGCACCAGCAGGAAGTGTCGCTGGGCTGGGCTCCAGCCCTAATGATAGCAAGCTGTCAGTTGTTGATGCTGATGCCTGCTGCTGCTCTGGTACAGCTTTCTCTTGTAATGGAGTGACAGTTTGTTTCTGCTTCTGCTGCTGCTTCTGGTTCTGCAGAACTTCTTGACCCAACAAGTCAAGGGCATTAGGTGCTCTGGTCTCCTCTCCTGCTCTCCGGCTACCAGCTGCTGGAAGATTCCCCCGAGCTGCTAGCCCAGTAGTTGGCATGGCAAGGCTAGTTGTTCCCATACTCACTGGACCTGGTCTGGGTGCCACTGACATTGCTCCAGGACTCATAGCTTGAAAGGGCATTCGAGGCATTTGTCCCACTCCCATGTACACTGGAGCCATCATGCCCACCACCTGCTGCTGTCCCATTGGTCTGACCACACCCACTGTAGAGGGCACACCGGTTGGGAGCATGCCAAAGTTCTGAGTTGGCACAGTCCAGGGCCCTACACCACCAGGCTGTTGAGGAACCTGTTGTGAAAAAAAAAAAAACTATGATCAGGGCTGTTGCCAAAAAAAAAAAATATTATGACTGCGGTAATGTCCATGATTAAATTCTCTTCATTGGTATTTAGCAGCGTTTAACTTTCCTCCTCCACAAAAATGTCAACAACAAAAACACCTCAAGCAAATCATACCTGCAAAGGTATCTGAGAATTACTGGCTGCAGGAGGTGGTTCAATGTCATGAAGACCTACAAAAGGGAGGAATTTCATGAAACAAGCAGCCACACACATACAGAGTAACATCATCATGCCAATAGAGTTCGAAAACAATGGCCTTTCTTGTTCTCTAGGACGGGAAAACAAAGATTTTTGTTGTGACTTTCTAAATACAATTTGCTTTTACAAGCAACATGATATATGATTGTCCATTTTGTCCACGCTTGGAATGCACAGGCCTCAAGAGTCCTCATGGGCCTGATGAGGATGAGTGAGTGTGTGGAATGCACAGGCAGGTAAACTGGCAAACTTCACCTGGTAACCACATGTAAATGTATCATCATCATCGTCATTGTCATTGTCATCGTCATCATCATCGACACCTATCCTATCAGTACCTACCCTGTAGGTGGTACACACAACATAGCATTTCTTTGCCTATCACTCAGCAAGCCTCCTCCCAACTCTTCAATTCCAAATCCTCAAAACTCTCCAATAGTTGTAACCAGACTTACCCAAAGCTTTGAGTTCATTTTCCAGAACACTTGGAACAGGTGTTTCTATTGATTCTGCCTGTTGACTTGTAGCACCCAGGTCAATAAGAGTGGAAGCACTTGCTCCTGCACCTGCACCTGCTCCTGCACCTACCCCAGCCTCTGCAGCTGCTGTCTGGGTTGCTGGAGGGGAGGCTGGACCAGCTGTAGTGAGTGAGGCCAGGGGGGGCATTCCGAAAATCCTTCGGTAATACTCTAAGACTCTTGACAGATCATCATTCACCCTGAGAATATCAGCTGTAAAATGTTGGTATTTGCATTAGAGTTTGTTGGTGAAGCATCCGGAACAAAATGTAGCAAGATTTTCTGGTTTTACAGCTTTTCATCTTACCAAGTCCTTCATCACCATCTTCTGTGGCTGAACTGGCCAATCTGAATAACTGGGGTCTCATCCTATCACAGGCATCATAAAGTTCCTATTTGCGACAAAAAAGTAATCAAGGATAACTCTCAAATAACAGCTCTCTAACAGAGTTTGGCACACAACTCAGCCAGTCACACCACCCTTCAGATCACAACTTAGTGTCTCTTCACAGAAAGTGCTACTTAGCTTATGGGAAATAGGAACCCTTCCTTGTACATGTATGTGTGAAAGGATCCATGGGTGGGCAGATGGATGGACAAAAAAGATGTTGTAATAACCAAAGTTTGGCACTGATGTACATGTATAGAAGTGCATGAAGACACGCAAGAGAGGGGGTCTATGTGGGGGGACATACAGAGATGGTTGCTTGGTAGTGATTAGCCCTATTCAAGTACCAAACAACCAACCTAAGGGTCCATTACAAACCACATGATTGTATCTCCATACCCAAGCTAGCTGCTGATACAGACATGTACATGTGCAAGACTTGCTAATGGAAATTTTAATTCAAATCTCAAACTCTCTCTCACACACACTCTCTCAAGAAAGGTTAAAATGATACCATGTTGTCAGAGGTATCTAAGCTACCGTTCCCATGAATGAGGTCACCATTTACATGGACACTCAATTTGAATTTTCAAGTGCTACTTGCCTTCATCAGTTCTTTATCTTGGCATGGAGAACTAGGGCTGTAGTGGTTCAGCATTTCTGTTAGCAGTTTGATGTTATTGCAACATGTTTCTATTTCAGTGTTTCTTTTTACCAGTCTCTCCATCTTCATTTCATCCTGGCAAAATCACAAAATTCAATGACTACAATAAGAGAATCAGTGGCGAACACAGACAGTGCATGGGTACATATGGTGCACATGCACTGTAGGTAGCTCATAGTAACTAAAAGGGTCCTTTAGTCTTTGAAAGGGCATATCTCCCAAGATTTTCTTCAAACTGTATGAAATCACGGACATCTGCTTGATGCCTCTTTGTAAGCTTGGGACTTGAAAATCTTTTTATCACCCATGAACAATCTTGTTTCCACAAAGTTTGTGAGTAGCATTTCTATGACGGTCCTATATACATCTGTTAGTGTTCTAGAATATTATGATAAGCATATCATTGAGCACTCTTAATTATTGCTGAACAGTGTCACTTGTATCCTTTCTAGGAACGAACCTGTCTAACCATGGTCTTTATCAGCCTGTTTGCAGCTTGTAAATCTTCTGGATGAGTACTCTTCAGAAGACGTGACAGAAGCTGGTAAAAAACACAGATCCATTGTCATTATTGCCAGTAAGACTCAATAATTTAGTGCAATAATAAATAGTGCAATATTTATTATATTTGGACACATATATTCACCTCATTTTTGTAAACACATGAATGCTAACCTTTGATTTTTCTTCATCCTGAAATATTGTATCTTTTGCTTTTTCTTGTGGTTTACTCTATCAACAGAAGAAATTCAATGTTGATTGGTTGTACTCTTGGATAAAAATCATTATCACTTGGCATGGTTGCAATTCTAAAACCTTTTACACTTGTTTTGAAATAAACCATCATATTTTGCTACTACAAGTACACTGGAACCCTGTTAAACTGGTCATCAACTGGCAAAAAAATCTGGCCAGTATTAACAGGGTGGCTGTATTATTAATTAAAGGGCTCTTTAAATAAGAAAATGACTGACTGAACTTTTGTATGGGCCAGAATGGAGTGGGTGGCAATAATGGCAGGGTTCCACTGTAACTCCACATGGCACTTCCATCATCAGGGCAGGTGATGACAAGCAGGTAAAACTTTTTTAACAGAACTTCTTTTTTTGAGAAGGTCAGGTCTGCAGGAAAAATCTCTCTCCCAAAATATTTTACCATTTTTATTTACACAACAAAGCTATGGGCTATAGCAGTTACTGTAAATGAACCACAAAATCCGAGTGAAACATTAATGCAAGTTTCCATGCACACATGTAGACATCATATTCCTTTGCACACTCACTTCATCTGATGGCGTGGCATATGGATCCTCTGGGTCTTTCGTCACAATTCCTCAATAAAAAGAAATTCAATAGTTACACCATTCTATGGTCCACATTACATCAGATAATCATTATGTAAACTTACTCACAAAAAATACACTCTGCTGCATACAAGTATAAAATGTACAAAAAAAATAATATTAAAAACATATACATGTAATGCAATGAAATACTACTATTTAAAAATGTTATGAGGTTTGTTTCAAAGGTTTAATTGCCGGTATTAAAAATGAGTGCAGATCTGACTTTTTGTTGGATTCAATTACAAGGAGAGAAATGGTAAATAATGAAATAAATTCTGTTGCATATCAAATAGTTTTTGGATACTAACTGCTTTTACAATAATTAAGTTACTGTGTTTTATTACAATCAAAAGCATTGCGCAGTTCCAGTCAAAATCCATACAGAGATACTCCCATCACAGCAGGGATTACAATTCTCTGAGCGGGGGGTGGGAGGGGGGGGGGTGGGGGAAGAAGTTCTGTAATCTCTTGACCAAAAAAATTAAAGAAATGTATGAAACTTAATTTGGAATTTCCAGAGGGGTGGGGAATCTCAGAAAAAATTCCTTCAGTAGGGGAGGTATGGATATTTTCTGGAATTAAACAACAGATCTTCTGAAACTGTGCTGTGGCTTACCTTGCTGCTTCAGCATTTTGTAAGCCTCAGCAATTTTGGTCTCTTTTGGTAAACCAAGGGTCCAACTGTACATGCACTGAATGATGCGCTTCTTGACTGCATCTGGTGTCCAGTCTCCGTCATACTAGGTGGAAAAAAAAATGTTACAAATAAACAATTAACATAATTACTCCAGACCAGGTAGACCAGGTAGTAACAGAGGAAGGGAAAGGGGGGAGGGGGGATGTCTTGAACCTACGACCTACTGATAGTTCGTATGTTTTACAGGACCAGTGCCCTAAACCACTTGGCCTTGTTGCCCCTTATATTGACACAAGATATATTTATATTGAAGCATGTACAAAAAGCATGTAATTAGCCGTATCAAGGAAAACACCTTTCCAGCAGGTTCAAGAAGCAAAATGTTGAAGGTATGGTGTCCACTACAATTGGGCAGTACTCATTTATTGCTGTCTCAAGAACGCATGAGACTGGTATGTCAAATATATGTTTCATTGGGCTACAGTTTTCAGTGTATGCACATGGTATATATCAAAAGTTTGATACTGCACAATTTCCTGGACATTTTTTAAGAAAAGTGTTCAATAAACTATGTCAGTACATGCAGAGGAGGTGAACAAGATTTTGAGAGAAGGTGAGGGTACATTCTTCTTTGCAAGCCCAAGACATTTTGACCTTTTAAACTGAAATTGGAGATTACTTGTAATGGTTTGTAAAGATTCCCTCCAGGGTTTGTACCCTTTTTCAGAAGCAAATTTCCAGGACTTTTCCAGGACTTTTCCAGGACTCAGATTGATTTTTCCAGGACTCTAAAATTCACATTAACCCTTTCACTCCCAAGATCTCAATTTTAATTCTCCTTGCTGTCTGCCATACATTTCATATTTTTTACTTGAGTTTAACAGATTTCCAGTACTTTCCAGGACCAGTAGCACTTTTCCAGGACTTTCCAGTCCTGGAAAATGCCACAGTAAAATTCCAGGACTTTCCAGGTTTTCCAGGACCCGTACGAACCCTGTCCCTGAGTAGTTCCAAATATTTCACCTACAGTTTATGTATAAAGTGCCCATGAAAATTAAAAATAAATTTCATGTGCCTTCTTTTGTGATAAAAAAGTGTGAATTTCCAGAAAAAACATCTTTACAACCTCAAGGATATGTTCTGGAACAACATAATTCATATAGTGGCAAAACATTTTTGTGGTACAGTATACCTTAAAATACAATTACCTTTGATGATATTAATTTAATTAGCTCATTAAGGAATCTGTATTTTCCAACTTCAGTGTGAAATCGCTGCCCACAGTTTTGCACACATGCTTCAATAAGCTGATCAAAAATATAATTACAAAAACGTTAATAAGATTTTATGCCTAAATAATACTGTGCATTCATGTTACTTCTTGCATTTACAACTAAATTTCAGCAATTTCACTTCTTCTGTAAACCATTTGCCTTTAACTTTAGACTTTCAATTTTTTGGTTCAAAACAAACAGAGAGACGGCATATCAACACTAAATTTTATTGATGTTGTACTGACACAGTGGCAAAAGGCAACTTGGAAATGGCCTATTGGTTGTTGATTGGTTGATGAAATGCCAATCAATCCTTATGAACGACCAGGAAATCGATTGCCAATGATTGATCAATTGATTTCCCAAGCATTGAGTCCATAATGATATTCAAAATTCAAAGCAGCACTAAGGAATCTGTACAAGAGGAACTCTTTTGTCTTTCAAACATGCAGATCTCAGATGTGTGGATCACCATTTTACATGCCTCATTTTCATTGGCTGATGTGATTGCGATTTTCAAACTCACATTAAGTCCAAGAAGGGCCTCTTCTTCCCTGGCGCTCTTGACTTTCGTGGCAATGTAACGGATCCCGATTAGTGGACTAGAAAACGGACAATAATATATTTAAGCTTAAGCCTTAGAGCTTAACTAAACTGACGCAAAATCTGAGCTAAAGTCAACTGTCCTCACCCATCTAGGTCCAAATTTATTCTGTCGCATACTGGAGTTGAGTGATCCACACCTTCCCGGCTTTTGGATGGATCCGTGGCTTTATCTAAAAGACAGTTTATCTTGTAAACAATTGGAAAATAACTGAAAGCAGACAAGTTAAAGGGAATTGAATAGTACCAATCAAGTCCTCCAAGGTTTCCGCCATGTTTTTCCTTATTTGCCGGCTACGCATGCTCAGATGTTTGCGCGGTTACTCAGTCAGAAATCAAAATGGCGTCCGAAGTTTGTGGTTTTCGAACGCTGTGCGTGAAATTTAGTGACACTTCTAGTTCTTATCATTTTCTTTATATCAAAAATCATGCAATAAGAGACGAAGATACATCAAAGCCACCAGATAAGACGCTTTTCGTTGTGAATATCCCCCCATATTGTACAAAGGTAAGCCTAAACTTCTTTGCTTTATGGCCACGTTTCGCACCGATGTAGCTTATAAAATTATTTCTGGAAACTATATTCTAGGGCTCGTTAAAACGGTTATTTAGCTGCTGTGGAGCAGTAAAGGAGGTGTTCATTGTCAAACAACCTGGAGCCGTAGAAAGGGAAACGGCAAGTTTAGTCATCGCTTCAGATAAAGTGACGATCAAGGTAACCTTCAGAGGGCTTATAACTAAGCAAATTGAGCTTTTAAGCTTACATAAGCCGTAAAAGACTGATATATAACCGTACAAGATTCTGTTTACTCTCTGACGATGTTTTGATTGAATCTTATTGGTAAAGTGGTACCCATGAGTCACGGAAGGGTCCACATGGCCATTGGTATACAAAGGAGAGTAACTGTACATGTGACTTAACAATATCATTAAAAAAAAAATGTAGATATGTAATTTGTTTACCCACGGAGCACCCAGGAGTTCACAAGAACTCGTTCAGAAATGCCGGTGCATTCCAGGATCAAATTGGAATTTGGAAATGTTGGTTTTTGAGGAGACGGGAAAACTGTATTACCTGGAGAAAAATCTCTCTGAGCAGAGTAGAGAACCAACAAAAACTCAATCCACATATGACGTGGGATCTGAGGAATCGAACCTGGGACACATTGGTGGGAAGCGGTCGTTCTCACCACTGTGCCATACCTGCTCCTCGAAAGATTATGTGTAAGATTAAAATAAGATTAAGATTACATGTAAGGTTAAGACTACATGTAAGTCCAGAATGAGATCTTGGTATATTGTTTAGGAGAGAGTGGCATATAGTGCTTTTGCATTGGCAGTGAGAGAATAACTCCTCAGATATATGCTGATTTAGTGTGGAAACAGTATAGAGTAAATATATGTACTGTATGATCATGTGCAATAATTACATGCTATTACTTTACAATGTATGTAGTAACCTAATTCCTTTTTCCTATAGGGATTTAAAGTTTGCTATATTGTCTTCAAAAAGTCTTCTTCCTTAACTGCAGCATTAAACTTAGATAGCTCTACAGTGAGGGTTTTATCAACAGAGAAAAATCCAATACCAACTGGAATGAGAAGTAAGTGTAGAGAAGACATGAATCAGTCTCATTGTTTACACTACTGGATTAGTGACTATGACTACATGTATTTAGTTTCCAATTGCCATGCAGTGTACATTAGTTTGAAATATCAGCCATACTCTACTCAGACTTAAAAGGGGGAGGGGGGCGGGAGACAACTGTCATTATTGATGAGTATGATATTTTTAATGCATGTTCATGTGAATATTAGGTTACTGCTCTCAAGAGATTGCCTGACCTAAGCTCTGATGGGGATTCAATGGAATTAGTTTATCTTGATACATTATAATTCTGATTTTACATGCATCTGCCACCATTTTTTATTTGTCTCAACGTTTAGTTGGATGTTTGTTATGTGAACAGTACTGTACCAGACTAGAGATAGTAAAGCAAGCTATCATGCGACTGCACACTGGTAGCTTGTATTTTAAACTCAACTATGTAAACATGAATGTATTGGTGACACTCTTCAGTAAATCGTGCTTCACATTACATGTTAATATATGTACATGTATCTTGTATAATTTACAAAAATCTCATACAAATTTCTGATTTTTGGCACTTTTAATAGCATTACTGTGACTGTATTCTTCACCCAAAACAAAATATATCTGATTTTGAATAAAAATTTGCTTTACTCCAAGAATCAATAAATGTTTGAAGTTGTCCTTCAGTAACATTTCAGAATGGATATATTGATTCAATTGAGGCCTTTAGCTACTTTATTTTTATTTCAAGCTTTCACTGTTCTACGGCATCATCAGGGAATGAAAGAAAATCTTGATTTTGTGACTGTGACTGGTTGGAAAATGGTGAAAGTTCCTTTGAGTTCTACAAAAAACCAGCGAAGAAGCCGCTATTCATGTACCATCAGTCAGCCCTACCTAGAAACTCAAAGATTAACTTCATCCATAATGCCAAACAACATCCAATGAACATGACTGCGCATTTGACAACATCTTTCGCCTTAACAGATATCCCATAAACATCATAGAGGAAACTAAATGCCATCACCAACATGACCCCCAAACTGCAAACACAGAATGGTTATACTTCAAAATTCCATTCATCTCAGATCGACTAGATAACAAAATCACTAGAATCTTCTGTGAAGAAGGCCTTCCAGTATGAGTTGCTCACAAATCCTACACACTAAGACAAGCCCTCTCTCACCACACCCAAAACACATGCACAAGAACAATCTGCCTTACCTCAAATACCAACCCGTGCCTAGGAAGAAATACCGTGTACCAAGTCACCTGCAGATGTGACAAATTCAACATTGGAGCACCACACAATTTGTACGTGACTGATCACATCAAAGAACAACTGAATAACAACAATTTGTCTGTAAGAAAACACATTACAACGTGTCAAGGGGTAACTATCAGCCAAAACCTTGATGCCAAAATAATCCTACAAGAAAACAATCCTGTCAACTTGCTGATTATTCTAGGCGTTCTGCATTCGAAAGTGCAAGCCCAAACTTAATTACAGTGAAGAATGCATCAAACTCTGAGACCTTCTATTTTGAACTGCTATATCACTTGTACTCATTAGCGATTGTCCATGTTATAGTTTATTTCCAAAATTTGTTCCCGTGAAGAATGTATCCAACTCATTGAACTTTCATTTTATTTTATCCAAACTGCTTTAGAATGGTTATACTTCAAAATTCCATTCATCTCAGATCGCCTAGATAACAAAATCACTAGAATCTTCTGTGAAGAAGGCCTCCCAGTATGAGTTGCTCACAAATCCTACACACTAAGACAAGCCCTCTCTCACCACACCCAAAACACATGCACAAGAACAATCTGCCTTACCTCAAATACCAACCTGTGCCTACGAAGAAATACCGTGTACCAAGTCACCTGCAGATGTGACAAATTCAACATTGGAGTGCCACACAATTTGTACATGACTGATCACATCAAAGAACAACTGAATAACAACAATTTGTCTGTAAGAAAACACATTACAACGTGTCAAGGGGTAACTATCAGCCAAAACCTTGATGCCAAAATAATTGCATAAGAAAATGATCCTGTCAACTTGCTGATTATTCTAGGCGTTCTGCATTCGAAAGTGCAAGCCCGAACTTAATTACAGTGAAGAATGCATCAAACTCTGAGACCTTCTATTTTGAACTGCTCTATCACTTGTACTCATTAGCGATTGTCCATGTTATAGTTTATTTCCAAAATTTGTTCCCGTGAAGAATGTATCCAACTCATTGAACTTTCATTTTATTTTATCCGAACTGCTTTATCACTTATACTCAATAGCGATTGTCCATATTATCGTATATTTCCATCACCGTTATAGTGTTATTTACACTCCTTGTCTGTAATATTTCTGATCATTCAAGTCACCTACTGTACACCACTTCTATGTCGTGCACTACTGAATATTTTCTTACATTCCCTGATGATGCCGTAGAACAGCGAAAGCTCAGAATAAAAATACAGTTGCTCAAGGCCTCAACTGAATCAATATATCTATTCCAAAATCAATGTTTATTAACAGCTACCATAAACATTTCATATTTCATGTGTTTTAAACTATATTGCAGAATGGACTCAAGAGTACCACATGCAATATCCTGACTCCACAAAGTTACAGGCAGAAGTGGATGAATTTATGGCAAAATTTGATGAGAAAAAAGAACAGGTACACAATATTTTAGTAATTGTTTTTGTTTTTTTTTTTTTGTATAATGTTCATCATTTCAATTTTTTGAGCTTTCTGGACTGCATAATTGCATTTAGTTACTGGTAGTACCTGGTTAGTAAGAGTCACTGGATGCCTTGTGATTCACCTTGTGGTAATGAATAAAACAGATGACGTTGCTCCTTTAAATAGTCATCCTTTGTCTCCAGAGTGAAAAAGAAGAGGCTGAAGCACGAAACCAACCTGATGATGAGGGCTGGGTGACTGTAGGAAGAGGTGGACGGAACCCTGCCGCACCCAGAGTGGATGCTGCTGAGTTACAAGAAAGGAGGAAGAAGAAAAAGAAGGTAAGGTTGAAATAAATGCACTGTAAAAAAACCCACTTCACCAGCCAGTTACTGAGTGAGATGTACTCATCTGTAAGTCACGTGGTCCATGTGTGACCATCAAATATTTATTTTTATCATTTATTTATTTACTTTTTACTTTATATTGATTGGATGCAAAAGCATTATCGATTGTTAAATGTAGATGTAGATGTAGATAGACATGGGGTGAGAGAGAACTTAATTTTCCGTAGAAATCTAAAGAGAAATTTTAAGTACATTTATCCACATTTTCCTGATTAGTTCTTATGAGACAATGTGAGAGTAATGAGTAATAAGTTATAATTCAGTTTCAAAACTTTGGGGAGTGGTTACCTATACTCCCAAGTCAGGGGCTCATGATAAAAGTGCCTGCCCCCCCAAAATAGAAAAAACTAGAAAACTGAATTTCAAAAAATATATATATTAAGAAAATGTGAGAAATCCATGTATATCGTAATATTACCCAGAGTCTTTTGTCTTGAGAAGACCCTTATCAAGTTATATTCTAAACATCAAATTGTGAAAACTTTGAACTTTCAATAATTAATAACTGACCACTATAGTCTATACTAATGCTTTTATGTTTGCCTTTATTGTAGCAGGCGTTGTTAAATTTTTACCAGTTTCAGCAACGAGAGACAAGAAGAGAACGTGAGTAGATATTAATAATGATAAAAATGTAAATTTGTGCCGCAGGATTTAAGGCTATATGACTGAAAGAAGATCAGCCTTTCTACCTGCTCTGGTAACAAGGAAGTAAAGACGACTGTGTGGCGCATTTGAGGAACAGAGTGTTGTTTCTTGATTTATAAGACAGAGCCGTGTGGGATTCTTTAGCTGAGGGTCACACACGGACCAATTGCAATGTGGACCAGCGAGAGAGCGAGAATACATGTGTAAGTACAATTACTTGGTGTTAACTCGTGTGTTTTTCTTTTCATAATTTCAATTTGACAGATATCGCACATTTACGAAAGAAATTCGACGAAGACAAGAAGAAAATTGCTGAAATGAGGTCGGCGAGAAAATTTCGACCATATTAAATGTTTTGTATTGCCGTTAATTTTTATAGGACTTCCTTGTACATGACCACCATTTATCAACAAAATATTGAACTGAAACGTAACTTCATTAAAGTATGCATATAATCCAGGATGTTTGTTTAATCATTCTTGTGTCAGTATCCTGGCAAAAATGACGTGGAACATCTTAAATAGATGTTAAGTCAGGTATTGACTGATAATTTCGAGCTTGGATAAAAGGGAGGCTTTCCTTCCTTCCGAATACCAGTGAGAGTATGTTACATGTATATGGGTGACGTCTTCTGCTCACAAAAGAATAGGACATCCAAAAAGACCCGAATCGAGGGAAGTTCATTTGTGCGTTGGCCAGTGTTAAATTCTATTCTCTTTCGCTTCAGTCTGAGCCGATTAGAAAAGATTTCTAGCAAAGGAGACAAATACTACAACAAATAGGGGAGGGAGCGACCGGCAATGACCAACGTGTATTTGAGGTGGTTTGTTTTAAAGAGTGGGAGGGAAGCGACTGGTGGGGTCAAGCCGGATGATTCGCAGCATCAAGTTTAGCAGACTGAGCGCTATGCGGTGTTGACTCGTTAGAACAATACTGGCTGTGAAAGTACGGAGGAGGAACGAGTTGCGGCGAGCAGGGCTCAAGGGTTATCCGTTAACTCTCCAACACTCAGCCTCCAAATTCTGATAAAAGCTAAGTGTTCAGGATATGACGGGTGACATGCCTCCCCTTTATCAATATTCGCTTTGTTAAACTTTCAATTAACGCCGCCGCCTCTAGGCTTTTAGATATATCGAGGCAAACCGCAATGAAAGGGAAACAATCACGGTCACGCTCGAAACGCCACTTTTGCAAACACGCTTCAGCGGTTGACGTCAAGTCGACAAATAGCCGACATGATCTCTTTCCGCCGACTCAGCAAAACAGTTTCTATAGGAACTAACAACCTTGCGCAATATCCTTAACGTTACTTGGTCTTTGTTGGTTTGAACGCTCGTTTCCTCTGAAATTTGGTAGCTCGGATAGTAATGGTACATGACTTTATCATGACGAGGTCGTCTTCGAGTGAAAGAGCAATCGCCAAAGAAAATAAACAACCTCAAATATTGAGGATTTGAGCCTTCCCATGCAGGACTTGTGTTTTATTAAAAGAACTTCACCGACCAATCACGTATCACCACGTGCATACGAGTCCGGCCTTGAGGCAATGGGCTTATATTAGGTGTAAATTTGAGTCCAATATTTTTAAAAGCGTCGACACGTAAATTTCAACCTATTTTTAACCGTGTAATGTAGATGTTTGTGTAGTTTGTAAAAGGAACACTCGTATATTATCACGTGCATAACTCAGTTACGGCTTTGAGCCAAGAGCTCGCTTTATTTGAGTGCAATATATATTTTCAAACGTGGCACCCGAAATTTAACGTATTTTCACCCACCGAACAATATGTTTGTTTTGCCGTGGTTAAAAAAAAAAAAAAAAAAAAAAGCAAATGTACACTGGTACTTGGATTACTATTTTGTCGGAAAGTGCACCACCATCAGAAATCTCTGATCGACTCTGACCTAAATGAAAACTTCAAATGTACTGTAAGGAGTGTTAGCTGGGCGCACCGGCTCATTTTCGTCTGTAGTAATTATTAAGTTTATTATATTTTGCTGAAGTAAGAAATCTGCATGATTCAGTTACTTTGTGTAAAAACCATTGTTCTCTGGTGTCAATGATGTTACGAGTTGTTTTTAGTAGGGTTTGGATTTATATAGCTCAAAGGAAAATATTTGTACGTATCTGCAGTTGCGTGCCCAGCAGTGGAGTTTGAGACAGCAGGCATGATAACGGCCTGATTGACAGTTCCAAAACTTAACGACTGAACTGTTTGGCTGGTGACCAAACAACATAAATAACAGAAAACCCCAATGAAACAATTAACTTTTGTCCATTCACGGATTTCTAAGCCTCTAGTCATAAACAAGTCTTGTTACATCAATATATCACAGTGGAAGAAAAACCGACCAATCGCGTATCAACACGTGCATACGGGTCCGGCCTTGAGGCAAGGGGCTTTAATTAAGTGCAAATTTGAGTCCAATATTTTTGAAAGCGACACGTAAAATTCAACCTATTTTAAACCGTACAATATATATGTTTGCGTAGTTTGTAAAAGGAACACTAATATATTACCACATGCATAACTTTCGGCTTTGAGCCAAAAGCGCGCTTTAGGTGCAAATTTGAGTGCAATATATATTTTCAAAAGTGACACCCGAAATTGATCTTATTTTCACCCACCGAACAATATGTTTGTTTTGCCGTAGTTTAAAAACAAAATAGCAAAAGTAGATTGGTACTTGGATTTGGGCCACCCTTAACGGGTGCTGTAAATGACTCCGGTTGGCAAAACTGAGAGTTGAAGGCGGAATTTGTATGTCATACTGATTCACGAATTTTGTAGAGGACTAACTATTTTGTCGGAAAGTGCACCACCATCAGAAATCTCAGATCGACTCTGAACTAAATGAAAACTTCAAATGTACTGTAAGGAGTGTTAGCCGGGCGCACCGGCTCTTTTTCGTTTGTAGTAATCATTATTAAGTTTATTACATTTTGCGGAAGTAAGAAATCTGCATGATTCAGTTACTTTGTGTAAAAACCATTGTTCTCTGGTGTCAATGATGTCACGAGTTGTCTTTAGTTCGGGGGGGGGGTACCCCCTTGTATGGGCTATATAGGTATATGCGGCCCCAAAGGGTATGGTTTTTCAGCTGTTTTGGTCATAAATATGGTATCAATTTTAGCTGATTTTAGCCATTTCGGTCATAAATAGGGTATGGGTTTTGCACTCTAGCCTTGATATGGGTATGTTTTTAAGAGGAAGCCACTTTTTCGTCATTGTCGAAAAGAAAATCAACAAAAGCCCCTCACAAATTATGTTTACGGTAATTTATCATTGGTCTGAACTAGGGAACTAATTGTAACGCAGGTCTGAAACAGGGTTTTGATTTAAGGGTCAGGTCATAAATAGGGTTTCGAATTTATGGTCAGGTCATAAATAGGGTAGGGAATATCGCAGATTTTGGTCATAAATAAGGTAAAGGGTTTTGGGAAGTGGGCCGCACACCCCCGCCCAATTTTTCCAGGTGTACCTCCCGGGTTTTTAGTAGGGTTTGGATTTATATATTTCCAAGGTAAATATTTGTACGTACCTGCAGTTGCGAGCCCAGCAGTGGAGTTTGAGACAGCAGGTATGATAAGGCCTGATTGACAGTTCCAAAACTTAACGAGTAAACTGTTTGGCTGGTGACCAAACAACACAGATAACAGAAAACCACAAAGAAACAATTAACTTTTGTCCTTTGACGGATTTCTAAGACTCTATTCATGAACAAGTCTTGTTACAACAATATATCACAGTAGAAGAAAGAAAGAGTTTATTTCTTGCAAATGGCATCGGTAAACAAATCTGCTAAGTTCTCACAGCTGTTTGCCGAACCACAACCGCCCCTTCCTTTCCCTGGGGAAACTGAGACGATATTGCGAATTCCTCTCACTCATTTTGCACTCCCTGCTCAAGCCTGATCATATAGATCTCTTTGCAGTCTCGCCCTCGCTGAACTGAATTTCTGGCGTTATATATATAGCTGAACATGTTTCGTATGCAAACTAAAAAATTCCTCAAGATTTGATGACGAGACTTCACACCGTTGCTGCCATTTGACCGAGTAACAACTTCAGTTCCTTATGTGCTCAAATTTATCGACTGTGGTGCTCTCTTTTCTGAAAAGAAATTAATTAAGCTGGGTATCCGTTTTGAAGGGTGTCCGTATGTAAAGAGGCTCGACTGTCTACTGATGGGAGCTTGACCGCGGATCTATTGTCTCAGTTATGTTTGGTCCAGATCCTATGTACGGAGGCAAAAACCTAATTTTCAGTTCAATCGAATAAACTGAGGTATAAAGAAAGATCCATCGCTAGTTGTTCTTAATCGCAAGTTCTCTACTAATTATGTCTGCTAGCGCAGTGTTTTACTGCTGAGGATGAATTTCTACCTACTCGAAGCCATGGAGGGTGGCACACCTACCACATACCCTACACTGCAAAAGCGCAAAGGATAAGAAAATGCTTCTCTAAGGAAACAACTCTTGAAATTATCTGGAGTGTGTTTTTTTTAACTTTTTGGCATTTTAAGAAGTCTCTGCATCACGGCTGTGTTTTGCATTGGGAATGCCTTTTCCGCTCGAGAGTGTTAGTATTTGCTTCATATTCACGAGACCTTGAATTTGAGCGGCTGATTACCGAGGAGCGATAATCCCTTGAGCAGTATCTATAGCAAGGGATAACATGCGGTAAAGATGCACGAAACTTGTCATTCATTGCAGTGTACACGATGGGGTTGTAGATGACTGAAGCCTTGGCTAGTAAATCCGGGATTTCTGCCTCGCCAGGGGTCAGCATATTAGTACCCCGGATGGTAGCGATGATGCTCACAAAGCAGTATGGGGACCAGCTCAAGACGAAAGCAGCAATCGCCATGGCAATCATGCGTACGAGCTTGATCTGGTGTTTTCGCCTGGTGTTCCGAATTGAAACATTTTCCGATAAGGGCTGCTGTGTACGAATAAAGCTGCAAGGAATTAAAAAAGTTTCGATCAGGTCTTATCAAGTCTGTGCAGTGACCAATAAAGATACGGGTTACTGTGAGTCATAGAAAGGAACGTCCTCCCCCCCGTCCCACCCCACAGAAAAAATGTATTCATTCTCTTCTCTGTTTCCAAATACCCATACTCTATCACATATTAACAACGTTTTGTAAAGAAAAAGGGTTAAGGCCAAAAAATTGATAACCTTACCCCTCTCCCCGATGTAAAAAAAGATCCTTTGCTCCTTCCGCGTCTTGTCCGTCACCTTAATCTTATTTAAGCACAACTCTCTCCCCTCCTCCAGAAAAATAACCTACCTATAAATTCGGTAGTAACAATATATAATGACACTCAGCGGGAGAACAAAGCCGACAAAAACCAACAACGCGTTGTAAGCCACTCCAGCCTTTGTTTCGGGCACCCAGTTCGGACAACAACTGATCCCAGAAGCGCCTGGGACGAACTCGTTCCAGCCAACTAACGGTGGAAACATGGCCAGTATTCCGTACAGCCACGTGAAGGCGATCATTGCTCCCATTTTAGTTCCGGGAATTTTTGTCGTGCAGTTGAGACTCTGAAAGGAAGAGTACATCACAAGGCTCATCATTGTCAAGTTAGCAATGGACGCGATTCCAACCGCTCCGTTGACGAAGCCGGACCACACACAAGTGCTATGAATCAGGAGTCCCGAGGAAACGTTTGCGGCGACAACTACTGGATAGCCAAAGACGATGATGACGATGTCAGCGACCGCTAGGTTGATCATGAGGGGAGAGATGCTTTTATTTCTGTGTTCTCGACATCGTAAAACCGCTATAGTGAGAACATTGCCTACAAAACCAACTGCTAATATGACGGTCATCACAGCAATATATGCTATGAATGTCGGATCGTTCAGCTGGAGTCTGGGGACTAATCCATTGTTGTTAGGTGTTTGAGTCGCATTTGACGTTGCTGATGTTGTAGTATCCATATTCTCTCTTGCTCAAGTTTTATGCTTGCTGAGATTCAGCAACTACTTGTCAGATATAGCTGTAATCACTCTACGAGGGATTAAGAAACAAGGGTATACGTTGGTTTTGAAATTTAAAAGATATGAAACTGTGACAATCAGTTTTTCTAGTATACAGTGTACTCAAAGAATTTCTCTAGTTACTACTAATTTCCTTGAAAGCTAAGAAAACTGGCACCTTTAAAAGCGGGAAACCCCTATAGCTTGATCTTAATTGAATGACAGTGACTACAAGTCATAATTATAGTTAATTCACAAAAGGAAATGCCCATAATTTTAAAATAATAATAATTAATAATATACGATAACAACAATTGAAACGTTAATGCTTAAATCCGTACGGACAGCGTATTCCCCTAATGATCAAAGATCAAGCCTCCGTC
This sequence comes from Orbicella franksi, assembly GCF_964199315.1. Lineage (NCBI taxonomy): Eukaryota > Metazoa > Cnidaria > Anthozoa > Scleractinia > Merulinidae > Orbicella > Orbicella franksi. The sequence continues at coordinate 32,203,431 of NC_138150.1, read as the reverse complement.
CTTTGAAGTTTTTTACGTGCAAATTTGATGACAATCACTGTGACCATACAACTCACTGCGCAACATTAAAGTTAAATAGCCCCCTCCCCACCTCCCCACCTCCGGCAGGACTTCCCCATAATACTGAAGGGTATTCTGCAATTTCGTATTGGGCACAGCTTAAATTTATTTTCATCCAGCGTGCATGATATCAATCGATAAGCGGTTATGAGTAACATAATCTCTCATAAATGATATATTTCAATCATAAAACAGTTGGTTAACACATTTTTTCCTGTCATTTTTTACCTCACAAACCTGGAAGGAAGCGACATAAACTATGAGCAAATTTTGAATTTGTAGCACCCTAGGCGGTATCAATCGACAAATTTTACCCGCGCAAATGTCACTATACAAGGAACAACTCTCGTTTTTATAACTTGGTAGACAAGGTAGTTTCCCTCGAGAGTCTCATACAAGAGAAGGTGTCACTGACTGTATGATCGAAAAACAGGAACTGAAATACTTCTTACCTGCGATATGACTCGAAGGAAGTCGCGTCGACAAGCGAGCAGTCCTCAAGATTTTCTCTTCTAGTAGAATCGTAGTGTTTACATGAATAAAGAAGATCTTACTGAAAGCCAAGCAAGTTAGTCACAAGATATCTTAGCACAAACTTATTTGAGTCAGGGAGTCTCGTGGAAAACAACACTGAGTTGAGTTAGTCACAAGATTTGCTTGAATGAAGAAATCCTGGTGGAAAACAAAGTAACTTAGTCACGGGATTTCCTGTATTAATATAAAAGCACAGTTTATTTGAATAGGGCAAATTTCGTGGAAAACAGATTGAGTTACTCACGAGACTCTTCTACTAGTATAAAGGCATTTTACTGTTGGAGTGTTCGTCAGGAGATTTCCGCTCTTTTGCAAGGCTTTGTTTATCTGGATAAAGGAAAACTCTTGAAAAACCTGGCGGGCTAAAGATATTTCCTCTATCTGGATAAACACAGCGCTTGTTGAGTAAAAGGTTTTGGACAGTAATTCACAAGGTTCTCTATCAGTTCACGTGTTTATCAACCTCTTTCCCAGGGTCTCTCTCTTAAATCTCGTGGCAAGCTTGGTAACCGCGCACAGATAAGTAATGAACACCGGCCAGACGTGAAGCATTGCACGCGTACTCGCAAGACGAGAGAGTTGACATGTGGTTCGAGCGGTACACCTCTTTCTCTGCTCTTCTATTCTACTTCTCTTCTCAGAGTCGGCTTGTATCAAGTGCTTTGAGAGGTAAGTTGTAAACTACAAGCGAGAAATCAGAACTGGAGGTAATCTAGCGTCAGGTTTCACGACTAAAACAGTCACTTCATTAGCTACTGGCAGCTTTTGGATCACGTTTTCTCTTCTCGCAAAACAAACAAGGTTTCGTTGAATGAAAAAGTAAATTATTTGAAGAAGGTCAACACTGTCATTCGTCTGTCCATGGTTATTTTAAGGATGAATTTTATTTAGCCCTGTTTTTGTGGATTATTTTGAACAGGAATAGTGATATTGTTGTCGCGATATCGACCGACCCCGCAATCGTTGCTGGTGCGAGTTTTTTGTTGAAGAGAAACTGCATTTATAGAATGCAGGTTTCCTTTGGCCTAGCTCATATATGCTAGTTCTTTGTCGTGTAAATTTTTTACGTAGTATAGTGCTTCGTTTATCTTGATTTTGTCGAGAGTTTTTTTGGAATGAGAGTTCGATTTGCCACGGCTCGAAAAAACGTTAAATTCCGCCTTGCTCTTCGGAAAAAAACATTAATGTTGCTTGCCTTGGACAGGTTGTCAGAATACTTGCCTGATCCCTTGCACATCGGGCAAGTAAGAATGAAAAGTTACTTGACTGGACGGCACTATTTTCCGAGCCCTGATTGTTTTAAGAATAAATAAATTTTTAAAAATGCTATTGTCTCTCTCAGTAAACTTAGGTAAGCTTTAGATGTACCTTTGCTGAGACTTTAAAATTAAATAGAGCAGGCCCAGCGTGGAACAGACAGGTAGCGGTTTGCTCTCCCTCGTTGAAGCTTTGGGTTTTCCGTGTACGTATTAGACTGTATGACAGTGGAGACGTCAATAATTGGGAAATACATTCAGATGCTAATTAATAAACGTAAACGTGGTCAATATTGTACGTTTTATACGCCCCTGGAGGCAAAATGTTCTGCACCCATGGCTACAAAATTCATTTCTGGGTGGGTTGCTCGTTGGTTCTTTTGAATATTTAGAAGAAAGTTGGTTTTTCTTGAGGGAAGTAGAGAATAAATTAAAGGGTTATTTCTTCAGGCTGGACCGGTTAATTTTATTATCTGAATGAGAACTTGAGTTTGGTTGAAATTGCACATGAAAACAAAGTCTTGGGTTAATTTTGGAGCTGTTAAGGTCAGAAAAGTTAATCGGTATTACATCCTTGAGATAATGGGCCAATTACATTTCTCATGGCAGCCAGCATCTAAATATGCCATGTCTTATTCTTTCTTTTTTTTTGTTAACTTGAAGTGTACTTCGCAAAGAAAATGTTCCCCAAAAATAACTAAACTTGGTTTTGCCTTCCATTATTTGGTACAGCTTACAATGTACACTACATGTACAGTCAAGTCCAGTCCAAGATTATGAATACAACCATGGTTCCCAGCAGCTGTATATGACCATTATCCTTTCGTCAAATAGATGTATTTGTTTATCATGAGAGGTTGTTATTTGTAGGTGAATTGTATTGCTTGCAAACGTGAATTTGACACAATGGCAAGCTGCTCAAACCTTCTTACCCTTGTGAGCGCTTGAATTATTAATGGAACCACTGCACATTTATTTTTCTTGAAAAATTGTATAGATTTTTGTTATGACAGTGTATGACTGAAAGAGAAGTTTTAATTGGCAATACCCTACAAATGAAGGTTGTTTCCCTATAGAAATAATGAATAAAAACAGATGGAGTCGTTTAACATGTAAATATCAACCTGTTTTTAATATTTTTTTTATTACATATACACAAACACGTACAGCATTGTGTTAAATGATATGAAGGCCATTCAGTCTTTCACAATTGGGATAATACATGAAAAAAATAGACACAGTTTCAACGTAGTAATAGGCCCTTTGCATGTCCAGTCGCATAACCATGTCAAACATGAAAAATGGTTGTGGTACAATTATTTTGAAGCCTCTGGCATATTAGTGCAAGATTTCAGGACAGTTTGATAGTTTGAAAATTGTAAATGATATGTATACTGGCCAACAAGCTTGCCATTCAGCGTTTTCCTTTCAAGTCTTGATAATCATTTAAACCTTTAACCATAGCATCTCAGGAGCCTTGTCTTATGACCATTTAAATTCTTATGATTCACAAGGTCATGTGATATGGTCTTGCAAAGAGTCTGTTGAATAACATTCACATGTAAATGTACATGTAAGGTTGATTTAATTGCAGTTTTACACAGTGATTAAGATTCCTTCAGGAACAAACATCTTTTATCCTTTCTCTCTCACAGAATGCAACAGACCTCTGGGTTTGCAAGATGGAAGAATTGTAAATTCTCAACTGTCATCTCCATCACACTTTGAACACCTTTACATTGGAAATGGAAAAAACGTGAATCTGAAAGCTGAGTTTGCACGTTTGAACAATTCCTTAGCTTGGTGTTCACCTTCCACAAAGAATTCTGACAGCACTTTCATTGAAATAGACTTGCATCAACAAGTGAATATCAGTGGTATTGCAACTCAAGGATTCATGGGCATAAATGCTTATTATGTGAAACAGTATAAAGTGGCCTACAGCAAGGATAGAATCACATGGAAGTTATCAAAAAAGGTAACTTAACAGTGTCAATATTTTACTAATTAATGTTCTAGTTTCAAAGAGGCTGTGCAGGTTTCACTCTTGTTCATGTATGTACATGTACATTGTTAATTCTGTTAATTAAGGCCATACGCCTTATTCATAAATGGCAGACGCGCAGTTGAGACCTGAGCTAAGTTCACCTAGACGAGGCTTAGGAGGCATTGCAAGAAACATGGCGTCGAAGTTAAACATCCACCATTGCGTACCATTGTACACACATAAAGGGCGTGTTGGACCAAAAGGAGAACAAATCGGATTCTTTAAGTTTCCAGACAAAGAGGAAGTGAAGAAATGATGGATACATGCTATATGTAGAGGTGTTGGTAGATTTTTTCACATCTCCGGGGCATCAAAAGTGTGTTCGTTACATTTCAAGCTTAGTGACATATCAAAGGGTCTTGGTGAAAAATGTCTCTGAAGACAAGAGCAGTTCTGTCGATATCTGCTTGGAAACAAACTTCACCACGAAAGCGGCCACCCCCTACCAAAAGGCCTTATCAATGACAGGGAAAAGAGAGGAAATCTGTCCCAGAAAGAGTCTGTTTTCAGTGTCTTCGGAGCCGAGCAAAACACCTGAAGCAGCAAACGATATTCCTGAAACAGGTACTAACGAAACCACTATTTTAGGAGCCGCCAGTACCAGAAAAAGATCTTAATGGGACTGTCAAACAATTAAGGCTACTTGGAAAAAAATGCACAGATCTTGAAAAGGCAGTTGTAGATCTGGAAGACAAAATTCAAGCACTTCAGTCAAACGTCTTCTCACTTGGTCGGTTTACCTCTGATGAGGCATTGTTGTTTTATACAGGCTTTCCTAACTACAAAGCATTCTTGGCATCCTTTGAATATTTAGATCCGGGAGATAATGGAGAAAATGTCAGATACTGGTTGTCAGGTGAAAATGAGATACCCTCAGAACACAGTGTCTCCACCTCAGTTAGGTGTAAAGAGGGGTAGACCAAGATCACTCAAACCACAAGAAGAATTTTTCCTCACTTTGTGTTGCTTGAGACAGAGATTTGCAGAAACCCACCTTTCCCACCTGTTTAATGTTTCTCAGGCAACTGTTAGTAGGATTGTTATTAGTTGGATCAATTTTATGTATCTTTGATTTGGAGTGCTTAACATTTGGCCATCAAGAGAAGCTGTCAACAGAACAGTACCTGAAGACTTCAGGAAGGCATATCCCATTACAAGAGTTATTATTGATTGTAAGGAAGTGAAGTGTGCAATGCCCGGTAGCTTGTTGCTGAATAGTGAGTTGTTCAGTGCCTACAAGAATCATACTACACTAAATAGGCTTGTAGGAATTTCTCCATCTGGTGCTATCACTTTCATAAGCCAACTGTATACAGGAAATATATCAGACAAAGAAATTGTAGAAAGGTCAGGCATGCTTGACCTGCCATTTAATGATGGCAAAAAAGGTTTTACTATAAGTGATATCTTACCTTTAGGTGTGTCTTTGAATATTCCACCATTCTTGGGAACATCCACACAAATGCCCCTGGAGGATGTTGTGAGACCTCAGGAGATTGCAGGACTGTGGATCCATGTTGAACGGGCAATTAATAAAAAAGTTTTCATATATGGGATAGTGTTATCCCACTGAATCTCTTTGACATTGCAAATCAAATGTGGCTCGTTTGTGCATTTCTTTGCAACATTCAAGACCCTATCTTAACAAGATGACACAATAGAAAGCTTTAGACAACTGATTTGTAATTTTTATAAAGTTTAATGTTTTGGCTAAACAAGGATGTGTTGTAGTAATATTTACTATCTAGGTCTCAGGAGCTTTTTCTTTTCTTTCAGTGAAATACACAAACACTGAAATAATTATGATACCAGTGAAGGACTGGCCAAAAATTACAGGGGTTGGACCTTAGCACATGACCTAACCCCTTACCTTTGGAATAAAAGAAACTGACTGACCCCAAAATACAGGTCAGAAATTAGATGACCTCCTCCCTACATTGGAAAAGGAGATGACCCACCCCTTATGTGTAGTGAAAAATTACACAGCCCACCCCATTTTGAAGGATCAAAGAAGTAATGACCCACTCCAGTATGCCTTTTGACCAGCCCTGTAAAAATGAAAACTAATGAGTGGTTTGTGATTTTGATATAGACTTACAATTTTACACTGTCTTTGTGAGCTTCAAATCTATTAGATTTACCCCTTAGGATATTTATCAAATCACTCTGAGATTTTGTGCACTAAATGTTTGATTGTGATGCTGTTGCAGAATGACAAACCACCACAGCTTCTGTACATGATGATGCAAATTCAGCTGCAACATACTTAATGAAATGTGTGAAATAATATTGCCAAAGCTTCTCTTGAAGCTCAACCCAGTAACCTCTGTTGAAGGCAATTCTTTCAATTGACATTCCTTTTTTAGTGTAAACAACAAAATCACACCATTGTGCACCAGTAGAGCCCATTTGGCCCTGAACTTGGGCACAGAAAGCATGGGTTCTTTTCAGCTTGCACATGTTCCCAACCCTCTCACCAAAAAACTTAGGGTCTGAGCAGGCATCTACGGGACTCACTTGAAACTTTGTTTCTGGGCACTTGACTTCAAGTAGTCCAAAGGGATCTTCATGATTGGGGTCTATTACCTTTCCATCCGGAGAACATCCCAGAATTGGAGAATTAGTGCATACAACAAGTCCACTTGTGAAAACATGTACTGGTGTTTTTTGACTGTGCATGTATTTGTGATACCTGTCAATTACTACTGGCTCGTATTTAATCCCATGAGCTGTGTGTCTAGAGTGGAATGTCTTTGGACACATGATTTCTTGAGCAAATTGACTGCATTGTCTGTGAGAAATCAGATGAAACTGAGATGCTGTAAAATGGTACTTTTGCTCAAGCTTCCACCTTTAAGAATGTGACTGATCCCTAGTCTCCTCAATGGTATTGACAGTTTCCTCATCAATGCATAGTGATTCATAGAAGTTCCTCTCTACATCTGTTAGCTGATTGTTTTGAACTGTAGGCAGTTCACAATATCTTAAGTGAAACCTGGGATAAGTTAATTGCTGGTTAGTTGTCCTCCCCCGAGGCACAGAGGAAATATCAACACAGTCATTAAAGTTGGACTTTATGTGGGTTAGCTGGTAGCTTACACTGGACTATGCCCGAATCTTGTTTCTTTCAGATGTGTTTCACTCCCAAGATCATCAATTTGAGCAAGACCCATTTGAGGGTTTATATCTCTTTGACTGCCTGCTTGAATTTTTGCTCCTCTGCACTGTTGTACATTGCGTTATTTCTTGCCTCGTGAAGGAGAGAATGAATCCCTTCGTTTCCACTTTTTGTATCCTCCAGTTTGGTTTTTGAGACAACCACGTCTGTAACAGGCTGCATATAGATGGTTTCACCTCAACCTTTTTGATGCCAAGTTTGAAGTTTTGAGGTCCATGCTTCCTCTGGGACCTGATCAACTTCATTTTCTAGGTCTTTAGTATTTTGGGACCCATATAGACTAAATTTACAAGCCTTCAGCATTAAGGCTAAAGAATGGTTGCAGTAGCCCAAGGAACCCGCAACACATGAACATTTGGAATCTTTCACTTCTCCTGAGACAATACATAATGCTAAAGATACATTGTGAGGGGAATCGTTCTTTCGAAAGGAGTGATAACATTTGCAACGCATGAAAAAGTATCTTTGGTCACTGTAGCTTTCAATGTTCTCAAGATATTCATCCTTTAGAAATGTTGTAGCTTTTTTTAGCCCAGTTGGAACAGAGTTCTTATCAGCACAGCCCAAACTCTTTCCAGTTAGTGCAACAAATTTATCCATCTTGGCATGGGAGAAAAAGGCCATTTTCTGCAGCGAGTTCCCCCATCCACTCATTGGGTAATTGATCGTTATGTTCCCTTGACGCTGAGAAACATAGGTAGAGCTGGCGTTTATAGAAGTACTTGCTACAGTCTCATGGCTGCTGCTTGCTTGCTCTCTAGCAATTTTCCTCTTCATGTAACTTAAATCCGGATCTGGATTGACTATCGCGTCTTCTGACCCCGATTTGATATATCCATCAACCCTGGAGAAAAATTTTCGAATTCGGGTGTATTTTACTTAGATATCGAAACCAAACTATACTTAACTCACTCAACATAAGAAGTTTAGATTACTACTTATATTTGTCTATTGATCGTTACATTTAAACCTACCATTTTAATAGCTGAGCCTTTGTTTTCAGCCCTTTGCATTTAACTCCCCTACATTTTAGCCAAAACCTCAGGGCATCGTTGTTGAGCTCTGCTGGGTTTCTTCCCTCTAAAGACACTCCGGGAATATTGTCTTGACTCAAATTAACTGCAAAACTCGCCGCCATATTTACAACAGAACATTCGATCAGGTCTTCAAACTACGTTACATCAACTGATCCTCAATTTAACTAAACAGTCAATAATTCCACAAACCTTCGAACAAAACTTACAGCTTCGTTAGATTGAGCGATGCCTCCTAAGCCTTGTTTTGGTGAACTCAGCTCGGGTCTAAACCGTGCGTCTGCCATTTATGAATAAGGCGCATTTACATTTACCATGTTACATTCTACGTTTTTTTTTTTTTTCGCAACTCTCCCCTAGTATGTTCTAGTTGTGTGTACATGTACCTCCACCTTAGCATTTGTTAGCAGTCAATGCTGTGACAACAGACAGAATTAACCACATAAAAAAGAACATTATTTTATAAGCGTTTTATTACATTATTTTCAATCACAGTATTGTGGTGCAAGTCCTCAAAGCTTGCAGTTTTCCTTGAGTTTTAATTTCCTCTGTACTGTACACTTTTGGAACCAATTTACCCTCAGTGTCCAGCAAACATGTATGCATATTTTCACTCCTGGCCAATGATGTGACAGTTATTGTCAGTCTCTGTAGTTCTGACTTATAAGTCACCTGGGACTCGGGCTACATTGTAATATTAGTTGACAATAGAAATTAACTAGCAGACAAACCATACATTGCATGACATGTTTTTGTTCGTACTTGTTTCAAATTTATCTCATATGTTACCTCTTTCTAATTATTTCAATCTTAAAATTGAGTGTTTTAGCTTGAACACTGTATACTTTGTTTTTAATATTTGTTGTAGGTTTGGACAGGCAATTCTGATGCCCAAACAGTTGTTAAGAATACCTTCAATCCTGTGACATCTGCCAGATTTTTAAGAGTCTATCCTGTAACTTACAACATCAGAGTCTGTGTGCGAATGGAACTATATGGTTGCACTAATTGTAAGTCATACATGTAGTATGTGGACTTTTACTTTTGATTTGCTTCTTTCCTCTATCAGTTTCTTTGGATTTTTAATGCCCTAGGGCAAAATGAAGTTTTCCCCAATTTCCTTTAGTTAAACACTAAAATGACACTATCAGGGCTGTGCTCTAGAAGTGTCTGGGTGCAACAGGCACCTACATGTACCTATTACCTTTAGGTGACTGAAAAAACTTTTTCATAAAATTATAAACTCAAGTGCTGAGCACTCAGAATTTCGTAGTAGCAGGGAATCTAACAGGATGCGGTGGTGCGGATCCTCATAGTCTGCTAACATCCGCATCCTCTGCATAATCAGAGCTTTTTTCTGCATAAAACAGAAAAAAGTGATTCATATTTAGTGACAAAACAGCAGCTTTGTCGCTAACATCCCCCCAAGTAAATATTCCTGAGAGATTATTTTGAAGTGGTTTCTCTACTAAAACAGACTAAAACAGACCATTTTGTTTGTAACAAATTTTTACCCTTCAGGCATTCCAACTGACTATAGGCAAAGAGCTAGTTTTTCATCGCCTGATGTAGTGCCTGGTTACTAAGTTACGGATGTTCCAAGAACACAACAACTGATTCTTTATGCACAATTCCACGGAAACCCTGTGTTAAGTGAAGAAATACCTGTTAAGAAATACTAGAAACAGATCAAGCATAATGTCAAAGTTGGCAGGAATGATGTTTTATAAGTTAATATTCTATTTAAGAGCTCACTTTGAAGTGCTTTTCCTTTCATTGATGTTCGGTACATTGGAAAGGCATTATCAATTTTGTTAACTGTTGAAATTTCTGCATTAATCCAGAGTGTGTTTTTCGCATCATCATCATCAGTCCTCATTGCGCCATCGGACGCATAATGTGTTTTCTGCATAATTGAGGCATTTTTCTGCATTTCCCCCCCCCCCCCCCCAAAATTTCCGTGTAATTTGTTTTTTTTTCCTGCACCATGTTAGATGGCATGTAGTTATGTAGGAACCTTTGGACTGTTTATAATTTTTCTTCGACCACAGTCTTGTACTATTTTTGCTTTGTTTTGATTTCTTTTTCATGTTTGAACAAACACCCCAAAACTGTTGTTGCAGAGATAGCACATACAACTTCAAAAATGACCTGCAAAATACTTTAAATGTTTGCATCTGGAGTCACATGGCAACAAGAAATTATGACAGTGAGGATGGATCCTGTGCTGTTGAAACTGAAGAAAAACACTCAACCTTTTTCCTCCTTAGAACCAAGAGTTCGTTGAACTTGATGTATATGAAGTTAGAGCTACAGAAAAAGAAGAGAATGGAACTCTAATTAAACTGCTTATTATTTCATGTTTGTTTTCAAATGTTATACTTTATGATCAATACCTTTTTAGTTACCCTGCATATTGGGAAATCACACCTCAACTTTTAACTGCACTTCACCACTCAGTTTGAAACTACAGTGTGTACTACATGCATAACATGATTTTAAAATAATTTGTGTTATTTTCAGTGACAACGGATGCAAATCCTGAGACACCTGTTGTTACTACACCAACTGTTACTGTTCCTAGTACAACAGTGCGTGCCCTTCAAAGCACTGTTACATCAAGTTTAGTTGTGACCCCTACTCCAAGTGAAGAAATTACAACTGCTTCCAAAGAGTCAGGTATTTGTGAAGAAGAGATTTTTAAAACTGTTTGTCACAATTAAGGTATCAAATATAGTTGAAAGAATATTTTTGTCAGTTTATAGAAGTTTCCTTATGTTCTGCTGTACAGTATACATATTGGTTATTGACCAAGTGTGAGGCCAAGTTGGCAGGATATTAGCCAAGTTCGTTTTTTGGCATGTTCATGGACCTAGATGCATTCGAGGTCCATAAACATGCAAAAAAAAAAAGGAATGAGGCCAATATCCAGCCATCTTGACTGAGCAAACTTGCTAAATATAGAATTAATTATATGACTGCGGAGAAATTTTTTCTTGTGAGACTTGGCATGTGCTCCCCAGAAGTAAGGTCTTTTCAGGCACTACATGTGTTAAAGTGGTAGAAGAAACAAGGTCTCTTTTTGTACACTTATGTGTATGTTCATGACCATAATATTTGTGAACATTGACAACTAAGGAGAATGGATCTCTCTAGTCTGTTTTAGTTTTTTTTTATTGTTGCTTAAGTTGCTGGCAGAAGAAGTTTTATTACATGAGTGACAGTAATGAGCATGCAAGATGAAAAATGTTTGTTTTGTTATGATACTAAAATGTTCTCTTTTCAGGTTCTGTCAAAACTGCAATCCCTACTCTTCGCAGTGGTACAACAAAGGCCACTACAAAAGCCATAAACAATGTTGTCAATACTGATAATAAGATGAAGGAACCACATCCTACCACTTCAGTTAAAGTTCCCTGGTCTGTGCCATCTGAAGAACCAGTTGTAGCAGCACAAACAGATCAAGATGTGGGTGAGGATTACTTCCTAGATGACAATCCTGTTCGTTTATCTACCACTTCAATTGTGGTACTTTCAGTGACTTCTGTATTTGTGGTCGTTGTGATGGTGCCTGTCATTATGTTTGTGATTTTTCTTCACCAACGGAAACAGAAAAGGTGAGATAACAAAACAAGGACTCTGTCAGTGTGTCGTGACAATTTTATAGCTGTTAGTATCAATGTATTTTTTCTTTACGCACATGTACTATTTAATATGTGTCCTAATAAGCCTTGTATCATTCTTTCATCATTGAGATGTTGACATACTCTAAATGTCCTGGGTAGTTGACGTACATAGTAATTTGTGGTAATTGGTCAAAAAAGGATTTATTATATGGGATAAAGAACAGTAAAAAGTGATCTTTGTACTCTTGGGGCACAGTACACAATCCCAAGGGTTGCCAATCACAGGACAGGATTTAGTTCATAACAGGTACTGTTTTAAGTTGCCTAGAATATGTTGACAGTTACAAGATTTTTTGTGAAAAAGGTGATTGTTGTTCATCAGGGAAGAATACAACAACATATTAAAGTTAATTATTTGTCCTATGATGTAAAGATGACTACATCTACATCAACCTTTATCAGTTGATAAGGTCAACTGATAGACTGGCAATAAACAGTTGAAACATTGCAGTCTGCATCTCAAGTGACAACATTGTGATGTGCACAGATGGTATACTTAAACGTTTTAAGATTGTTGATCACAATGCACCAGTGTACAGTTTACATGCAGTTGTCAGTAGCAACGTTTGCATGGACATGTATTAATTCTTTTTTACCAGTACAGCATAAATATTTATCTGTGCTCCCTGTAAACCCTCCATTTCATTGCAGATTGCTTACACATAACTCTACTGATGTTGTTTTATTCAATCCCTGCTTCAGATGTTCTTTTCCAGATAAGGGTGATGGAATTCCACTTCGTACTGTTGTGATTGATGAGAATCTTTGCAGCCAAGAGTTTTAGTAAGTAGACATTTAAATGTTTTGTAACGTGTAGAAAAGGAGTGTTTTTGTTACAACACATCTGATGATCATGTCAGAATAAAATTAACAACTACATGTACAGTGTAAATCTAATAAATCAGCACCAAAGAGACATGCCTAAGACACTTGCCAAAGTTCCCGCAGAATAAACTTTAGAAGTAAGTTTTTTAAGTGAATAGAATTTCTGTAAAGTTCCAGATCATAGACAAATCCCTAAAAGAGGTGATCCTTCAAAAGTAATATCTTTTTGTGGTTCCTAGTAAAATCCCAACAGTAGCAGAAAAGCAATAATTGTCACCCTCTAAATGTTGATTCACACCTCAACAACTATTTACATACAGTAGGTGATTTTCTGTATGAACTAGCAAGCACAGCATGAAAGTTAAAAAGGAATTGAAATAACATGCTTGCCAGGGCTTGAAAACAACTTGAATTCCAGCTTGCCTTCAGGATCTCTCCAATAATGCTTGCCCTGGGTAAGTGCTAGTCTGCTCTTTTACTGATTTAGTTGGTAGACGACTTGCCTGATTCCGGCAAGTGAGAATGAAATGTTACTTGCCCGAAGGGAAAATCTACTCGTCTGGGATGACCGCACAGCACTTTTTTCGAGCCCTGTGCTTGCCCATGAAATAATGAGCTGCCAGGGCAACCAACAATTTTGAGACTTCTAGCTAGTCACGAAAAACCAGTAATATTTAACACAGTATTACTTTAAACATGTAGTAAGTAAGAAGCCATGCAGCACACTTTATCTACAGTGGAATCATTAACAAGTTTCAGGTCTTTGGTTTTGACTGTTTGTTGGTTTCTCTCTTTAGTGATACCTACAAATATGGTGTGCCCACAGGGAAATGCAATGCAGTTGATTTCAACTTTCTGAATCAAGGTGCTGTGTAAAACAAGGAGCAGGTTATGGATGTTATGAACTGCACTTCTGGTGGTCTGCCTGGTGGACAGCTACAATGTGTATGTGTTCATGTACAACAAGTGATAGTCTTCTTTTGTGTGCTAAAATGCAATGAAAACAATCTGTTCCATGCACTGCCCCAGCGTAGGCATGCTTAAAGCAAATTATAATAATGAGTTTTTATATATTATTAAGCAAGACTTTCTAAATGACTATTTTCTTTATTAATTTATACAGTTATAATTAGTTAAATACTAATTAATTGATGTGATCATCAGGAAAGGGAAAACATTTTGGTCATTTTTACAGTTGCAGATGTATCAAAACACGTGTGAAAGAATGAGGTGCATTGTGCAGGTCCAGAGAATATCCGTACCCCCCCTCCCCACAAAAGGGATTTTAGAAAAAATCCCTTCTGTGGGGGAGGTATGGATATTTTCTAGAACTACGCATTGTAACTCAAACAGCTGGGGATAGACTTGCCGACGTCTTTACTTTGGAGAATTCCTTATTGTTCCCTCAGTCATTTGTTTAATTTGTGGGAAATGTTTTCCTTTTCTTGAATGGTCCAATTAGCATGATGATAAGTAAGAGTTGATTTTTTAAAAAAAAAAAAAGAAAGAAAAAACCTTGCTTTTAATTAAGCAGATGTACTTAACTAATGTTGTAATGGTTGTAAATTTATCAATAGTCAATCCCATATAATGAGGTTAAATTGCTGCACACTATTCCAGTGAGAATGTGTGCACAATTGCACGGCATCCGTGCACAGCTTGTGGAGTTGTACTGATATATTTGTATACTGTTCCAGAGTGGATGTGTACAAAATACGTGATGGTTTGGGACATACAAAATATTTTGTGTCATAGGCTAATTCTGGATTCATGACATCCAGTTAAGATGTAGTGCCAGTAAAAATGTTGAGTGCTTATTATAGCCTGAAGAGTGCTCCAGTAAGTTAGTTATTAATTAGCTTTCCAGTGATTTAATGAAACTCCTGTTAAGCCCATAAGCACTCTGAACTGGAAGTTGTAGCTCAAACGTGAAATTCGAACTTTAACTCTGCACTTTTTCTCAAACTTGAAAATTTGATTTGTTTTTGTATTATTATTATTGTTATTATTATTATTATTATTAAAACATTAAAATATTATTATTACTATTAAAATATTTTTTTTATTTTGGACATTTCTACGTATGCAGTGAACAACAGAACAGGTAAATCTTGTTTGCAAGGCAGCTCGCTCAATCTTTGGTAATTATTTATTTTCATTGATAGATTTTCGTTCCTGAAATTCTGTTTATGTTGAATGACCTGCATACATGTAGAACCTGAAAACTACATGCACGTTCCTTGAATTGCTTCATAATGCTATGCTGTTTTTAATTTTTGTTTTTTCACAAACATAATTTGTTGATCTATCAAATGGGGCAATGATTGGCATACATGTACATATAATTTAATTACACAGGCCATTTTATACTCCAACATTTTGTATTAGGTTTATGGTGCAAGAATACATAGTTACTGATGCTAAGAATGCTTATACTGTAGTTGCTAAATGATGTAGCATCTTGCATTTTTCTGAAGTGCACTGTTCCAGAGTGATCATGTACATGGTATCCATGTGTTATACTTATCTTCTGTCGAGACCCAACATAGATGTGCCAAAAGGCACACTATGAAAGGTATGTTTTTCAGTTTAATTGATAAAAGTGGCAGAAAGTAGAATTACAATTGGCCTAGATGTTGTTAGAATTCATGCAATGAGCAACGTTACGGAGTTCAAGTTAAAATGCCAAGTTTGAGTTAACATACTGAATTTAAGTCGAAACATAGAGTCTAAACAGAACTCCATACTGCCTGACTAGCGCTCTGGTGAGCAAGATTTGTAGGGAAGGGTAACACAGTCTTCAAACTCGCAACTTTAAGTAGAACCGTTAAATTTAATACACTGGCAATGTATGATGATATATATGCAGTATTCCAGAGCACACTTGTGCAAATGTTTTCTTGAGAGCAAAGTGATTCTTGGAACTTTCCGTTTTGAAGTTTTTGTACACTATTCCAGAGAGTTTATGTACACATTAAGTGCTAACGGTCACACGTTTGTTGTACACCAGTGAAAACAAGGTGTAAGTGCTTCCTTCTTGGCCGAGCAGAAAACTAGTTTTTAAAATACATTTTGTACACTATTCCAGAGAGTTTATATACAAATATTAAATCGCAGAATTTTTAATTTTTATCAATGAACCCCCATCTAATTATATTTATACAGTGTTCCAGAGAGGGCATGTACAAAATGAATTTGAACTAGATGAGAGATAAATCCAAAAGTTGTTTGTTAAAATCAATTTTGTACACTATTCCAGAGAGGCTATGTACAAATTAAGTTCTAATATAAATATAAAGTGTTCCAGAGTGAACATGAACATTTTTTAAAAAAATTTTCGTCTATGTTTTGCAGAAATTGTTTTGAAATCTATTTTGTACACTATTCCAGAGAGTTTATGTACAGCTTAATTAATGTGATGTTAACACTTGGTTATATTTGAACAGTGTTTTGGGAAGAACATGTTACTGTGTTTTTACTTATTTAGGTTTACTTTAAATTAACAATTAGCCGAAAGTTGTTTATCAAATTGTTGGAAATTTATTTTGTATACTATTCCAGAGAGTCTATATACAAAATGTTATTGACTTTCATAATTAGGACGTATAATTTATCATCACAGTGGTACGACGCTTCCCAGTTGAGCGCGACACCAGTTTTGACGTCAAAACTTTGACGTTTCCAAAGGCAACGTGAATGTATCCAATGGAATCACGAGCGTGGCAACGCAAAGATTTACGCGCCAAAGTGATCTTTTCGGAGTGTTTTCTGATTGCAGCGATAGAGCGAACTACTAAAATTGGGAGGACTTATATTAGCGGAAAGGCCCTCCCTATATACATGAGGACGTCAGTGGTGGATGAAATTGTGAAAAATGGTGGTGATATCATCTTTGGCCATTTCCCTGGTAAATTTTCTGATGTTTCGAAGGCAGTGAAGGTTAGCAGAAGCACGGTTGAAAAAATATTTCAGCAAATGCGTACCGACCATTCGATTGAACCCTGTAAACACGGCGGAAATCCGACCAATTTAACTCCTGGGGACTTGTTACTCGTTGAAACTTTCAAAAACGAAAGGCCAACTACGAGTTTGAGAATCGCTATCAGAGTTCGGTGATATACCAAATAGAACCTCTATTCAAGCCATTTTGCGCGTAGTTAGAAGTCACATGTTTTCGGGACTAGAATACTCGAGACAAAAAGTCAGCAACGTTGCGCAAGAGAGATTTACTGTTGAGAACATGGCTTACACCCAGATGCTTACTGACTATGTTCATTCCAAAGACCCATATAAACTAATTTTTGACGAGTGGTTTAAAATTGCCGCATCACGGAAAACGATTATATGGCCACGCTCCGGTAGGAGAAAGGTGTATTGAATTTATTCGTTATCATGATTGCCCTAATATGATACTGAACTTACTTGCTGGTCTGAATAGAGTAGAGTGCATGAACGCTGTGCATGGTGCTGCAGACACTCTTGAATTTTAACAGTTTTTTGGCAAAGCAGCAAATGCAGGAAATGTCACTACGGGAAGGCCTGCACTTGAAGTCGGAGATGTTGGGGTGACGGACAATCGCCCAACACATTATTACGCTGGTGGAGAAGCTTTGCAAGAATGGCTCGAGGAGCGAAACGTTGAACTTCTGTATACCCCTACATATTTACCTGATTTTAATCCTGTGGAATTCATTTTCAACAAAATGTGCACCGTTATGCGTAATAAATTGCAGGGGGACACCAATGAAAACAATGCACTTGCTGCATTTGAAGCTGCGAGACCATTTCAAGTGAGATGGTAGACTTTGTCAGATACACTTCCTACATTGATATATGAAAAAAACCCTGCAAAGTTCAACCGTTGTCTTTGTGATTCGTAAGGAATATTTCGCACCCAGTCGTAATTTCAGCCGTGTTTATCACTTCTCTCAGATGAGGAAGAGCTCTATGCTACACACAATTTTGTATAAAGAACAGAAAAACTCTTGATCCTGGAAATGCTTTTTCCCCATACATTTGCGTTAGTTTTGGTTCATTGTGCTTTAACAAATGTTCTTGTAAAGAAAAAGGTTATACCAGGAAGAAGATATACCAGAAATATAAGCCTGTTTTTGCAGGAGTTTTAAAATTGATTTTAGGGTGCGTTCCTTTGGGATGATCTGGATCAGGATCAGTGATCCAAGATCCCTTGGAGCATGGTGCATCAAAGGAACCGATGAATCCACTCTGGACACGGATTCATCGGCTCTTTTGATGCACCATGATCCGGGTGATCTTGGATCACTGATGCTGATCCAGATCATCCCAAAGGAACGCACCCTTAGATTGGCATATGCCATATATCTATGGAAATGGCATGTATTGCCCTTATAAATATGTCACAGAAACTTCCCATCGAGAACAAGTAGTGGGAAAAATCCGATTCCAGAAACCAACATATCATCAGTGCGAATTTTGGAACTTCACTTTGAACTGTTGAAGTCATTTTGTTTTAGCAGCGCAAAACAACATACAAAGTGTAATGTACACGAACGCAACAATTTCATGAGGGATGCAAAACAAAAAAAAACAATCTACTAAAGCCTCCCCAGTAAAAGCAACCAAAAAGCCATCAAAAGAGAAACCATTGAAAGTTTCAATCAAACCAAGATGGCTTAACTAACTAACAGCATGAAAGTTGTTAGGATTTAAAAGATTTGTTACGCTAAGAATCTTTACAACACACAACGAGATTTCCTTTTCACTTGAAACGAAATAAACAACGATTTCACTGTTCAGATCACTGTGCTGTAGTATAAACCAGCAATCAAGACTGTTCACATTGTTACTAAGTAAACAAATAAACACCAATTTGTCCAGATTCCATTGCCTAGCAGTCAGTTGTCTGTACAAGTTTTACTTCTTGTAAACACAAGTAAGTCCCATGGGCTCCTCTGCCGCCGCTTCCTCGGCTTGTTTCTCTTCAGTACCACTAGTACTAGAACTTGTACTTTTAAGAGTGGTTGCCTTTTCCAGGGGGTGCTCATCCATCTGTCCACAAAGCAGCGCAGATTGACACTCCTTTTCCTCAGTGCAGTTTCTTCGTGTGTGCCCGGATTTCATGTGACACTTTCCACAGACTGTCAACATTGCATTCAAAGAAACAGCCTTGTAAAGTTCTTGTTTTACCACAATTGCTACTAATCTCGCAATCCGATTGGCCAATTTGCCGTTATCGATAAGAGTCCAGACAACGCTGCTCGCGCGTGTCGTGCAATTCCTTTTTCAGCTCGCGCTCTGAAAAAAACATTTTCTTTGACGTTGATATTGTGGCAAAAAACAAATCGAAATGTGATTTAGCGTGGTCTGTACTCTTATCGACAACGATACGTGTCATCACAGTGGTCAAAATGTTGTGGACTCACTCGGCTGCGCCTCGTTAGTTCACAACATTTTAACCACTGTGATGACGCGTATTGTTGTGGATAAGAGTACATACCACACTAAACCACATTTGATTTGTCAATTCGAAGTTTTGTTTTTGGGTTTTCGCGTTCTCCAGTTCTTTTCTTACTTTATCTATCTCGAGTTGTTTCGCATTAGCATACGATCCACAGGGTTTAAAGCTGACTTTGTAGGTTCAAGATCGGTTGTTGAAGACGAATTGACTCGAGCGGGTGCTCTGGGCTGCACGGTCGGCGCTGTACAAGTTACGTTTTTCCTTTCAGTGGCGAGTCTAAAGCTACAGCTTGGAGTTTTACTCGTGTAAATTCTCTATCGGACCATAAACGAGCACACTGCCAGAGCTGTGCGAACGATCGTTCGTCCCCAAAAGTTGAAATTGACCCAGTTATCTTCGTCGTGTAAATAACGCAGTCTAATGGTCGTTTCATTCTAATAATTCAGTGTCGTGCAGCGACTTGTTATGTCCTCAACTAAATCTTTAAAACGGTACTCGGCAGCACTAACCAGACGACTCTAAACCATTAAGGTTATCCACTAGCCTTTCACGCACTCAACTTTAACTTGAAACTTCATGTTTGATGTTGGAGCTTTACGAAAAAAAAACATGTAATCCACAATAAAGGAAAGTACAACCGAGCCAAAACGGGCCGCCTAAGTGCCGAATCGAGTCTCTGTAGAAAGCTTTGCGCGCGCTTTGTTTCCATTGGATACATTCTCGTTGCCATCAGAAACGGAACTTTTTGCGGAAACCGTGCTTGGTGTCGTGCTCAACTGGGAAGCGTAGTATTTTGACTCGAGAGATTAAAAGTAATTTGTTTGTTAATATCTAATTTGTGAACTATTCGTTCATCTAAGTATATTTATTCTTTGTACTCACAAAGTTATTTAAATGTTTTTCGTACACTATACTAGAAAGTGTAAGTGCGTAATAACATGGTAAATTCCGTTTACTTTGTGATCTAGTAACATTTGTAGAGTGATCCAGAGAGATCGTGAAAACATGTTTTCAAAGGCGTCAAATCACGGTCATAAATCGTGTTTCTGTACACAATCCCAGAGGGTTTGTACAGTTCTAATAAAATTAAATAGTTCTTTGAAAGACGAGTATTGTATTTGTTATGACGAGGTTTGGAAGGAGTAGGGTTAACAGGTTAATAGCAGGCAGAAATCTGAGTGAATGTAATGGCAGGCCAACAGATTCTACTGCCGTCATATGCCGGCATGTAATTCCATTTCTTCAGAAAGAGACGTCCGCTATTCAAGGGCAGCATTAAGCACATAAATGGCTGGCCCCAAGGGAAACATTGAGATTTTTTTCCCCGGGACCCTCAAAAGGGAAGCATCGAAGGGAAAACAAAACTCAATGTTTCCTGTGGGGCCAGTCATTAAGTGTTTTGTTTTACCTTGAACTCGCATATGGAACAAACTGCGCAAAAAGTATTTGCTTGACTCCAGTGTAGCATAATTTTACTGCTCGTCCTTATCGCACATAATTTCGCGGGTAATACTGCGTGCACGCTGCAGAACGGGAGCGTAAGGCGGAGTCATTTGTTATATGTTCTGCCAGTGCAATGTATCTCTCCTGGTATCTTTTTGAGGCTTCAAGCAAACAAACTTCCTTCTTAGTAGGATTACAGTAAAAGTCTTGGATGATTTTACGAGTTGTAAAGAAAAAAAAGGGGAACTTGAGGAATGGTGGATTTGAGTTAAAGAAAAATTAGGGTTGAATTATTGGAGATTTGACAGAAGCTTTTTAAGATAATGATTGTTCGATGGATACCAATAGACTACTCTTAAAGAAACTCGATCTCGTTCTGGGATTAGTGGGTTTGTCCTTGTTTTGGCCTTTTACTCTTTCATCCCCCTCGTTTATTATCTACAACAATGAAAGAAACCGCTGCAGCCGGATTTAAAACTGGTGGGAGTTGCGCTTGCCACCGTTTGACAGGTTAAGACGGCAGAACACAGTTTTTGATACCTGTGTTGCATTCACCTTCTCTAAAACCCTTGATCCCTCGGTCGCCAAAAATTGCAGGAAGCAAGTTAACAACACAAACTTCAGTTTTTTGATAGTTATTCTAACGTATGTGACATGAATAATTTTTTTTTTGTAACATGAACAATTATTTGCAGAAAATCTAGTCATTAGATTTTGTTTATAATTTGCATAAAACAAGCTTGAAACGATGCTCAGAAGTTAACACTATTTTAATAATAATTTAAAAAACTACAAGACGTTGGCGCCTCAACTAGTGTGCTACAATGGTTTAACAGCTATCTCACAAATAGATATCAAGTTGTACGAATTCACTCCACTGTTTCCAATCCAATACCAATTGAATATGGAGTACCTCAGGGTAGCATCCTGGGCCCCTTATTATTTAGTATATACGTTAATGATCTACCGGAAGCTCCACGGAATTGCTCTACTGAATGCTATGTAGATGATACAAAATTGTTTGTTTCTTTTCATTCACAAGACACCCAACGGATTGTTGAGGAGATGAACGAAGACCTCCTCGGTGTGCGCAACTGGTGCTTCAGAAATCGGCTATTACTAAATCCAGACAAGACGAAATTAATTGTTTTCGGGAGCCGACAGATGACTTCGAAGCTCCATGATTTTCGTTTGTCTTTGCTGGGAAAAGACATCTCCCCAGTACAATCAGCCAGAGATCTCGGCGTGATTTTGGATTCGAACTTGACATTTGATGATCATATTAAGACCACAGTATCGGAATGTATCGCACGCCTCGCGCAAATTAGCCGTGTCAAACACTGTCTTGACAGAACGTCGTTGTTAACCGTGATAAATGTCTTGGTTTTCAGTAAGTTGTACTACTGCTCGAACGTCTGGGCAAATACCACAGAGAAAAATATAAGGAACTTACAGGCTGTGCAGAACTACGCATGTCGAATCGTTAGTGGCGCGAGAAAGTACGATCATGTAACTCCCCACTTAAAAAGTTTGTCTTGGTTACCCGTTAAGGACCAACTATACTACCGTCAAGCTACCATGGCTTTTAAATGCATTTCCGGACACGCCCCCAAATATCTGACGTCACAATTCATTACCCGCGAGCAAGTTACGAAGCGTACAACTAGGAGTGGCCAAAAGCTTGATATACCTTTTTTTAAAACAGCCTCAGGACAAAGAACATTTTATTACAGAACTATTGGACTTTGGAACAATTTAGACCCCTTTTTAAAATCAAGCTGTTCAGTTCAAGTTTTTAAACGTATCTTAAAGAATAAGCTTTTAGACAATTTTGTAAATACTCCCTAAACTTCATTTATTTTTAGTATTTTTCGCGACTACAAAGTTTAGATAATGTTGTAAATGTTTTTTTTAAATTTGATTAATTTTGATTGTGTAGTTATTAGTAACTTAGTAATTTAAGTAATTGTTCCTGAAAAGCCCCATTGGGGAGGTAACAATAAAGTATGTATGTATGTATGTTAACAGAGAGATGTTCAATTATTCCTTGTTGAATTTCCTTCGTTAAAGTTCAAATTTTTTTCAATACTCCAGTTAATGATTTCCTAAAATTTCAATTAGTGGTTCTCGAGGAATAGGCGTATTTCCGAGAATTCAATCGCAACTTTTCGACTTACTACGCATGGGCTGCATTTAACTGGGTTCTTTTGGTAACAATGAAAAACCTGAGAATTGCTTGTTTGTTTGCGACGTTACCTTTTCTAACATACCTTTGTAATAGAAGACTAAAACCATCAATACACTGTGTTAAATTATGAAGAAAAATAGTTCAGATAGCGCGGTCATTGAGCAAATAAAATGATAGCTGTATACGCCATGTTTGTTTTTTTGCAATCCTTGTGCGCGCGCCGAATTACATTAGCAAGAGTGCGCGCAATCTCTTTCCCAGAGTCGTCGTTCCCCTTGACCAGCGGTCGGAAAACGAGAGCTCTGGGAGCAACCATTTTGAAATAACCGAATTCTTCCCATCCGGTTTCACTGCGCAGTCTGCAACTACGCGCGCGGGCCATGCGCGGACCCATGCGCGCATCCATGCGCGCCTGAAATGGTTGCTCCTAGAGCTCTCGTTTTCCGACCGCTGGTCAAGGGGAACGAAGACTCTGGGGACGAGATTGGAGCGCGCGCGAAAACTGTGTTCGGCCACCTTCAACTGTGCCACAGCAAATTTTTTTAGAAAGTTCGTGCGGGGCAGTGGGACAGCTTGTTTGTCCTCGCAGTCCCTCAATGGGTAAATAGAAATTTCTGTACGGTCAGTGAGCTTTGATCGCAGATCTTCATGGGCAAGACCACAGTTTGCGTTTGCAGTTTCCTAACTTAGCCCTAACCCCTAAAACCTTTTATCACAGTGTAATACACGGACTGGACTTCTTTTAATATTTGTTAAATAAATTTCCAGTATTTTTAATTAGTATTCACAACCTTCATATACTACTGCATCCGTTTTGCACGAACGTAGTGAGGGCTTCGCTATTATGGGTACGGCGTCTAGTGTTAATTGACAGAATCAGCTGAACAATTTGAAAGGCTTCGAAACTTAACAAAAGGTTCAAAACAGTTGCTGTATGAGTTACAACTGCAACGTCTGGTCACAAATTGTAGATCAAAAACTTCACGTGAAGTATCTGGTTCCAAGGTTGAAAATAAGAAACAGACAAAAAGAAACAAACAAACAAACAAAAAAAGAACAAGAAAAGCCTTGCGTGACTTGTAGCTTCAAGAATTAACATAACATATGCGTGCCACAGGCTTGATTTCTTTCCATTGTTTTCCATTGCTTTCCATTGTTTTGGATTATTATTCAGCGGCTTTTAAATTATGAGCATCGGTCCGCTCTTTTGGTTTCACAGCAATGAGTCTGCTTTTGACATTCTCAGACGTGAAGTCGAAAGGTGGATTTCCAACCCTGCTTAAAAACCGTTGAATTCTCACTTCCGTGACTAGATTTAGATCAAAAGCTCCATGTGAACTCGACCATAACCACTTTAGGAAAACCTCCGCGCTCTCACAAACAAGCTTTATGTTATTAGCGTAGTAGTTTTTCACGATCTCAAATCCTTCTGTCGCGCATATGCGATCCACATTGTCCTTGTCAACAAAAAATATTTCCTTACCTCGTTCTTTGATTCGCTGTTTAATCTCAGGAAACAACTCTTCAAGCGCAGTCGCCATGAAGGGATGCAAATGGTCTGTGTACTGAATGGCGACTTTTCCACCTTCTTTTAAACTACTAAACATGTTTTTAAACGCTTGTTGTTTGCTAGGAATCCAGTGAAGAACTTGATTAAGGAAAATAATGTCGAACTTTTCACAGCCCATCCCTTCAAAGTTGTCCGAGTTCCCTTGGAGAAGAGACAGATTCTTGATGTCACGATGAGTTTCTTTCGCCAAGTTAAGTCGTTTCACATCGGGATCAACGCCAACAACGAATCCCTCCGGTCCTACAAGTTCAGCCAAGTACGCCGATAGCTCACCAGTGCCGCAACCTAAATCCAAGATGGCGTCTCCGGGCTGTGGATTCACGTCAGTTTGTATGAACAGTTTACCGCCTTCCATTTGTACATCGCGGGAACTTTGCTGATAACCCTCGGCAGCCATGACTGTACAATGTGTAAGATACTAGTAGCGCTTTTAGATTCAAGGCTGCTGCAAACTCTGACGAGTTGTGACTGATCGATCCCTGAAAAGTACCGTCAAACAATTTGTAGCGAAATTAAATCGCGAATTTACATGTAATACCCCCGAAAGTAGCGAGCCTACCCCTACCCGCCCCCTCCCCCCACCCGAAAATAGTGAGGCCAAGGTTCAATAGTATATTTTTTCAATCATTAGTCAAGTGAAAGGTACGTAAAAGGTACTCTTCAACAAGGGAAGATATCGCTTATGTAACGAAACGTACTTCATAATGTTGCGACGTGTTGGAACACAACAACATAATAATAAAAAAAACCCGTAGAATTTTCATAATGTAACAGGAACATACCATAGGAAATTGTGATTTAAATTGATATCATTTTCAACAAGCGTGCATTAAAAGGAATTAACGCACTGCGTTATAATTCAGTAAAACAGACAGTCCGTCATGCAGTACAAACAGTTAACGGTATCTGTCAGGCCGAATACTATGATGGCTGATGCAATAGCTGATGCCGTCCACTGACAACACGGCAAGATAAATTTAGACTGGAACAAAAAGAATAGAGTCCTAAAGTGATGACGTCACAAAAGTAAAATTCTTGAAATTATGGGATATGATGTCATATTCTTATAGAGGATCCCAAAAGATGCCCTCATCCCAAAAATTAGCTCTGAATTGCAATTGCTGATAGAGATATAAGGGATCAAAGTTTGATAGCATCCCATACAAACCCTTCAAAATTTGTTTCAGTTCCTTCAGTTTAGAACTGACTCAAAATTAGAGAGATTTATATGGGGCAGTACCAAATTTTCATTCTTTATATTTCGGCTGGGAATTACAATTAAGAGGTAATTTTTGGCAAGGACCCTTTTTTAAGGACGCTCTATTCGAAAATGGCGCCAAATCCTATAATTTCCCGAATTTATTTTTTGTGACGTCACACTTTAGGACTCTATTGTATCTCATGTTTTAAGAACTGTTCTTTTTTTTACAAATTTCCGTCTTTCATTTCGTGAAAGGAGCTCAATAGTACCAATTTTATATAAAACTTTTTGCTCCCCGAAAGTAACTACCCCTCAAAAGTAGTGAAAGTATACTTCAAAGGGTCACATGACTTTTATTAAGGGAAATTTGACGGGATTATGGAAGGATTTATGAAATTAACAGACAACGGATTAAGGATGACTTATGGAGTACAGAAGGACCATTTTTTTTGCAGGGGGGGGCAGGGAGGGGTGGGAGCTTGGGCTATTTTCTAGGGCAAGAAATGTTTCCTCACTTTCACCTTTTGGCAGGTTATAATAATAATAATTATTATTATTATAATAATAATTATTATTATAATAATAATTATTGTTATTATTATTATAATAATAATTATTATAATAATAATTATTATTTTTATTATTATTATTATTATTAGCTATAAAAGTTTTGATGAAACACAACTCTGTTATAACAATTTACCAGTAAATGAGCAGAGATTTGATAAGTGATTAAAACTCTGGTTGTGATTGAACGTCCACTGCAAATTAGTCTTCACTGATTTATACAGCTCTCATGCAGGCGTGCGTGACCCAAAGCCGACCATTTGCAAAAGAGTAAGTACGAGTACTGAAAATGTTTGTGATTCAAATTTTGCCTTAAGGGGGCGAATAAGTGAGGGCGAGAGAGTGAACAGATTATGAAGCGGGGATACTTTCATGTTGACTTTAGTCAATATACTCAACTGTTGACAAAAGCATGTTTCTATAAAAGGCAAATATCGAGCGAAACATAACCCTTTTTTTTATTCCCCCTTCAACTTTCATTTAATTTCATAACGATTCAACCGTTTTCCCTTACTCATCGTTTTCTTGCAAACGAGTATGGTGACCTCTCAATCTTTTTCTTATTTCGAATCACTGATAGCATTGATATCCCAGAAGATAAAAAAATCTACAGTATCCAGCGTGAAATTAGTCACCATGTGCTCGTAACCATATGATTGAAGTCTCGATAACGCTGCAGGTCACTGCATGCTTGGAACAAGTTGAACCGCTAAAATTGCGTGCCTTCTTCAAAGGTATTACCTAAGTCAATACTTTACATCTATTGTTAAGTAATATTTCTCGAAAAGCAGGGCAAGAAAATTAAGAAAGTTGGGTGCCCAGTGATTTTAATAATATTTTTGATGGTCTCTATTCGTGCCTTACAACAGCTTACAACTGCGTGACAAGATTAATGAGCAAATGATCTGACATAAAGGGTTTGATTCAATTTTATATCATGAAAACTTCCCAGTGTTCTAGGTTGGTGTTCAGAGACTCCAGACACTGGTGAATCTAAACAACCGGCTGAGAAGTTGAAAGGCATAAAAACTCAACAAACTAGATTAAAGCTAAAAACTGTTGTTGTATGTTTCTTTTTTCCATGTGCTACATCGCCTGATTACAAAACACTGATAAAAAACTCCATGTGAAGTATCCTAGACCCAGGGTCGAAAATGAGAAACAGGCAAAAAAAAAAACCTGTTGAACCATATAGAGTCTTGCGTGACATGTTATTTTGAGAATAAACATAATTTATGCAGGTCATAAGTTTGACACATTTGAGTTCCATGAACATAGCTTACAAATGCATGACAAGATTGATGAGTGAATGATCTGACATAAAGGGTTAATTTTATGTCATGAAAAATTCCCAGTGGTCTGGCTTGGAGTTCCGAGCCTGCACACATTCCCGAATCTACACTATTCTGGTCAGTTAAAGACATCACTGTTATTGGTATATTGAAAGAATAGGCTCAGAAGTTGAAATGCATAAAAACGTAATAAACTATATTACACTTAACAAACTATATCAACTATACAGCTGTTGTTGTATGATATTTTTCCACGTGCTACATCGCCTGATTACAGATTATTGATCAAAAACGCCATGTGAAGTATCCTGGACCAAGGATCGAAAACGAGAAACAGACAGAAAAAAAAAACCTGTTGAACCAGGAGAGTCCTGCGTGACATATTATTTCGAGAATAAACAAAAATTATGCGGGTCGTAAGTTTGAGTTTCATGAAAAAATATTCCATTGTTGTGGATTATTATTCAGCGCCTTCATTATGGACATCGGTCCGCTCTTTTGGCTTCACAGCAATGAGTCTGGTGTTGACATCCTCAGACGTGAAGTCGAAAGGTGGATTTCCAACCCTTCTTAAGAACCGTTGAATTCTCTCTTCTGTTACAAGTTTTAAATCAAAATTTCCATGTGCAGTTGACCATAGCCACTTTAGATAAACCTCCACGCTTTGAAACTCAACCTTTATATCATTAACGTAGGTGCTTTTCACGATCTCAAATCCTTCTGTCACGCACATGCGATCCACACTAGCCTTGTCAACTTGGCAAGCCGATTTCTTGACTCGTTCTTCAATCTCAGGGGTCAACACCTCTAGCGCGGTCACAATGTACTGAGGAAGGTGATCTGTGTACCTAATGGCAATTTTTCCGCCTTCTTTTAAACTGCTAAACATGTTTTTGAACGCTTGTTGTTGGTTAGGAATCCAGTGAAGAACTTGATTAAGGAAAATGATGTCGTACTTCTCACAGCCCATCCCGTGGAAATTGTCCGAGTTCCCTTCGGCAAACGAGAGATTCTTGATGTCGCGATGACTCTCTTTCGCCAAGTTAAGTCGTTTCACATCAGGGTCAACGCCATCAACAAATCCCTCTGGTCCCACAAGTTCAGCCAAGTACGCTGAAAGCTCCCCAGTTCCGCAACCTAAATCCAAGATGGCGTCTCCGGGCTGTGGATTCACGTCAGTTTGTATGAAAATTTTACCGCCTTCCATTTGTACATCGCGGGAACTTTGCTGATAACCCTCGGCAGCCATGACTGTACAAGGTATATATACTAGTAGCACTTTTAAATTCAAGAGCAAACGAACTTTGTCGAGTCGTGACTTGATTGCCCTACAGTGAAACGGATGTCACTAACCCTGGTAACGGGGGCTTGGACGCCTGGATGTTGCTTATACAAAGTAGACGTCTTAATAAACCG
Organism: Orbicella franksi; assembly: GCF_964199315.1. Classification (NCBI taxonomy): domain Eukaryota; kingdom Metazoa; phylum Cnidaria; class Anthozoa; order Scleractinia; family Merulinidae; genus Orbicella; species Orbicella franksi. The sequence goes on along the minus strand of NC_138150.1, from coordinate 32,174,695 downwards.
CTACACATGTTTACCTTGCTTGCTTGCGGTTAGCACGGTTAGGTTTGCTTGCAGTTAGTGTCACTCCATTTTGCTTGCGGTTAGCGTCACTCCATTTTGCTTGCGGTTAGCTTTCATTTGTATGTTAGGGTAACTCTATTTATGTTGGAGTGTGGGCTATTTTCCAGGGCATGACATTTTTTCTCAACTTCACCTTTTGGTGGGCAAAAGCTTGTGCAAGAATTTTTTTTTTTTGAGCATCAAAACGCAGGTCCTCGATGGTAGAAAACACTTGCTTGAATTTTCAAGTTTTTGATTTGCAGAATAATTTTTTCTTGGAAATTTCCCAACTCCCCCTTTCCTCAAAAAAATAATGGTTCATCGCTTCGCCTGCGGTGCAACCGGACGTGTTACGGAATCTTTGATACAGTCCGACGGTCCTTACCGGCGGTGTACAATATCACACCGTATTCATATTCTCGGTTTTGCCCTGAAATTAGCTTGCAATTGAGGCTAATGCGGGGAGTCTTTTCAAATGCAAACGACATATATCTCTTTTTAATGATATTCCCCCGCATGAGCCTCCATTGCAAGCTAGTTCCAGTCCAATACCGAGAATACGAAAATGGTCTAATTCTTCGACGCAGGCTAGGATAACTTGCTTCCCCAAAACGGTCAATACAGTACGGTTTAACTTTTATGAAATTGGATGAAAGTTTAAAGGGGGGGGGGGGGGGATAAAAAAGAAACAAGTTTATCTTGCACACGAAATTTGTCTTTAACAGTAAACACGCTTTCGTCAACATTAGAGTATATTGACTACAGTCGACATGAAAGTATCCCCCACTTTATAACTTGTTCACTCTCTCGCCCTCACTTACTCGTCCGGCCTTAAGGCATAATTTGAATGGCAAACATTTTTAGTACTTTACTCTTTGGCAGCTAGTCCGCTCTGGGACCAGAAGAGCACTGTTTAAATCAGTGAAGATTAACAGTTGACGTTCAATCATAACGAAGCTTTTGATCGCTTATCACATCTCTGCCTATTTACTGGTGAATTGTTGTAACAGAGTTGTGTTTCATCAAAACTTTTACACATACCTGTATTGTTTGGTCAAAATTTTGATTGACCATTATTAATTTTTGCGCAGTGTATAAAATAGAAAAGGAAAGAGGTAAGGAAAAACTGAAGTGCGAGTGGGTGAATTTTATGATATGACAATATTTATTAAGCTTTCTACTGATCATGTACAGTTTGTTGGAGTTTTATTCAAGCTGGCGCGCGTACGAATTTTATCCCGAAGGACGCACGCGAAAGTTGGAAGTGACCTTAAGTGTCACTGTGAGAAAAAACCGGGCAGTACCAAGGGATCGAGGTCGGCCGTTTGCCTTCATCTTTTCACAGTATAAACGCTATCCAAAAAGATTAACAGCCATGACATTTGCCGAGGTAGGCGTTCTTTTTCTTCGAGATATCACCACGTCATGATTTTGGCCTCTCAAGCGGTCTAAACTGGCCGAAATTTCGGGCAACTTTAGGTGAGCCTAAAAGATACCTCATACAAATTCCAGAAACTCTTATTTCGTGAGATAATATTTGCTCTCTTACCAGTTGATTGAGATATATTTGAGGTCTTTCGCTTTAATTCTACGGTTTTCTTGAGGTGCCAAATATCGCGGCCGAATCGTTTATGAGCGTGACCCAAATTTTAGCTATTTTCAGAGAGTCGTTTTTCAAAAGTGCGGCAGTTTATTTCCACAGAAAGACATTTTTGGGAAAGTCTTTTGTACTGTTATCAATATCCAGTTTGGTTAAGATTGGTATCTCCACGCAAATTGGAGTAATTGGTCTCGCAAAGACTAAAAAGAATCATTAGTCAGAAATATTTCCCGCCAAATTTTTAGCGAAGAATATCACCTTATACCGACTTTCTGCGATTGTTGTCCATGATTTACTGAAAGATCTCCAAAAAATAGTCAGTTGGACTGCGGAATAGAATATTTAAGCTGTGACATCGTTATTAACCTATGTAAACATTTCCAACTCGCCAAATCCTTACCATTATTTAGGCTAAATTTTCCCGCGAAAATTCTATTTTTAACGTCACGCTACATGGAAAAACAAAGTGGATCCTTAGTTCGCTGGCTCTTTTTTGCTGCTTAGTAGAACAAACTGCAAGTTAATAGTGAGCGAAGCTTTTCCCTGAATTTAATTTTGGAACTCTGCAAACCCTTTGTTTACATCGATTTCTCGTTTTCGGAAGGCGTGACGCGTTACAGATTCAAAGGTCAGACTTCTTACCCAAAGGTTTCTCCTTGGTTTTGAAAACATAAACTGTTCTTTCGGATCAGAAAAATCGCCTAAAATTGCTGGTGGCGGGTCAGTTTTTCTTCAATTATTAGTGTGCAAGCGAGATGATCGAGGAAAGACGTCAGAAGTGGTGTTTGTTTGGCGCAGCCGAATGTAAGCAATGAAACACGGGTGTGTTTCAACCGCACGGGTCAACATTTCCTTGATACAGTCCGACGGTCTATACCGGAGGTGTAGACTGTCTGTGACGCAGGCTAGGATAACTTGCTTCCCAAGAAAATGTCAATACACCTTACAGAAGAAACCCTGATCACTTTGGCGCCAGCTAACTGTGCTAAAGTGACGATGTCATAAATTGTGCTCCTGCGACGTTTCGTTCAGACACTTGAAAAGGTAAGGCGGAAGTTTTCAAGCTTGGCAAATTCAAAATGGCGTTGCCTAGTGAAGCCACTCGTATTGTGTGAACATGGGTAAACTGAATGCGACGAATAGCCCGTGCTATTAACACACAGAGGAGAAAGCTGTGATAAAAGGATAACTTGGAAGGAAAAATACATCGTAGTTGTTTTGGGCAGGATAGTGGCCGCCTGAAAACCACTCTTTAAAGCCCTGGATATAGTGCTTCCCACCACGTAGTAAATGCCGAATCTTGGGCAGATGAGGTATTCAGAGTATGTTGTTAATTCCTCATCATAATTGTCTTAGGGTGAATCTGTAGTCGCTTTAATTTTAACTAACATATCGAACGTAGAATTCTGTGGAGAAATCGATTTGCAAGAGATCGATAGAGAAAACAATGTGTTTCGAACTTGCGGTCAAAGTTAAGCAATAGTGAAGGGCAGGTGTTAACAGAGGATATGGAAGAGCTTTATTTTTGTACTTATGTTGATAAAAAAGTCAAACTACGACTGTAGAAAATGAAAAAGGATTCGTGACTTACATGTTGCTATATCAGTAGTATAAATTCGAAGTTGTTTTGACCGGCACTGAATGTGGATGTAATAAAACGTTAACTGAAACAACGGTCATAGGTACTTATACAAAGACGTTTCCACCGAACAACTTGGGTTTTCGTCGGTGTAAAAAGCTAACTGAAATTACTGGCTATCTAGCCAACGGTTCACAGTTCTGCTCTGGCGTAGCACGCGCAGAACTTTCCTTAGGCCGGATTCTCTTCAAACTTGAGTAATTCTTCTTCTGGGCGTTTTAGGAATGGAGGACTATCAACCCAGGACTTAAACTCTTCTGGCGGAGTCACTCTGGTCAGCTGGATTATGATCGGTAATCTGATCTTATTTGATGTACTTGAACGCTTGTGTATCTATGAATTTCCATCACGTCCCTTCGCGGAGGCATCGAAGACTAGGCGGACTTTGGTTGTTCTGTCAGCATTGAAAACTGCTTCAGACTGACCACTCGCGCGTTTCATGGTTGATCTGTTCTGGAGTTGCTTCTTTAACGAATCCTTGTTCGACTAGCTTTTGATCTTCGGCTTGTGTTACTTCAAGGCAATCTTTTCTATTGAATGTTTTCTCAGAAGAGATCAGCCATTTGTTGGCGACATCGTAGTTACTCCCTTTTGGGGGCTCCTCGTCTTTCCATGCCATGCGCACTTGGACGAACAAATGAGCGTTACTACAGTCCATGTGTAAGTGCTGTTTGAGCATTCTCAAAAATGAAGCTTCTCGTCATGAACAGAGACAGCTCAATTGATGTTTTCTGCACGTCGTTGTTTTACATGCGCGGTACAATTTCTGCCTTCGTCACAGATATAATGTATTTTATCGAAGCATTCGCTACATTGAGAATTTGTTATTTCGCCACGTGTTTACCATTTTGTTTGAATGTAGCAAACTTGTAATTTTAGCACAGTTCTAACACTACTTTTGTTAACAATGGCCTCCATGCAGCTATGTTTATTGCAGACAAATAACTCGTTGCCTTTTCGTTTGTCTGAGTCATAGGGAACGTTTAATTTGGGTCAAAGCTGTCAGACTTGTCGAAGCAAAAATTTGAAATTCAGCTTACCGTGCATCTCTGATAAAGCACGCTGTTTCAACCGATCCGAACGCGCGTTATATCGAAACTTTATTACAATTCAAGGTAATCTTGCCAAAAAGTCCATTTGGCTTGTTTTGCACTCTAGACTATTACTATTTATATGTTTGAAAATATTTTCGTAACATAAAATTCACCCACTGTTGTTTTTATTGATTTCTGCCAAAAAACTTCCATCATATAGAAATAAAAAACGCGCCCGAGTGCATTGTTGAGTTATATAAGCACGCGGGAATTTTTAAGAACACGAGAGAAGTCCATAGAGAAGCACGAGGCGCAGCCGAGTGCTTCTTGCACTTCTCGAGTGTTCTTAAAAATTCCCAAGTGCTTATATAACTCAACAATGCACGAAGGGCAAGTTTTTTTATTTCTTTTATAAAATGTAAACCACCACATTAACATAAAGACATATTAAACAAGAAAAGGATTGCGAATTTTAATTAATCAAAATAAGTATTCTCCTTACATGTACATGCTTTCTTTTTATTGGCTTAAATGCTGAATGAAAAGTAAAACCGTTCCCTTTGTGGCAAGAAACAAACGTTTTCTAAAAAAAGTCAGAACGGTTCTAAAGAAATTATTACAGCAAAAAGAATCTTCGAAAGCTGAAGCAGTTCCCCAGTTCACTGACTTTTGCTCTGAGGAGGATAAAGATTGATTTGCATTGAACCGATTGTGCAAGAATTGAACATGCCGCCAAGCATTTCGCTGTGGATCGTTGTGGTGGATGATCGGCTGTGCGTTTCAACCACTCTGCCTGATACTTCTGCTGCTTTTGGCTGACTAAAAGGCTCATCGCATTGTGGAGATTTCTGTTTTGTCTGGTCGGCCCCTTGTAGAGCAGTAGACAAGACATCACTACATTTCCTGAGCTGGATAGACGACGGACGAGAATTGTAATGCTGGAGACTATTCGGGTTTCTGTGTCCCGAAATGTGGCAGATGTGGCGATCTGACAAACCGGCTTGAGACCACAAGGTTATCGCTGTCGCCCGAACACAGTGATTTGTGTAAACTTTGGAAAGCTTGGCCTTTGTACTTATTTCTTTCATCATGTTTCCAAGAGTGTTGACACCAAGCGGGCGGTTTTCGTACCAGATTTCGGGTGTGATGGCGGATTCATTCCAGTCGCGTCGAGGTTGCTGAAACAAGGCTTCGCATTTCGGATTCAGCTTGGAGATATACAAGCTCAGCGCTCGGTAGCCGTCGTTCTCACTCTCTGTTTCGTACATACGAGCCGTCTTCTCAAAGCTGGATCGGTCTTGAAGTCCACCGGGATGGTTTTTGGTGGTCTCGTCGTGGGTCATAGTAACGTAGCGCTTGGCTTGCTCGTCTACTTCAAATGCAAAACTCGTCGGCTTCAAATTTCTCTGCCCTTCACGACCTCTTCTACACCAGTAGAGAACAACATGGAACCACACGTTTCTCAGCAAAGACCATGGATTTGCAAGGCTTAATACTGGACCAGCTTTCAATTTCTGCAAGTCGTCAACTGGCATGGCCTCTTTGTGCTGCACATTTTCCTTCCCTTGCTGTTTCAGGCTCTTAATTTTGGCGTTCAGCATACGGTTGGAATTTGAAAACGTTGAAGAATTTAGCTTCAAACTTCTGTTATAAGGTGGGTTGTTCAAATGCCTCTCTATTGCATTTCTGAACGTAATTAAGGACGACTTGCTGTACTCTTCACCCGTTTTGCTTCGTGCTTCTGTATAAAACTGTGATAGACTGTTGTCAAGTTGTTCGTCGCTCATTTCCTCTAGTTTTGGCAGCACAGGAACTTTTTGTGCACCCCATTCTAGGAAAAGAAAACATTTTTTCCAACTCAGCCTTTAAGTGTTGCAAGCGTATTTCGAGTGGTTAACTGTTAAATGATATACGCAACAGCTGCTAGAAAACATTTAATTGTATAAACAAGTGAAATGTTGCTTTTTGTTGACAAAGATGTAGATAAGCCAGTATAACTCATTATTTAGGAAGCATTGTAATATGCTTTTTTCGTCATTCTGCCTTTTAAATTAAAACAGGTTTTAAGTTTTAGTGTTTGAGATGTGTATTGGATTGTAGTCATGTTTACGTAAATTCATACCTTTGAAAGCGTTTACTGCCCAATTTGTCGAGCTCTTCGTAGACTTTGCTTGCGTTTCCACCAAAAGCCGGTTTCTCTCCGCTTCTGTCAGTTCTGCAAACCGTTTTTTCTTTGGAACAGGTGCCTCATTTTGAAACTCCTTAACGCTGCTACTTTTCTCGGCGTTCAGGAATTCGAACCCGAGTTGAAACCGTGGAAATTCTTCAGCCATAATGGCGGACGGACTAGCTGATTCTCAAATTTTGTCCAGGGCAAAATTTTCGTGACGTAGCTTGCGTGCATATGTTGAGTTATAATGCACGCGCGTGACGTAAGCAGAGTGCTTTATGGAGCTTTATAAAATGTTCGAGTAATTGCGCGCGCTGTGATTGGTCAGTTCGAGTTCATTATAGCTCCATAAAGCACTCTGCTTACGTCACGCGCGTGCATTATAACTCAACATATGCACGCAAGCTACGTCACGAAAATTTTGCCCTGGACAAAATTTGAGAATCAGCTAGTCCGTCCGTCATTATGGCTGAAGAATTTCCACGGTTTCAACTCGGGTTCGAATTCCTGAACGCCGAGAAAAGTAGCAGCGTTAAGGAGTCTCAAAATGAGGCACCAGTTCCAAAGAAAAAACGGTTTGCAGAACTGACAGAAGCGGAGAGAAAACGTTTGTTTCTTGCCACAAAGGAACGGTTTTACTTTTCATTCAGCATTTAAGCCAATAAAAAGAAAGCATGTACATATAAGGAGAATACTTATTTTGATTAATTAAAATTCGCAATCCTTTTCTTGTTTAATATGTCTTTATGTTAATGTGGTGGTTTACATTTTATAAAAGAAATAAAAAAACTTGCCCTTCGTGCATTGTTGAGTTATATAAGCACTTGGGAATTTTTAAGAACACTCGAGAAGTGCGAGAAGCACTCGGCTGCGCCTCGTGCTTCTCTATGCACTTCTCTCGTGTTCTTAAAAATTCCCGCGTGCTTATATAACTCAACAATGCACTCGGGCGCGTTTTTTATTTCTATAATAATGAACTCGAACTGACCAATCACAGCGCGCGCAATTACTCGAACATTTTATAATTGCTAATAAAGTATTTAAATACCAACTTTACATTGATATATATATATTTTAAATGAGACTGACTTGTCATGAATGTAACTAGTCGACGGGCGAACCTGTTTGTACTCGGTGTATATTCTGAAAACTAAAGCGTCCAGTTCTTTCCCTGGTTTGTCTCACCCTTTATTCTAAGAACCACTATAAACTGAATTGGGTTTTGTCTGCGCGGTAAGATACCAAAAACCCATATAATAAACTTTGATTAATTTATAGTGCACTAAAAATAATCTTCCCCATTCAATGGGGTTTTCAATACTTTTAAACTAGGCAGGTGTCTGATTTCCGAGGGAATGTTGTTCCACAGAACAGATCCTCTGCAGTGTAGGTTCTCCCGTTCTGTTGACAAAGGTGTGTTTATATTTAAAGACAAATATACTGGCGCAAGATAAATGGTGATACCAGCTATCGTAAAAGACTCGGAATTTAGGAGCGAAACAAAGAGTACTGTACTGAAGAGAAATCATTCGGTTGTAGGGGTATTCAATGTTATCAGTTTAATTTCATGCTCTCCCGTCAACGTTCCAACTCTCTTGAAGTACACTGCCAATATATTTTTTTTCCTCAATCGATTATTTTCCGCCATCTTGGGTCTTCGTAGGCGTCGTGTTTGTCATCTTGACGGGTTGCATGAGCTTGAATCAAGGGCACCCACTATATTTGACGAAACCAGCGGTCATGCAAATTGAGTGAATCCTAAGCGAATCACTCTATTGATCAAACTTCTGTAGTGATCTTTGTTTCTCTCCTTTGGGTTGACAAATTATTAAGGAGCAAAGCGAAATTACTTTATTTTGTCTTTCTAACCATTCGTTTAATTAACTGACCAAATTGGAATCCATTTGCATAAAGTCCATGTGTATAAAGTTTATTTTCAGAGAATTATAATTAAAGGATCGACGGAAAAGTACTGGAGAATAAAACAAACCTTAAAATCGGCTGTTTCGTCGACCAAGGATTGTAATGATTCGAGATAAGATATGAGGTGAAAACAGTCACGTAAACGAACTTAGACCTATTGGTTCTTGAAATAACTGCCTGTAGGACGCCTCTTTTCAAAGATTGATGTTTTGCAAGAGATTTAATTGTTGCTCCATGCAGTACCAATCCATTAAAAGTAAGTTATAATACCTGTTTGACGTGTTTACAGAAATTGTAAGATGGGCTTGCCAATCAGCCAGTAGTGCAAAATATGTAACAGAAATGAAAACGGTGCTTTGAGATATGCACGGCTGCTAATTTTAATAACGACCTAATCAAAATTTTGTGGCAAATTTTGCAAATGAGAAAGATAGGCATCATAACTAAAAAGTCGCTAAGTGCGAGAACAATGCAATTCTTTTTTCCATATACATTTAGTGAAACCATATACTAAAACATGCGTGTCACATTTATACCTCAGAGGTCTAAACTGATTGACAGACGTTCTAATTTTAATCTGAGTTCTCTTCAATTCCGGCATCGAAGAGAGAGCTCATACTGCTTTGCCTATCCGGCTAATGATTGTATTAAACAAACTAATTAAATCAGCAGTCTTTTCCGACGTGCATCAGATTGGCCCATCGTCTTCCCAACAGCTGCTAGATCTTCTGGTAAATCTTCTGAAGGAGTTGTCAGTGGGAGGACGCTCTCAAAGGATACGTAAAAGATCATAAAAAGCTGCTTTTCTACATCGACAAGATATAAAGGTAAACGAAACGGGTGAGTATCTTTCTTGAAAGATTAAGCATGTAGTTGGGCTCCATCGACGCTTTTTCGCAAGTTAGGTGTATTTTTCAGTTTAAACACATTTAGCGGTCTGTTTTAATCCATTTGTAGTCCACATGCATCTCCATCTCGCACTATACCTTGAAAAATACCCATTAGAGGCCAATTTCTACAATTAATTTTGGTTGTTGATCGACAGTGTGAAAGATAGTTCTTGGTAAAAGGGTTGAAACTTAGCATACATGTCATTCTTCGGTTATCTTGCTTGTTCGTGTTTCAGTAAGAGCAGGTGTTTTTTGCCCACTAACTTTTAATAAAAAGTATTTGATATTCTGAATTCTTTAAGCAAAATTAATTACGTATCTGCGACTTGCACGGGATGGAATTAAAACACATATCTGTCTGAGATCCTTAACAGATTTCCAACAGTCATTTCGCTTCGCAATATTTATAAGTAGAGTTTCTTCCTTTCTGAAAATGAAAACGTCTTTTGTTGACACTGCTTTTTTCCTGTACAAACTGCAGGCATATTTGACGGGACATCATGGCATCAAGCTTGGCACATATGTTGTTATCATCTATACTGTTTATACTCTCTGGCTGCTTAATTCACCTGAACGTAACTGTCCCATTGGCATCATGCAAAGAATTTGTTTCAAGCTTTTTTGAGAGTCATCAAGGTAGGGGAGAAAAGTAATTTAAATTTAAAAACTATAAATCTATGGAAATAGTCTCTCCGGCGGTGTCAATTTTGTATCAACTGTTTAGTCGCCAAATCATATTTCTTTTGGTTTTGTTTTGAAGGGCAATATTGATTTTAAATGCAGATGGCAAAACTTTTCAACTTAAATAACTCCTTGCCTAAAATGTGAAAATGCGAAAAGTAAAACAACCTTCCTACAAGTCGATCAGTCCTCGAAAAACATCAATTTTAATTCATTTTCCGTTAAATTGTCGTAACCGTCAAACACTGAGATTACAATAACTGAGCTACCGCACGCAATTAAAGCTAGCACGCATGGCAAATATAGAAACATCGCGCCGCCGGATATTAAGCTGTGCGGGAAACACATGTCAGAAGCAGACCGCCTTGTCTGAATGATGTTGAATATGCGTTCTCTTTCCTAACGGAAGCTTTCCCTAGATCTGCACCAGTAGGAAGTATTGTAGCCAACATCGATGCCAAAGCAAAATTTTCGTTTTTTAGCATCGGTAGTATATAGCCAGGTCTTTCTTCGGGAAGCATTTGTTTCCGTAATGTTTACTCAATACAACATGCTCTTTCTTTTAATTTCACCATTGACATTGCATATCTCCATCAGGGGGGGGGGGGGAGGGGGTACTCCCTTATATGGGCTATATAGGTATGTGCGGCCCCAAAGGTTAGGGTTTTTGGCCGTTTTGGTCATAAATAGGGTATCGATTTTGACAATTTTAGCCTTAAATAGGGTATGGTTTTAGCACTCAGGTCTTGAGTTGGGTATGTTTCTTGGAAGAAGCTACTTTTTCATCATTATCAATAAGACCGTCAACCGAATGCCCTCCATAACTTATGATTAAGGCAACTGCGCCAGCCCCAAGCTCACAAATACAGTATCAAATTTCTGTCCAGGTCAGAAATAGGATAGCAAAAATCGCAGATTTGGGTCATGAATAGGGTAAGGGTTTTGGGAAGTGGGCCGCACACCCCTACCCAACCTTTCTGGGAGTACCCTCCGGATCGCCATTGACACTGCAATGAAAATGGAAGAAAATTTGAACATCCTTCAATTCCACGTCATTTCTTTTATTTTTTTTTTACATATATTTCACGGCGTATTTGTATTCTTTGATTGGAAAACCGGTTAAAGGAGCTTGCATTCACGGTATTTTGAGTTAGCTTGGCCAGGTACAAAATTACCTTTAAATTGAACGAAAAAAAAGAAAAGAAAAACACCAAAGAGATAATAAAAAACCATGAAGGGACACGGATGATTAAGGATGGAGAAAATTAACACGAATTACAAACGACAAAGTTGAAAAATTTAGGATGCGCTAACTGTCACATAGTACAACTGAGCTCAAGATGCCCTCTTGCATGAGCACGCGCCACGCAAAACCTAACTTTTAAAGTTTGACTTTCGGGAACGAAAATTTTGGATAATGAATCTATGATTTGACATTTTAGTAAGTAGTAAGTCTGTTTGTATGTAGTATGTCCGTATATTTTAACTTTTCATTTGCGTTTGGACTCCTCCAAGTACGAGGTCGCCAAATAATTGAAAACTCATAAAATATGTCTGAGTTTTTCAGCGTGAGTTCAAGATGACTAGGTAATGGCCATGTTCCTTTTTTTCGTAAAAATGTACCTAGACATTGCAAAAAGGGACCTGGTCAATATCAAGGCTCTTTAGCCAAACAAGCAAGCTTGGCCCATAAAGGATTTATTTCCTGGCATGCAGAACACAGCGGTTGATTCCGCGTGTGTCGGACTTCGTCTTGCCGCTCGAGTAGCCAATCAGAACGCGAGATTTGATTTATCATGCCCACTGGATCGAAGGACTAGCCATATAATAAACCGCAACGATATACACTCTGATAAGATATACGTAATCAATTTCTTATTGTCAAAGAACATAACATATCCACATGTTAATTCATAGCGTGACGTGTTGTTTACCGTATCTACAGATCACGCTTTACTTGGCCACGTTATCGATGTTTGTACCGGAAACGATTTGGTGTGTGGATTACAGTGTTTGAGAAATGACAGGTGCCGATCATACAACTGTTTCGCTGCAGAGAACCAAAGTACAGAAATCTGTCATTTAAACAATGAAACACGAACATCCAGACCTGAAGATTTCAAGGGAAACCAGAGGACAACTTACTTTGAATTAATGCAGGTTCACATGATCTTAATGTTGCTTAAAATGAAATGAACAAAATAGTATAGTGAAAACATTAACTCCATTTATCGTCTCCTCATGAACTACATGTTCAGGTCTTCCCATTTTGCCCGATCCTAGGTTTTTGATGGCGTTTCATCGATCGATCCATCGTGTCTGCCGCAGGTCTTGTTCAGCTGTCCTCCTCCAGTAATTTCTAGGCCTTCCTCGCTCTCTCTTCCCTTGCGTGTTTGCAAAACACGAAGAAAGTTAAAGGGTAACCTTGTTTCGTCATCGAGATCAAGCGAATCGCAGACACATCTTTTGCTTTCTGTTGTGTCCAGGCTTTCGACACAATCAATAATATAACGCCTTATTCCCCATGGGATGTCACACGTGCTACACTGGTTTAAAATGCTCTTCCAAAACTACATTTCGCATTTTTTTTATTGTTATTTACATTACATTATTTACTATTTTTGCCAGATTGCTAACTTGAATTTTGTTTGTGTAAACGACGGGAAATGGAGCTCACATCAGAATTACTGCAAGTGTAGGCCTGGTTACAAGGGGATCACGTGCAGCACCAGTAAGTTAGTGTTCACTGGAACATTGCAATGTAACTTGTATCATAATAAGTGAATAAAGATGCTGAATTTCACTTTCCACCATCTTTATTCACTTATCACACTCACGATGACTTCGACAGTGCTGATCCTAGCAGCGTACAGGACGCCTGTCACATATGAACTCAGTTAAATGCTCTCCACGAGTTTCTCGTAGCTCAGTGGATAGAGCGCCCTGCTGTCGGGGACTCAGAGTTTTTCTTTGTTGCACGCTCTTGTCATGTTGATCCACTTTTCACATAACATGTATCATGTATAAATGTAGGTTTGCAGCCTAACTCTGGTTGCTTGAAGTCGATTAGTTATTCAGGATTAAACTTTATCGCGGTATTTCAGCTTCACCTGAGATTAATGCTGGTTTTCATTCTATTACATGTTTAGTGAAGGGCAGAGACAACAACAACAGCAGCAACAATATGCGCTTTTCCTAGATTAGGTTATTCTTGATTTGAAAAACCGAACCCTGCTCTTCCAATGGGAACGGCTTTGAAGCGAAACGAGCACGGCAGCTCACCGCAAAACTATGTTTGGGTAACAAGCACAAATGGCACTGATTGTTTTCCATACTCAGATGACATAATCGTCTCACAGAACTTAAGCTAAGGAGTTAAGGCTATGAAAAGTAAAGCCAGTCTCTGTATTATATCACACAAAGAAACAGTAAAAACCGAGATGCGCTAACAAATAAAATGCGTTCTTATGTCAATTTCTAGAGAAACTCGGTTTTTCTTCTTCATTTCCTGGGCATTCCTGTAAGGATATCCGGGATTCTGGAAATTCGGAAGGAGACGGGGAATACTGGATCGACCCTGCAAAGGATGGAAACCCGTTGAAAGTCTACTGTAACATGACAGCTGATGGAGGTAAAATAACGAAAATATGTCAACTACCTAGTGACGGATCTGAAAACTACGTTAAAATCAAGGATCTCTCTTATGGAGGTGATTACCTAAAAATAACTTACCCTATCGGTTTAGAAATGCGGTAATACTCAAGTCCATTGGTCTGATTTCAGGAGGCTGGCTTCTCGTCGTCAATTTGTTAATGAACAGTTCTTCTCCACCTCCTAGCTGGACCCCTGAGGCATCATACCGCGGAATCAGTACTTATCACAACAATAGAATGGGCATCACAACCAGCGCCATGAATCAACTGAGAGCACACTTGAATTTCACTCAGATCCGATTCCACTGCAGTAAACAACAGGGACGTACGTTCCACGTGACCACTGTTGCTAACAGCACTGGTGAAGCTGTGGTCCAGTACTTCAGCGGCCAGACTGACGCGCTTCCCTCCTCATGTAATTCGTACCAAAGACTAGAAGGCGATAACTCTCAGTTGGCCATGCACTGTGATAAGTGGGGAAATGACGGCTCACACTACGTTGGAAAGTGGGGACACTGCAGCAAACGTAGAGAGAACAGGATGTACGACCACGCGGCATTTATTGCTCACGAGAATCATTGGGTTGTCGTTCAGAACGGTATCTGGTTGTGTGATGATGTTGGAAGCGATTACAAATCGTTATCGTTGGGAGATTTCTGGAAAATCTACGTGCGCTAAAATGCCGACCGTAGTCACAGACAGAACTGCTGATTTCTAGTTTATATAGAGACATTTACCTGTTTTCCAGAAAGAAAAAAAAACATATTGCTGCTTATGGATTGTTTAAAGCAAAATTTGGTGGAATATGACGCCAGTAAGCATTTGTGTTCTAGCATTACCTTTTTGCACTAAGCATGACGTTTTCAAATCAGAGCAAAATTTTTTCATGGCTAAATCATAGACTCCCTTTCCGGCCTGCAAAAATAATGCAGTCGATGGTGACGAGTTCAACTGGTGTGAGTTAATTCGTTCAGACACGTATGTTAGCAAATGGTCTATTCAACAGCCATGGTGCAAAATTTGAGCCCGCACCCCGGTGATCATGAGGATCGGGTACAAGATAACTGCTCTAGATAAGTCTATTTGAGGATTGTATCAACGGAGTTGGTCAAACTGTCCAATATTTCGGATTAGGTAGAAGTAACATTCATTAGGAGTCGAAAAGCTTGGTGAACGTCGTACCCAATCAAAACAAGAGCCACCTTTAACTCTAGATCTTGGCAAGTCCCCGCTGGCGAAGAGGGACAGGGGGTTCTGGGGACGAAAAAATAAATAATAATAATAGCGCACATGATTAGACTAAAAAATGTTTCTCATGGTTACATTAGCTTCTCTCAGTCTTTGCTCATAATTCTTTCTTCTTTGCGTTCGCGAATCTTCCCTTTCTGCCAATTCATGTTCACTTCTTAGTCTACATTTAACAGAATGCATGCATTCCCAAAATGTAAAAGTCACTGCAAGAAATGTAAAATGTTTTCATTAAAGACGGAAAATTTTCAAATTTGCAAACTACGCCTGTCAAAAGTCAGCTGACATGGAAACATCGTGGCTAAATTTATTCTAGTGTCATATCAGTTGAACCTGTTTTCCACAAGCCTTGCTCATCCAAATTCAACAATACAACTGAATTCGCAAAGTTAAACCCTCCCCCCACCCCGAAAGTAATGCTAATTCCTTTACGCTTCTGTCAAAACTCATAAGACTCAAAAGAAGCGGCCTCCTCTGCCACATCATCAAACATATGTGTTAACTTACAGAAGCAAAGTTCCGAGTTCGTGCTTGAATAATAAGAGAACATGCACAATAAGTGACACGAAAAAGTGACAATTATGGAATAAAAGATAGTAATTAAACTTTCAGTTTTGAATGTAAAAGAAACAATCTTCTCCGTTCGCCTCCGGCTACACTAATGGAGGCGAGCTCTCACAATAAAGTCATCCCTACGCGCTCAACATGTTTTCGTTCTAGGGGTAAAAACCTAAAAACGAACATTTATATATGGTGGCGCTGCGAGCTTGGCTCCTGTCAGCAGCATTTACTTTAAAGAAAACAAATAAACAAAAACTGAAGGACAAGGCTCGATTTGATTAGAACTGAAATATAAACCGTGTAGCTATCCGCTTTACATTTTAGTTGACGTCAACCTACAGGACATTATCCAAAATTAGACCTGTTTTTTTTTTTTCTACGCATTGGTTAAAAGCTTTCCAGAGTTAGTAAACAGAGAGTCCCATGGTTTTGTAATCATTTCTTAAATCGACATTGCCTCTATCTACAGGGTGAAGATGAAAGACGATAATTAACATCTCTAACTTTTGAACACCTGTCGCGGCACTTTCTTATTTACATAGGTATCGTACTTTGCATAACTTTAGCGAGTTGGGATATTAAAAAAAAGACTTAATTTTTCCCCAAGGCTCATGGTTTTCCTTTGATGATCTTGGCTTGTGGATCATGTCTTGTTGTTTTGAAACTGCCTTGAAGGTAAGTTACATTCCTTCATCTGCATTGCAAACAGTCTTTTCGCTTTGATGTAAAACTTTTTTTCATATCAATGTTGGGGCTCAAGTCGAAACTTCATAAGGATTGAGTGAAATATAAAATATCATGCTAATATTTGGGTTGTAACTATTTCTTTATTTCTATATGTTTTTCCGGCTTTCGAATTTCTAGTGGAAAAGGCAAATATACATACAATCAGAAGGCTACCTAAGTACTCCACCATAACTGGATGACCGCCAAGGAAACCCAAAACGCCGTCTCGTTTTTAAAGAGAATATATTTCAAGACTCTAACTCGCTTTCTTTGCGGAATGAAAAAATTTCCCTTGAAATAGAAGGAAACTTCAGTATATCCATAAACTAAGGAAATCAAGTATAGCCACGAACAAGGAAGATTGATTCAAACTTGTCGCTATCTCTGAAATAAATAAAACTTCTTTAATATTCAGACTAAACCAGCGCCTTCATCTCATCAGTGACATGGACTTGCGCCTGTAAATTGAAAAATTTAAATGCGGCTTCTTGGAATACCACCTTGCATTAAGAGTTTATTAAAAGAGATGCAATGGTAGCTTTTAAGTGGCTCTATCAGGTTTGTGTGTAACGATACTGTTTAACTTTGAACAGCTTAGAGCACCATCATAGTTAGTCCAATAGGAACTCGAACATTCAATAACGCCTAGGTTTTGGACTAAGGATGAACGTTTGAAATTTTCGAATTCTTTAAGATGGCTCGATCAGAGTTTTGAGTTCAGATACTTTTGAACTTTGAGAAACTAGAGAACCACCCAAATCAATCTAACAGAAAATCGAACGCTAACAGTTTACTAGAGATAGGTGAAAGTTCCAGATGAAGTACGTTTTAACAAGCTCTAAGATCTTGACGGGGATCTCCTAAAAATCTGCTGTATCATCTACAAGGGTCATACACGGACAGTGTGTCTTGAAAAAAATGATCCCGATTGTCACAAAGATGCAGATCCACCTTTGCACAATTTGCGATGGATAGTAGAAACAGTTATCCACCAAGCCAAAAATTACATGTTATCTACGACAATTACAGAAGTAGAAAAAGTTCTTGAAGGACTATCTTTCGAGATTTTTCCAGTGGTGAAACACTTTTAGACGTCGACAAATTTGCATCGTTCATCCGGTCACTCAAGTGTACGTCAAGGTACTTAGGTTTGATAGCTTTAGCCCTTTGGAAGTGACTCCTCAAGACTGAACACGATTAAAACCTCTCTAGTAAATTATTACTGCAAGTGTTGAGGACATTTGTTTGGCTGTATGTCTAAGCAAGCTGCTTTCTTCGAGCATATCGTCAAAAATTAACATATGGCCTTGCATTGATGGCTGTGAAGATTAATTTTATACTTATTATCTTTTGTTAATCCCATCGTTTCCATTTCATTCGGGTGCGTAAGAAATGTGATCAACTATTTCATTTCATTTTTTTTTTATGCTCCAGATACACTTTCATATCTTACTGACTTTCTAAGGATCCACAAAAATGTGCCCGCTAGCACTTTTTGCATTTTGCCTGATTTCCCGGATGGATCTACGTGTCACCGCTGACCAACAGTGCAAACCGGCTGAGGCGTCGGTGAATGGCAAAGCTCTCAAAGGTCACACTTTTAAAACATCAGTAATTCGATCTCTATTTGAGTGTCAAGTTCTATGTGAAAACGAACTCAAGTGCCAAAGCTACAACTACTTCATACCGAGCAAAACCTGCGAGCTGAATGACAGGACTAAAGAGGCAAGGCCATACAGTTTTGTCCCGGATGAAAACAGCGTCTATGTGAAAAGCTGGCCCAATAGAGGTATGACAATGAGGACACGAGAAGGGAAGGAAGAAAAGATCGATACAAATCGTAGCTAATGCACACGAAAATTTATTATCACTGATTCATTGGAACAATAGAAAGAGGTGACTGTTACTGTAGAGAGTTTATTATGATTATCACACTGGTAAAAGTTAAAACCACCCTGAGCCAGAACTCAGACATATCCACTGCAAAAATTGTGATGTTTGCTTTTTGACTTAGGACAAAAGACGCTGACGTCTTGCAATAGTCTTCTGACATAAGTCATTACTCCTGCCCTCGATTTTGCGAGTGATCCATCTTAAGTTACCCCGGCCATTTTGCTAGGACTCGATCACCTGGGTGATACGGACAATGTTGGTACCGATGCTATTTATTTGCATACATTTTACAGAAAACCAGAAATTGTTTAGTAACGCTTGACTTTTGCGCCATAGTTCCCCTTGGTTCCATTCCTGAACTGCCGGCTGAAACATGCAAAGAGATCAAGGAGAGTGAAGGAGGACGAGCGGTCAGCGGCAAATACTGGTTTGATTCACTTGTACCTCAGGAGGTTGTTCTTGCGCATTGTGACATGAAGACGGAAGGTCAGTTAAATTATAAAACTTACAGCTGTAAAAATTAAACTTTTACAATGAAGTAGCCATAAATGGTTCGCGAAATGAACGGCCATCAGCCATAACGGCCGCCTTCAGATATGATTGTACAAAATGTCGGTGCCTCAGAATGGCATGGTAGGAAACTACAGAGATTGCCCGAGGAAGAAAAACAACTTAGAGGGGAAAATGTCAGTACAAAATGTATTGTGACTATAGAATCGATGGCACAATTCTGACTTTCCTGACGTAAATGTAAATTTAATGGGACAGCGTCAGGCAGCTGGTGCCTCAAGTTTTGATAAATGTGACTGGAGCTTTCTATAAGCTTGCCTAATTATCTTGCAGTAGAAAAAGAACACAACGCTTAAAGGGATAAAAGCAAATTATGAAATATCAACCAAAAAGAAAAAAAAATGATGTCCAAAAGAATCAGAATTTTGATTTCTTAAAACTGTCACAAAATCATCAAGTTTTATGGACTGCAATGGAAGCAGTTCTATTTTGCCCTATGGAATTTTTCGTTTTATCTAAGCTATTTGTAAAATTTAGCGGCATTTAACAATATATTAGGGAAATTAGGCAAGAAAACGTTCGATAATTATAACACTATTCGTTGGAGCCTTATTCACAACTTGCATTTTGTGAACTCTAAGGGCCATGGTTGAAAATCATGCAATTCGATTCCATTATGACTCAGCAAATATATTTCTTGGAAAAAGCAAGTTTTTTGATTGACATCTAGGTGAGACATTTATAGAACTTCTTAAATTTTACTATTAGGGTTTTATTACATAAACTGCGGTATTTGAAAAAAGGATTTCAGCCCTAAAAAAAGTCGAAATTAAACACGTATAAAATTACGATAATTTTTCACTTTGATAATATCGATGATGTGATGATTGATACCATGTTTGACCCTTTAACTGAGCTTAAATTTGTTGGTGCATGATCGAAACATAAATGCCTCCGGACATTTTTTGGAGAATTTTCGGAAAATAGAAATCGTCAAAAAGTCGTTATTAGTATGTTCATATTATAATATAATAAACAAAATAATACATGTTGATTGTAGATATGAAATTTCTCTTCTCGTTTGCAACATTATATCTCAGTAGTTTCCTCCGCTCACTGGTGTTATATCGAGTTAAGATAAGATAGGATAAGAATCTTTATTTAAGTGATGAACATTCGAATATAGATTCCATATCTACCCGCACCAACGTATTATTCTCTGTATATTTTCCCTTCAGACATGGACGAATGCAGTGCTAACGTCCAGCTGTGTGACCTCAATGCCAAATGTATCAACACTCGCGGGTCTTACAATTGTTTGTGTCATGCTGGGTTTACCGGAGATGGTAAAAACTGCACAGGTAGGTAGGAACACGCGGGCGCTGTAAATAAATAAACACCACATTCTTTCAATACTCCTTTGTTGATACCGTCAGTTCATAGTACTCTTGAGAAGCTTGAAATAAAGTGAACTTTAAGAGCCATTTTCTGTTGCTATCCTTTGCTATCCTACGACTTTGAAGAGTCTTATGAGTCTTAAGTGCTGATATAGATCCGACTTTTAAAGTGCAAGTTCAGTTGGAAGGCATCGTAAAGTTCGAACTTAAAGACGAACTTTGGTCCAATATAAGCATCTAAGACTCTTAAAGTTCGAACTTTTAACGCTCTTAAAGTTCGAACTTTTAAAAGTCTTAAAGTTCGATCTTTCAGGACTCTTAAATTTCGAACTTTTAAAAGTCTTAAAGTTCGGTCTTTTAGGACTCTTAAAGTTCGATCTTTTAAGACTCTTAAAGTTCGAACTTTCGCAGTCCTAAAAGTTCGAACTTTAAGAGGCTAACAAGTTCGAACCTTTACGAATTATTAGGGAAGTTGGAACTTTTAGGTTTAAGTGAAATAGTTTGGACAACAGAGTTATATAGGGCATCTGAACAGTAATTATAACAGTTTAAATTGTTGTTATTATGTAAGGCACTTTAAAGTAATTTTAATATGTATTTTTAGGTAAGGGACTTTTAATTGTCCAGCTGCTGATATTGATATTGATCCCAACAAATCACTAAATCTCGGGGGCTTTATTTACGGTATTTATCTGCCGTGCTATTAAGTCACGTTTCATCAAAATAATTTTAGTTAATTGCTTCGACTATCCTGTTGGTGTCTCCTCACCTGACATAATTCCTGATAACCAGATGACAGCTTCTTCACACGCCACTACTGATCACGTCGGTTTCAGTTACAACGGACGTCTGAACGATACCAGAGGTAACGGTTGGTGCTCTGCAGTCCCTAACAGCGACAACGACTGGCTGCAAATCGACTTTAAAAGAATAATCCAAGTTTGCGCTGTTGCTTCCCAGGGGGACGTAAGTGGTTATGTATGGGTTACTGATTTCAAGTTGTCGTATTCATCTGACGGAAAAAATTGGACAACTTACAAAGATGCGAATGATACAGATCAGGTAACGTTTAGACATTTTATCAGTGACCATGGAATGTAAACAGTAGTTAATAATGGTCCGAAGACTTGTCAGTGTGGATTTTGCACGGCGAGCTCGAGGTTCAAAGAGAACAACCATAGTTATCATAAAAATTAGGATTTATGGCGTGGAAAATGCGGCAGAAACCTATCCAGTCCCTTATTAAATCTCACAACCGGCAAAATTGTAAGCCAAAATTAGCTGCACATTATACCCACCACTGAACGGTTGGGTGTGGTCGCTAGGCCCAATCTACATTAGGTTATAACGGGTGGTTGACCTTGGGTTTCCCAGTTGACACGAATTCTGCTGGGGACAAAATTTTCAAAGGTTTGCCGCTGATCCTTTGGAAGGCCTTACATCCCAACTGTTGAATTTGATTCCAAACTTTCTTCTTTGCTGCTACTCGCTAAGGTAAAGTAATGTTCGGCTTCGTTTGGTGTAAAACAGACAATTAGTCTAGAGAGGATAAGGACAACCGGGTTGCGTTACACGGTTTGATTTGCATAAAAGAACATTCTTGAACCAATGAGCTACTTTAACATTTGATTTAATCCTTTTTGGGGGATGATAGACACAAACGCCTTTTCTTGAGTCTTTGCTTCTCGAAACAGAAATGAAGTCTTCGGAGTAATGATTTGTGGTCAGTTCCCCTGAATGCAGGTTATTGACATTGTGGTTGACTTAGTTTTTGAATTTCCAATTAGCTAAGGAAGCAATGTGCTACTATCGATATAGATAGCGGGCTCTGGGGGCGCATGCTCAAGGTTATATTTGGGTTGCATTTTAAGGTATTTCACAGGGAAGGTAACAGTACCACTGTTGACCAACACAAGTTACCAACTCCCGTGCCTGCAAGATACATCCGTTTTCACCCCACCATTAGTCATAACTGGAACTGCCTTAGAGTGGAGGTGTACAGCAATCATCACCCAGGTACGTATTAAATTGCCAGCTTGCGGAGATTATTTGCAGTCTTTAAGTTCAATTAGGTTATGTAGGACTATTCTGTAGGAAAAGAATAGGTCGCTTAGGACTTCATGTAGTTTTGGTGTCAGTTGCAGTAGCAGCAAAAACAAGAAGAACAACAACAATTTTTTTTACATGGTTTGGTAAGGGGCGTGCGTTATGAATAGTTGTCATTACATTCTTCTATGTTGCTTGTTCGACAAGGGCAAAAATCTCGTGGATGAAAACGACGTTGTCAACATGTGCATATCTTGTTATACAAAGTTAGGTAATGTGTGAGCAACAAGCCTGCCTCTTTGTTATCAGTTGCTGTCAAATGTTGTCTTCGAAATACAGGCCACAAACGTTATTCCCGCTTAAAGACTCTTTATCATTTCTTCAACGAAACGTGCCAAAATAAAAAGATAATCGCCTGCTTACGTCGTTCTTTTCCTGTATTTTGTAGAATGCCAAGACTACCAAAATCTGACCAGTTCTCACAGAAAAACCACGTACGTTCCTGTTGATGCAGCAACCACTCATTGTGACCAGTCGCTCGGTCCTGGCTGGTTCCGTTTCCAAGGCGACGCTGGAACTAAAATGCCCACCTCGTGTGTTTCTGAAAACCATTGTGGAGCAAACGCTCCAGGATGGTTGAATGGCCCTCATCCTACAGTAGCTGAAGGTCCGGTCTCCAAACAAGTCTGCTTCACCTGGTCATCAAACTGCTGTCAATTTGCCACCAACATTCAAGTCAGAAACTGCGGTTCTTACTATGTCTACTTCATCAGTGGAACACCACCGTACAATCCATGTTATCTTGTCTATTGTGGCACTAATTAAAACGTTTACTAGAGTTTAATTTTCGCAAATACTTTCGCAGACAAAAAAACTCGCAACAGAGCTAAGGTTTATCATTAGTTGACGCCTTCTTCAGAGAATTCTTCAGACTGAACTGTAGTTGTGTAGAACGGAGTCCAATCCTGTCCCTGAGAGCACTTTTTTTTAATTTCAGCAGTTCTAGGTTATAATTTTTTGAAGGCAAAGCCGGTTTTATTTGTCCAGGTCAACAAATGAAACTTCTTCCAATTAATAGGAATAGAACTTTAAAAATGGCAGCGAGGGCCATTTCATGTTGGCGCCACGCATTGGAGAGGATAATGCTTAAGATAAGATGAGATGAGATAAGATAAGATAAGATAAGATAAGATAAGATAACTTTATTTATACACGGTTTTTCCAATAGTCAACAAAGTTACTGGACTATCTACCTATCTGCCTACTTACAATAAAAATTAAAATAAAAACCTGCTTTTTATGGAGGCCGTGTCTAAAACTTTACTTAAAATTAAGATTTAACTTTAAACAGTGGCGACTTAATTTAGATTTTAAATCGGTCAGTGAACATGCTTGTCTCAGGTCTGTAGGGAAGTTGTTCCACAACTGAGCTCTGCCGTACGAAAAACATCTCTTAAGATAATCAGTTCGAAGTTGTGGAAGAACTAATTTGTTTTCGGTATTCCTTAAACGATACGCATTTACGTTGTCACGATATACGAATCTTGATCTCAGATAATCAGGTGTCATACCATTCAATGTTTTATACATTAGGATAGACTTCCGTCCCAATCTTTGATAGTAGTAGTAGTAGTAGCTTTAAGACACCTGGGACATTTTTCATGTGATACAAGGGTAGTGAAAAAGGTTTTGAGGAGTTTGTATTTTGCGTGATACAGCCGAAAACATTACAACAATCACTATATTAAGTTACAAATAATCATTAAGCATATTTAATTTAGTTGGAACATGTGTGCTGTTTTGATTGTAACAGGTAGTTATAAAGTATGAGTTCAAATAAAACTCTGAAGTTTTTGTTTGTGCACAGTACGTCAGTTTCAGTTAATGACTATAATCACTTTAATTTCTATCAAACGAAAACAAAATCTGTATTCTCCTCGCCTTGAGAATCACCCTGGTGCATCGAGGGATATTTTAATTCTCAAATCGATGTTTCTGTTCTTAGGACTTGAGTTACCACAACAATCGTCATTCATACATCGCACTGACATATGCACGGCTGCTAATTGACAGACTTTCTAATTTTAATCTGAGTTCTTTTCATTTCTAACCGAGTCGAAGAGAGAGCTCAGACTGCTTTGCCTATCCGGTTAATGATTGTATTGATTGATCAAACTAATTAAATCAGCAGTCTTTTCCGACGTGCATCAGATTGGCCCGTCATCTTCCCAACAGCTGCTAGATCTTCTGGGAAATCTTCTGAAGGAGTTGTCAGTGGGAAGACGCTCTCAAAAGATACGTAAAAGATCATAAAAAGCTGCTTTTCTACATCGACAAGATATAAAGGTAAACGAAACGGGTGAGTATCTTTCTTGAAAGATTGAGCAGTTGAGCTCCATCGACGCTTTTTCGCAAGTTAGGTGTATTTTTCAGTTTAAACACACTTAGCGGTCTGTTTTAATCCATTTGTATTCCACATGCATTTCCATCTCGCACTATATCTTGAAAAATACCCCGGATTAGTGGCCAATTTCTACAATAAATTTTGGTTGTTGATCGACAGTGTAAAAGATGTTTTTTGGCAAAAGGGTTGAAACTTAGCATACATGTCACTCTTTGGTTATCTTGCTTGTTCGTGTTTCAGTAAGAGCAGGTGTTCTTTGCCCACTAACTTTTAATAAAAATTATTTGATATTCTGAATTTCTTTAAGCAAAATTAATTACGTACCTGCGACCTGCACGGGATGGAATTAAAACACATATCTGTCTGAGATCCTTAACAGATTTCCAACAGTCATTTCGCTTTGCAGCATTTATAAGTAGACTTTCTTCCTTTCTGAAAATGAAAACGTATTTTGTTGACACTGCTTTTTCCTGTACAAGCTGCAGGCATATTTGACGGGACATCATGGGATCAAGCTTGGCACATATGCTGTTATCATCCATACTGTTTATACTCTCTGGCTGCTTAATTTACCTGAACGTAACTGTCCCATTGGCATCATGCAAAGAATTTGTTTCAAGCTTCTTTGAGAGTCACCAAGGTGGGTGAAAAAAGTAATTTAAATTTAAGAACTATAAATCTATGGAAATAGCCTCTCGGGCGGTGTAAATTTTGTATCAACTGTTTAGTCGCCGAGTCATATTTCTTTTGTTTTTGTTTTGAAGGGCGATATTGATTTTAAATGCAGATGGCAAAACTTTTCAACTTAAATAATTCCTTGCCTAAAATGCGAAAATGGGAAAAGCAAAACAACCTGCCCACAAGTCGATCAGTCCTCGAAAAACGTCAAGTTTAATTCATTTTCCGTTAAACTGTCGTGGCCTTCAAACACTGAGATTAAAATAACTGAGCTAGCACGCAAAAAAAAAAAAAATCGCAGATTTTGGTCATGAATAGGGTAAGGGTTTTGGAAAGTGGGCCACACCCCCCCGCCCAACCTTTCGGAGAGTACCCCCGGATCTCCATTGACACTGCAATGAAAATGGAATAAAATTTTAACATCCTTCAATTCCACGTCATTTCTTTTATTTTTTTACATATATTTCACGGCGTATTCTTTGATTGGAAAACCGGTTAAAGGAGCTTACAGTCACTGTATTTTGAGTTAGCTTGGCCAGGTACAAAATTACCTTTAAATTGAAGGAATTCTGAAAATAGTAGTTTGACAAGAGAGAAAAACACCAAAGTGATAATAAAAAACCATGAAGGGACACGGATGATTAAGGATGGAGAAGATTAACACGAATTACAAAAGACAAAGTTGAAAAATTTAGGATGCGCTAACTGTGACATAGTACAACTGAGCTCAAGATGCCCTCTTGCATGAGCACGCGCCACGCAAAACCTAACTTTTAAAGTTTGACTTTCGGGGACGAAAATTTTGGATAATGAATCTATTATTTGACATTTTAGTAAGTAGTAAGTCTGTTTGTATGTAGTATGTCCGTATATTTTAACTTTTCATTTGCGTTTGGACTCCTCCAAGTACGAGGTCGCCAAAGAATTGAAAACTCATAAAATATGTCTGATTTTCAGCGTGAGTTCAAGATGACTAGGTAATGGCCATGTTCCTTTTTTTCGTAAAAATGTACCTAGACATTACAAAAAAGGACCTGGCCAATATCAAGGCTCTTTAGCCAAACAAGCAAGCTTGGCCAATAAAGGACTTATTTCCTGGCATGCAGAACACAGCGGTTGATTCCGCGTGTGTCGGACTTCGTCTTGCCGCTCGAGTATCCAATCAGAACGCAAGATTTGAAAAAACATTTTCTGTGACGTTGATATTGTGGCAAAAAACAAATCGAAATGTGATTTAGCGTGGTCTGTACTCTTATCGACAACGATACGTGTCATCACAGTGGTCAAAATGTTGTGGACTCACTCGGCTGCGCCTCGTTAGTTCACAACATTTTGACCACTGTGATGACGCGTATTGTTGTGGATAAGAGTACATACCACACTAAACCACATTTGATTTGTTAATTCGAAGTTTTGTTTTTGGGTTTTCGCGTTCTCCAGTTCTTTTCTTACTTTATCTATCTAGAGTTGTTTCGCATTAGCATACGATCCACAGGGTTTAAAGCTGACTTTGTAGGTTCAAGATCGGTTGTTGAAGACGAATTTACTCGAGTGGGTGCTCTGGGCTGCACGGTCGGCGCTGTACAAGTTACGTTTTTCCTTTCTGTGGCGAGTCTAAAGCTACAGCTTGGAGTTTTACTCGTGTAAATTCTCTATCGGGCAATAAACGAGCACACTGCCAGAGCTGTGCGAACGATCGTTCGTCCCCAAAAGTTGAAATTGACCCAGTTATCTTTGTCGTGTAAATAACGCAGTCTAATGGTCGTTTCATTCTAATAATTCAGTGTCGTGCAGCGACTTGTTATGTCCTCAACTAAATCTTTAAAACGGTACTCAGCAGCACTAACCAAACGACTCCAAACCATTAAGGTTATCCACTAGCCTTTCACGCACTCAAGTTTAACTTGAAACTTCATGTTTGATGTTGGAGCTTTACGAAAAAAAACATATAATCC
The DNA here is from genome assembly GCF_964199315.1 of Orbicella franksi. Lineage (NCBI taxonomy): Eukaryota > Metazoa > Cnidaria > Anthozoa > Scleractinia > Merulinidae > Orbicella > Orbicella franksi. The sequence goes on along the minus strand of NC_138150.1, from coordinate 32,147,648 downwards.
ACAATAAAGGAAAGTACAACCGAGCCAAAACGGGCCGCCTAAGTGCCGAATCGAGTCTCTGCAGAAAGCTTTCCGCGCGCTTTGTTTCCATTGGATACATTCTCGTTGCCATCAGAAACGGAACTTTTTGCGGAAACCGTGCTTGGTGTCGTGCTCAACTGGGAAGCGTAGTATTTTGACTCGATGAGAGATTAAAAGTAATTTGTTTGTTAATATCTAATTTGTGAACTATTCGTTCATCTAAGTATATTTATTCTTTGTACTCACAAAGTTATTTAAATGTTTTTCGTACACTATACTAGAAAGTTTAAGTGCGTAATAACATGGTAAATTCCGTTTACTTTGTGATCTAGTAACATTTGTAGAGTGATCCAGACAGATCGTGAAAACATGTTTTCAAAGGCGTCAAATCACGGTCATAAATCGTGTTTCTGTACACAATCCCAGAGGGTTTGTACAGTTCTAATAAAATTAAATAGTTCTTTGAAAGACGAGTATTGTATTTGTTATGACGAGGTTGGGAAGGAGTAGGGTTAACAGGTTAATAGCAGGCAGAAATCTGAGTGAATGTAATGGCAGGCCAACAGATTCTACTGCCGTCATATGCCGGCATGTAATTCCATTTCTTCAGAAAGAGACGTCCGCTATTCAAGGGCAGCATTAAGCACATAAATGGCTGGCCCCAAGGGAAACATTGAGATTTTTTTCCCCGGGACCCTCAAAAGGGAAGCATCGAAGGGAAAACAAAACTCAATGTTTCCAGTGGGGCCAGTCATTAAGTGTTTTGTTTTACCTTGAACTCGCATATGGAACAAACTGCGCAAAAAGTATTTGCTTGACTCCAGTGTGGCATAATTTTACTGCTCGTCCTTATCGCACATAATTTCGCGGGTAATACTGCGTGCACGCTGCAGAACGGGAGCGTAAGGCGGAGTCATTTGTTATATGTTCTGCCAGTGCAATGTATCTCTCCTGGTATCTTTTTGAGGCTTCAAGCAAACAAACTTCCTTCTTAGTAGGATTACAGTAAAAGTCTTGGATGATTTTACGAGTTGTAAAGAAAAAAAAGGGGAACTTGAGGAATGGTGGATTTGAGTTAAATAAAGAAAAATTAGGGTTGAATTATTGGAGATTTGACAGAAGCTTTTTAAGATAATGATTGTTCGATGAATACCAATAGACTACTCTTAAAGAAACTCGATCTCGTTCTGGGATTAGTGGATTTGTCCTTGTTTTGGCCTTTTACTCTTTCATCCCCCTCGTTTATTATCTGCAACAATGAAAGAAACCGCTGCAGCCGGATTTAAAACTGGTGGGAGTTGTGCTTGCCGCCGTTTGACAGGTTAAGATGGCAGAACACAGTTTTTGATACCTGTGTTTCATTCACCTTTTTCTCTAAAACCCTTGATCCCTCGGTCGCCAAAAATTGCAGGAAGCAAGTTAACAACACAAACTTCAGTTTTTTGATAGTTATTCTAACGTATGTGACATGAATAATTTTTTTTTTTTGTAACATGAAAAATTATTTGCAGAAAATCTAGTCATTAGATTTTCTTTATAATTTGCAGAAAACAAGCTTGAAACGATGCTCAGAAGTTAACACTATTTTAATAATAATTTAACAGAGAGATGTTTAATTATTCCTTGTTGAATTTCCTTCGTTAAAGTTCAAATTTTTTTCAATACTCCAGTTAATGATTTCCTAAAATTCCAATGAGTGGTTCTCGAGGAATAGGCGTATTTCCGAGAATTCAATCGCAACTTTTCGACTTACTACGCATGCGCTGCATTTAACCGGGTTCTTTTGGTAACAATGAAAAAGCTGAGAATTGCTTGTTTCTTTGCGACGTTACCTTTTCTAACATACCTTTGTAATAGAAGACTAAAACCATCAATACACTGTGTTAAATTATGAAGAAAAATAGTTCAGATAGCGCGGTCATTGAGCAAATAAAATGATAGCTGTATACGCCATGTTTGTTTTTTTGCAATCCTTGTGCGCGCGCCGAATTACATTAGCAAGAGTGCGCGCAATCTCTTTCCCAGAGTCGTCGTTCCCCTTGACCAGCGGTCGGAAAACGAGAGCTCTGGGAGCAACCATTTTGAAATAACCGAATTCTTCCCATCCGGTTTCACTGCGCAGTCTGCAACTACGCGCGCCGGCCATGCGCGGACCCATGCGCGCCTGAAATGGTTGCTCCTAGAGCTCTCGTTTTCCGACCGCTGGTCAAGGGGAACGAAGACTCTGGGGACGAGATTGGAGCGCGCGCGAAAACTGTGTTCGGCCACCTGTCCTTAACTGTGCCACAGCAAATTTTTTTTAGAAAGTTCGTGCGGGGCAGTGGGACAGCTAGTTTGTCCTCGCAGTCCCTCAATGGGTAAATAGAAATTTCTGTACGGTCAGTGAGCTTTGATCGCAGATCTTCATGGGCGAGACTATTAAGTGATTATAGACCACAGTTTCCGTTTGCAGTTTCCTAACTTAGCCCTAACCCCTAAAACCTTTTATCACAGTGTAATACACGGACTGGGCTTCTTTTAATATTTGTTAAATAAATTTCCAGTATTTTGAATTAGTATTCACAACCTTCATATACTACTGCATCCGTTCTGCACGACCGTAGTGAGGGCTTCGCTATTATGGGTACGGCGTCTAGTGTTAATTGACAGAATCAGCTGAACAATTTGAAAAGCTTCGAAACTTAACAAAAGGTTCAAAACAGTTGCTGTATGAGTTACAGCTGCAACGTCTGGTCACAAATTGTAGATCAAAAACTTCACGTGAAGTATCTTGTTCCAAGGTTGAAAATAAGAAACAGAAAAAAAGAAACAAACAAACAAACAAAAAAAGAACAAGAAAAGCCTTGCGTGACTTGTAGCTTCAAGAATTAACATAACATATGCGTGCCACAGGCTTGATTTCTTTCCATTGTTTTCCATTGCTTTCCATTGTTTTGGATTATTATTCAGCGTCTTAACTATGAACATCGGTCCGCTCTTTTGGTTTGACAGCAATGAGTCTGCTTTTGACATTCTCAGACGTGAAGTCGAAAGGTGGATTTCCAACCTTGCTTAAAAACCGTTGAATTCTCACTTCCGTGACTAGATTTAGATCAAAAACTCCATGTGAACTCGACCATAACCACTTTAGGAAAACCTCCGCGCTCTCACAAACAAGCTTTATGTTATTAGCGTAGTAGCTTTTCACGATCTCAAATCCTTCTGTCGCGCATATGCGATCCACATTGTCCTTGTCAACAAAAAATATTTCCTTACCTCGTTCTTTGATTCGCTGTTTAATCTCAGGAAACAACTCTTCAAGCGCAGTCGCCATGAAGGGATGCAAATGGTCTGTGTACTGAATGGCGACTTTTCCACCTTCTTTTAAACTACTAAACATGTTTTTAAACGCTTGTTGTTTGCTAGGAATCCAGTGAAGAACTTGATTAAGGAAAATAATGTCGAACTTTTCACAGCCCATCCCTTCAAAGTTGTCCGAGTTCCCTTGGAGAAGAGACAGATTCTTGATGTCACGATGAGTTTCTTTCGCCAAGTTAAGTCGTTTCACATCGGGATCAACGCCAACAACGAATCCCTCCGGTCCTACAAGTTCAGCCAAGTACGCCGATAGCTCACCAGTGCCGCAACCTAAATCCAAGATGGCATCTCCGGGCTGTGGATTCACGTCAGTTTGTATGAACAGTTTACCGCCTTCCATTTGTACATCGCGGGAACTTTGCTGATAACCCTCGGCAGCCATGACTGTACAATGTGTAAGATACTAGTAGCGCTTTTAGATTCAAGGCTGCTGCAAACTCTGACGAGTTGTGACTGATCGATTCCTGAAAAGTACCGTCAAACAATTTGTAGGCGAAATTAAATCGCGAATTTACATGTAATACCCCCGAAAGTAGCGAGCCTACCCCTACCCGCCCCCTCCCCCCACCCGAAAATAGTGAGGCCAAGGTTCAATAGTATATTTTTTCAATCATTAGTCAAGTGAAAGGTACGTAAAAGGTACTCTTCAACAAGGGAAGATATCGCTTATGTAACGAAACGTACTTCATAATGTTGCGACCTGTTGGAACACAACAACATAATAATAAAAAAAAACCGTAGAATTTTCATAATGTAACAGGAACGTACCATAGGAAATTGTGATTTAAATTGATATCATTTTCAGCAAGCGTGCATTAAAAGGAATTAATGCACTGCGATATAATTCAGTAAAACAGACAGTCCGTCATGCAGTACAAACAGTTAACGGTATCTGCCAGGCCGAATACTGTGATGGCTGATGCAATATCTCATGCCGTCCACTGACAACACGGCAAGATAAATTTAAACTGGAACAAAAAGAATTGTATCTCATGTTTTAAGAACTGATTTTTTTCACAAATTTCCGTCTTTTATTTCGTGAAAAGAGCTCAATAGTACCAATTTTATGTAACACTTTTTGCTCCCCGAAAGTAACTACCCCTCGAAAGTAGCGATTATAGAAGGGATTATAGAAGGATTTATGAAATTAACGGACAAGGGATCAAGGATGACTTATGGAGTACAGGCGGGGAGGGGTGGGAGCTTGGGCTATTTTCTAGGGCATGAAATGTTTCCTCACCTTCACCTTTAGGCAGGTTATAATAATAATAATAATAATAATAATAACAATAATATATAATTATAATTATAATTATTATTGTTATTGTTATTGTTATTGTTATTGTTATTGTTATTGTTATTGTTATTGTTATTGTTATTGTTATTGTTATTGTTATTGTTATTGTTATTGTTATTGTTATTATTATTATTATTAGGTGTAAAAGTTTTGATGAAACACAACTCTGTTATAACAATTTACCAGTAAATGAGCAGAGATTTGATAAGCGATTAAAACTCTGGTTGTGATTGAACGTCCACTGCAAATTAGTCTTCACTGATTTATACAGCTCTCATGCAAGCGTGCATAACCCAAAGCCGACCATTTGCGAAAGAGTAAGTACGAGTACTGAAAATGTTTGCGATTCAAATTTTGCCTTAAGGGGGCGAGTAAGTGAGGGCGAGAGAGTGAACAGATTATGAAGCGGGGATACTTTCATGTTGACTTTAGTCAATATACTCAACTGTTGATCAAAGCATGTTTCTATAAAAGGCAAATATCGAGCGAAACATAGCCCTTTTTTTTATTCCCCCTTCAACTTTCATTTAATTTCATAACGATTCAACCGTTTTCCCTTACTCATCGTTTTCTTGCAAACAAGTATGGTGACCTCTCAATCTTTTTCTTATTTCGAATCACTGATAGCATTGATATCGCAGAAGATAAAAAAATCTACAGTATCCGGCGTGAAATTAGTCACCATGTGCTCATAACCATATGATTGAAGTCTCGATAACGCTGCAGGTCACTGCATGCTTGGAACAAGTCGAATCACTAAAATTGCGTGCCTTCTTCAAAGGTATTACCTAAGTCAATACTTTACATCTATTGTTAAGTAATATTTCTCGAAAAGCAGGGCAAGAAAATTAAGAAAGTTGGGTGCCTAGTGATTTTAATAATATTTTTGATGGTCTCTATTCCTGCCTTACAACAGCTTACAACTGCGTGACAAGATTAATGAGCAAATGATCTGACATAACGGGTTTGATTCAATTTTATATCATGAAAACTTCCCAGTGTTCTGGGTTGGTGTTCAGAGACTCCAGACACTGGTGAATCTAAACAACCGGCTGAGAAGTTGAAAGGCATAAAAACTCAACAAACTAGATTAAAGTTAAAAACTGTTGTTGTATGTTTCTTTTTTCCATGTGCTACATCGCCTGATTACAAAACACTGATAAAAAACTCCATGTGAAGTATCCTAGACCCAGGGTCGAAAATGAGAAACAGGCAAAAAAAAAAAAACCTGTTGAACCATATAGAGTCTTGCGTGACATGTTATTTTGAGAATAAACATAATTTATGCGGGTCATGAGTTTGACACGTTTGAGTTCCATGAATATAGCTTACAAATGCATGACAAGATTGATGAGTGAATGATCTGACATAAAGGGTTAATTTTATGTCATGAAAAATTCCCAGTGGTCTGGCTTGGAGTTCCGAGCCTGCACACATTCCCGAATCTACACTATTCTGGTCAGTTAAAGACATCACTGTTATTGGTATATTGAAAGAATAGGCTCAGAAGTTGAAATGCATAAAAACTTAATAAACTATATTACACTTAACAAACTATATCAACTATACAGCTGTTGTTGTATGTTATTTTTCCACGTGCTACATCGCCTGATTACAGATTATTGATCAAAAACGCCATGTGAAGTATCCTGGACCCAGGATCGAAAACGAGAAACAGACAGAAAAAAAAAAACCTGTTGAACCAGGAGAGTCCTGCGTGACATATTATTTCGAGAATAAACAAAAATTATGCGGGTCGTAAGTTTGAGTTTCATGAAAAAATATTCCATTGTTGTGGATTATTATTCAGCGCCTTCATTATGGACATCGGTCCGCTCTTTTGGCTTCACAGCAATGAGTCTGGTGTTGACATTCTCAGACGTGAAGTCGAAAGGTGGATTTCCAACCCTTCTTAAGAACCGTTGAATTCTCTCTTCTGTTACAAGTTTTAAATCAAAATTTCCATGTGTAGTTGACCATAGCCATTTTAGATAAACCTCCACGCTTTGAAACTCAACCTTTATATCATTAACGTAGGTGCTTTTCACGATCTCAAATCCTTCTGTCACGCACATGCGATCCACACTAGCCTTGTCAACATGGCAAGCCGATTTCTTGACTCGTTCTTCTATCTCAGGGGTCAACACCTCTAGCGCGGTCACAATGTACGGAGGAAAGTGATCTGTGTACCTAATGGCAATTTTTCCGCCTTCTTTTAAACTGCTAAACATGTTTTTGAACGCTTGTTGTTGGTTAGGAATCCAGTGAAGAACTTGATTAAGGAAAATGATGTCGTACTTCTCACAGCCCATCCCGTGGAAATTGTCCGAGTTCCCTTCGGCAAACGAGAGATTCTTGATGTCGCGATGACTCTCTTTCGCCAAGTTAAGGCGTTTCACATCAGGATCAACGCCATCAACAAATCCCTCTGGTTCCACAAGTTCAGCCAAGTACGCTGAAAGCTCCCCAGTTCCGCAACCTAAATCCAAGATGGCGTCTCCGGGCTGTGGATTCACGTCAGTTTGTATGAAAATTTTACCGCCTTCCATTTGTACATCGCGGGAACTTTGCTGATAGCCCTCGGCAGCCATGACTGTACAACGTATATATACTAGTAGCACTTTTAAATTCAAGAGCAAACGAACTTTGTCGAGTCGTGACTTGATTGCCCTACAGTGAAACGGATGTCACTAACCCTGGTAACGGGGGCTTGGACGCCTGGATGTTGCTTATACAAAGTAGACGAGTTAATAAACCGCTGCACATGTTTACCTTGCTTGCTTGCGGTTAGCACGGTTAGGTTTGCTTGCGGTTAGTGTCACTCCATTTTGCTTGCGGTTAGCGTCACTCCATTTTGCTTGTGGTTAGTGTCACTCCATTTTACTTGCGGTTAGCGTCACTCCATTTTGCTTGCGGTTAGCGTCACTCCATTTTGCTTGCGGTTAGTGTCACTCCATTTTGCTTGCGGTTAGCTTTCATTTGTATGTTAGGGTAACTCTATCTATGTTGGGGTGTGGGCTATTTTCCAGGGCATGACATTTTTTCTCAACTTCACCTTTTGGTGGGCAAAAGCTTGTGCAAGAATTTTTTTTTTGAGCATCAAAACGCAGGTCCTGGATGGTAGAAAACACATGCTTGAATTTTCAACAGTTTTTGCTTTGCAGAATAATTTTTTCTGGAAATTTCCCAACTCCCCCTTTCCTCAAAAAAATAATGGTTCATCGCTTCGCCTGCGGTGCAACCGGACGTGTTACGGAATCTTTGATACAGTCCGACGGTCCTTACCGGGGGTGTACAATATCACACCGTATTCATATTCTCGGTTTTGCCCTGAAATTAGTTTGCAATTGAGGCTAATGCGGGGAGTCTTTTCAAATGCAAATCACATTAATCTCTTTTTAATGATATTCCGCCGCATGAGCCTCAGTTGCAAGCTAGTTCCAGTCCAATACCGAGAATACGAAAATGGTCTAATTCTTCGACGCAGGCTAGGATAACTTACTTTCCCAAAAAGGTCAATACAGTACGGTTTAACTTTTATGAAATTGGATGAAACTTTAAGGGGGGGGGGGGGGCGATAAAAAAGAAACAAGTTTATCTTGCACACGAAATTTGTCTTTAACAGTAAACACGCTTTCGTCAACATTAGAGTGTATTGACTACAGTCGACATGAAAGTATCCCCCACTTTATAACTTGTTCACTCTCTCGCCCTCACTTACTCGTCCGGCCTTAAGGCATAATTTGAATCGCAAACATTTTTAGTACTTTACTCTTTGGCAGCTAGTCCGCTCTGGGACCAGAAGAGCACTGTTTAAATCAGTGAAGATTAACAGTTGACGTTCAATCATAACGAAGCTTTTGATCGCTTATCACATCTCTGCCCATTTACTGGTGAATTGTTATAACAGAGTTGTGTTTCATCAAAACTTTTACACATACCTGTATTGTTTGGTCAAAATTTTGATTGACCATTATTAATTTTTGCGCAGTGTATAAAATAGAAAAGGAAAGAGGTAAGGAAAAACTGAAGTGCGAGTGGGTGAATTTTATGATATGACAATATTTATTAAGCTTTCTACTGATCATGTACAGTTTGTTGGAGTTTTATTCAAGCTGGCGCGCGTACGAATTTTATCCCGAAGGACGCACGCGAAAGTTGGAAGTGACCTTAAGTGTCACTGTGAGAAAAAACCGGGCAGTACCAAGGGATCGAGGTCGGCCGTTTGCCTTCATCTTTTCACAGTATAAACGCTATCCAAAAAGATTAACAGCCATGACATTTGCCGAGGTAGGCGTTCTTTTTCTTCGAGATATCACCACGTCATGATTTTGGCCTCTCAAGCGGTCTAAACTGGCCGAAATTTCGGGCAACTTTAGGTGAGCCTAAAAGATACCTCATACAAATTCCAGAAACTCTTATTTCGTGAGATAATATTTGCTCTCTTACCAGTTGATTGAGATATATTTGAGGTCTTTCGCTTTAATTCTACGGTTTTCTTGAGGTGCCAAATATCGCGGCCGAATCGTTTATGAGCGTGACCCAAATTTTAGCTATTTTCAGAGAGTCGTTTTTCAAAAGTGCGGCAGTTTATTTCCACAGAAAGACATTTTTGGGAAAGTCTTTTGTACTGTTATCAATATCCAGTTTGGTTAAGATTGGTATCTCCACGCAAATTGGAGTAATTGGTCTCGCAAAGACTAAAAAGAATCATTAGTCAGAAATATTTCCCGCCAAATTTTTAGCGAAGAATATCACCTTATACCGACTTTCTGCGATTGTTGTCCATGATTTACTGAAAGATCTCCAAAAAATAGTTAGCTGGACTGCGGAATAGAATATTTAAGCTGTGACATCGTTATTAACCTAGGTAAACATTTCCAACTCGCCAAATCCTTACCATTATTTAGGCTAAATTTTCCCGCGAAAATTCTATTTTTAACGTCACGCTACATGGAAAAACAAAGTGGATCCTTAGTTCGCTGGCTCTTTTTTGCTGCTTAGTAGAACAAACTGCAAGTTAATAGTGAGCGAAGCTTTTCCCTGAATTTAATTTTGGAACTCTGCAAACCCCTTGTTTACATCGATTTCTCGTTTTCGGAAGGCGTGACGCGTTACAGATTCAAAGGTCAGACTTCTTACCCAAAGGTTCCTCCTTGGTTTTGAAAACATAAACTGTTCTTTCGGATCAGAAAAATCGCCTAAAATTGCTGGTGGCGGGTCAGTTTTTCTTCAATTATTAGTGTGCAAGCGAGATGATCGAGGAAAGACGTCAGAAGTGGTGTTTGTTTGGCGCAGCCGAATGTAAGCAATGAAACACGGGCGTGTTTCAACCGCACGGGCCAACATTTCCTTGATACAGTCCGACGGTCTATACCGGAGGTGTAGACTGTCTGTGACGCAGGCTAGGATAACTTGCTTCCCAGGAAAATGTCAGTACACCTTACAGAAGAAACCCTGATCACTTTGGCGCCAGCTAACTGTGCTAAAGTGACGATGTCATAAATTGTGCTTCTGCGACGTTTCGTTCAGACACTTGAAAAGGTAAGGCGGAAGTTTTCAAGCTTGGCAAATTCAAAATGGCGTTGCCTAGTGAAGCCACTCGTATTGTGTGAACATGGGTAAACTGAATGCGACGAATAGCCCGTGCTATTAACACACAGAGGAGAAAGCTGTGATAAAAGGATAACTTGGAAGGAAAAATACTTCGTAGTTGTTTTGGGCAGGATAGTGACCGCCTGAAAACCACTCTTTAAAGCCCTGGATATAGTGCTTCCCACCACGCAGTAAATGCCGAATCTTGGGCAGATGAGGTATTCAGAGTATGTTGTTAATTCCTCATCATAATTGTCTTAGGGTGAATCTGTAGTCGCTTTAATTTTAACTAACATATCGAACGTAGAATTCTGTGGAGAAATCGATTTGCAAGAGATCGATAGAGAAAACAATGTGTTTCGAACTTGCGGTCAAAGTTAAGCAATAGTGAAGGGCAGGTGTTAACAGAGGATATGGAAGAGCTTTATTTTTGTACTTATGTTGATAAAAAAGTCAAACTACGACTGTAGAAAATGAAAAAGGATTCGTGACTTACATGTTGCTATATCAGTAGTATAAATTCGAAGTTGTTTTGACCGGCACTGAATGTGGATGTAATAAAACGTTAACTGAAACAACGGTCATAGGTACTTATACAAAGACGTTTCCACCGAACAACTTGGGTTTTCGTCGGTGTAAAAAGCTAACTGAAATTACTGGCTATCTAGCTAACGGTTCACAGTTCTGCTCTGGCGTAGCACGCGCAGAACTTTCCTTAGGCCGGATTCTCTTCAAACTTGAGTAATTCTTCTTCTGGGCGTTTTAGGAATGGAAGACTATCAACCCAGGACTTAAACTCTTCTGGCGGAGTCACTCTCGTCAGCTGGATTATGATCGGTAATCTGATCTTATCTGATGTACTTGAACGCTTGTGTATCTATGAATTTCCATCACGTCCCTTCGCGGAGGCATCGAAGACTAGGCGGACTTTGGTTGTTCTGTCAGCATTGAAAACTGCTTCAGATACCACTCGCGCGTTTCATGGTTGATCTGTTCTGGAGTTGCTTCTTTAACGAATCCTTGTTCGACTAGCTTTTGATCTTCGGCTTGTGTTACTTCAAGGCAATCTTTTCTATTGAATGTTTTCTCAGAAGAGATCAGCCATTTGTTGGCGACATCGTAGTTACTCTCTTTTGGGGCACCCTCGTCTTTCCATGGCATGCGCACTTGGACGAACAAATGAGCGTTACTACATTCTATGTAAGTGCTGTTTGAGCATTCTCAAAAATAAAGCTTCTCGTCATAAACAGAAACAGCTCAATTGATGTTTTCTGCACGTCGTTGTTTTACATGCGCAGTATAATTTCTGCCTTCGTCACAGATATAATGTATTTTATCGAAGCATTCGCTACATTGAGAATTTGTTATTTCGCCACGTGTCTACCATTTTGTTTGAATGTAGCAAACTTGTAATTTTAGCACAGTTCTAACACTACTTTTGTTAACAATAGCCTCCATGCAGCTATGTTTATTACAGACAAATAACTCGTTGCCTTTTCGTTTGTCTGAGTCGTAGGGAACGTTTAATTTGGGTCAAATCTGTCAAAATGTCGAAGCAAAAATTTGAAATTCAGCTTACCGTGCATCTCTGATAAAGCACGCTGTTTCAACCAATCCGAACGCGCGTTATATCGAAACTTTATTATAATTCAAGGTAATCCTGCCAAAAAGTCGATTTGGCTTGTTTTGCACTCTAGACTGTTAGTATTTATATGTTTGAAAATATTTTTGTATCATAAAATTCACCCAGTGTTGTTTTTATTGATTTCTGCCAAAAAAATCTTCCATCATTGCTAATAAAGTATTTAAATACCAACTTTACATTTATATTTATTTCTTTTTTTATGAGACTGACTTGTCATGAATGTAACTAGTCGACGGGCGAACCTGTTTGTACGCGGTGTATATTCTGAAAACTAAAGCGTCCAGTTCCTTCCCTGGTTTGTCTCACGTTTTATTCTAAGAACCACTATAAAGTGAATTGGGTTTTGTCTGCGCGGGATGGCGAACCATTTTAATTACATTAAGTAACAAACTATTTAACTTAGAAAGATACCAAAAACCCATATAATAAACTTTGATTAATTTATAGTGCACTAAAAATAATCTTCCCCATTCAATGGGGTTTTCAATACTTTTAAACTAGGCAGGTATCTGATTCCGAGGGAATGTTGCTCCACATAACAGATCCTCTGCAGTGTAGGTTCTGCCGTTCTGTTGACAAAGGTGTGTTTATATTGAAAGACAAATATATTGGCGCAAGATAAATGGTGATACCAGCTATCGTAAAAGACTCGGAATTTAGGAGCGAAGCAAATAGTACTGTACTGAAGAGAAATCATTCGGTTGTAGGGATATTCAATGTTATCAGTTTCATTTCATGCTCTCCCGTCAACGTTCCAACTCTCTTGAAGTGCACTGCCAATATTTTTTTTTCCTCAATTGATTATTTTCCGCCATCTTGGGTCTTCGTAGGCGTCGTGTTTGTCATCTTGACGGGTTGCATGAGCTTGAATCAAGGGCACCCACTATATTTGACGAAACCAGCGGTCATGTAAATTGAGTGAATCCTAAGCGAATCACTCTATTAATCAAACTTCTGTAGTGATCTTTGTTTCTCTCCTTTGGGTTGACGAATTATTAATGAGCAAAGCGAAATTACTTTATTTTTTCTTTCTAACCATTCGTTTAATTAACTGACCAAATTGGAATCCATCATTTGCATAAAGTCCATTTGTATAAAGTTTATTTTCAGAGAATTATAATTAAAGGATCGACGGAAAAGTACTGGAGAATAAAACAAACCTTAAAATCGGCTGTTTCGTCGACCAAGGATTGTAATGATTCGAGATAAGATATGAGGTGAAAACAGTCACGTAAACGAACTTAGACCTATTGGTTCTTGAAATAACTGCCTGTAGGACGCCTCTTTTCAAAGATTGATGTTTTGCAAGAGATTTAATTGTTGCTCCATGCAGTACCAATCCATTAAAAGTAAGTTATAATACCTGTTTGACGTGTTTACAGAAATTGTAAGATGGGCTTGCCAATCAGCCAGTAGTGCAAAATATGTAACAGAAATGAAAACGGTGCTTTGAGATATGCACGGCTGCTAATTTTAATAACGACCTAATCAAAATTTTGTGGCAAATTTTGCAAATGAGAAAGATAGGCATCATAACTAAAAAGTCGCTAAATGGCGAGAACAATGCAATTTTTTTTTTCCATGTACATTTAGTGAAACCATATACTAAAACATGCATGTCACATTTATACCTCAGAGGTCTAAACTGATTGACAGACTTTCTAATTTTAATCTGAGTTCTTTTCATTTCTAACCGAGTCGAAGAGAGAGGTCAGACTGCTTTGTCTATCCGGTTAATGATTGTATTGATTGATCAAACTAATTAAACCAGCAGTCTTTTCCGACGTGCATCAGATTGGACCATCATCTTCCCAAACAGCTGCTAGATCTTCTGGGAAATCTTCTGAAGGAGCTGTCAGTGGGAAGACGCTCTCAAAGGATACGTAAAAGATCATAAAAAGCTGCTTTTCTACATCGACAAGATATAAAGGTAAACGAAACGGGTGAGTATCTTTCTTGAAAGATTAAGCATGCAGTTGGGCTCCATCGACGCTTTTTCGCAAGTTAGGTGTATTTTTCAGTTTAAACACATTAAGCGGTCTGTTTTAATCCATTTGTAGTCCACATGCATCTCCATCTCGCACTATACCTTGAAAAATACCCATTAGAGGCCAATTTCTACAATCAATTTTGGTTGTTGATCGACAGTGTGAAAGATAGTTTTTGGCAAAAGGGTTGAAACTTAGCATACATGTCACTCTTCGGTTATCTTGCTTGTTCGTGTTTCAGTAAGAGCAGGTGTTTTTTGCCCACTAACTTTTAATAAAAAGTATTTGATATTCGAATTTCTTTAAGCAAAATTAATTACGTATCTGCGACTTGCACGGGATGGAATTAAAACACTTATCTGTCTGAGATCCTTAACAGATTTCCAACAGTCATTTCGCTTCGCAATATTTATAAGTAGAGTTTCTTCCTTTCTGAAAATGAAAACGTATTTTGTTGACACTGCTTTTTCCTGTACAAGCTGCAGGCATATTTGACGGGACATCATGGCATCAAGCTTGGCACATATGTTGTTATCATCTATACTGTTTATACTCTCTGGCTGCTTAATTTACCTGAACGTAACTGTCCCATTGGCATCGTGCAAAGAATTTGTTTCAAGCTTTTTTGAGAGTCACCAAAGTAGGGGAGAAAATTAATTTAAATTTAAAAACTATAAATCTATGGAAATAGTCTCTCCGGCGGTGTCAATTTTGTATCAACTGTTTAGTCGCCGAGTCATATTTCTTTTGTTTTTGTTTTGAAGGGCAATATTGATTTTAAATGCAGATGGCAAAACTTTTCAACTTAAATAGTTCCTTGCCTAAAATGTGAAAATGCGAAAAGTAAAACACCCTTCCTACAAGTCGATCAGTCCTCGAAAAACATCAAGTTTAATTCATTTTCCGTTAAATTGTAATAAACGTCAAACACTGAGATTAAAATAACTGAGCTACCGCACGTAATTAAAAGCTAGCACGCATGGCAAATATAGAAACATCGCGCCGCCGGATATTAAGCTGTGCGGGAAACACATGTCAGAAGCAGACCGCCTTGTCTGAATGATGTTGAATATGCGTTCTCTTTCCTAACGGAAGCTTTCCCTAGATCTGCACCAGTAGGAAGTATTGTAGCCAACATCGATGCCAAAGCAAAATTTTCGTTTTTTAGCATCGGTAGTATATAGCCAGGTCTTTCTTCGGGAAGCATTTGTTTCCGTAATGTTTACTCAATACAACATGTTCTTTCTTTTAATTTCGCCATTGACATTGCATATCTCCATCAGGGGGGGCGGGGGCGGGGGGGCCGGGGGGAGAGGGTACTCCCTTATATGGGCTATATAGATATGTGCGGCCCCAAAGGTTAGGGTTTTTGGCCGTTTTGGTCATAAATAGGGTATCGATTTTGACAATTTTACCCTTAAATAGGGTATGGTTTTAGCACTCAGGTCTTGAGTTGGGTATGTTTCTTGGAAGAAACTACTTTTTCATCATTATCAATAAGACCGTCAACCGAATGCCCTCCATAACTTATGATTAAGGCAACTGCGCCAGCCCCAAGCTCAAAAATACAGTATCAAATTTCTGTCCACGTCAGAAATAGGATAGCAAAAATCGCAGATTTGGGTCATGAATAGGGTAAGGGTTTTGGGAAGTGGGCCGCACACCCCCACCCAACCTTTCTGGGAGTACCCTCCGGATCGCCATTGACACTGCCATGAAAATGGAATAAAATTTGAACATCCTTCAATTCCACGTCATTTCTTTTATTTTTTTTTACATATATTTCACGGCGTATTTGTATTCTTTGATTGGAAAACCGGTTAAAGGAGCTTGCAGTCACGGTATTTTGAGTTAGCTTGGCCAGGTACAAAATTACCTTTAAATTGAAGGAATTCTGAAAATAGTAGTTTGACAAGAGAGAAAAACACCAAAGAGATAATAAAAAACCATGAAGGGACACGGATGATTAAGGATGGAGAAGATTAACACGAATTACAAACGACAAAGTTGAAAAATTTAGGATGCGCTAACTGTGACATAGTACAACTGAGCTCAAGATGCCCTCTTGCATGAGCACGCGCCACGCAAAACCTAACTTTTAAAGTTTGACTTTCGGGAACGAAAATTTTGGATAATGAATCTATCATTTGACATTTTAGTAAGTAGTAAGTCTGTTTGTATGTAGTATGTCCGTATATTTTAACTTTTCATTTGCGTTTGGACTCCTCCAAGTACGAGGTCGCCAAAGAATTGAAAACTCATAAAATATGTCTGAGTTTTTCAGCGTGAGTTCAAGATGACTAGGTAATGGCCATGTTCCTTTTTTTCGTAAAAATGTATCAAGGCTCTTTAGCCAAACAAGCAGGCTTGGCCAATAAAGGATTTATTTCCTGGCATGCAGAACACAGCGGTTGATTCCGCATGTGTCGGACTTCGTCTTGCCGCTCGAGTAGCCAATCAGAACGCAAGATTTGATTTATCATGCCCACTGGATCGAAGGACTAGCCATATAATAAACTGCAACGATATACACTCTGATAAGATATACGTAATCAATTTCTTATTGTCAAAGAACATAACATATCCACATGTTAATTCATAGCGTGACGTGTTGTTTACCGTATCTACAGATCACGCTTTACTTGGCCACGTTATCGATGTTTGTACCGGAAACGATTTGGTGTGTGGATTACAGTGTTTGAGAAATGACAGGTGCCGATCATACAACTGTTTCGCTGCAGAGAACCAAAGTACAGAAATCTGTCATTTAAACAATGAAACACGAACATCCAGACCTGAAGATTTCAAGGGAAACCAGAGGACAACTTACTTTGAATTAATGCAGGTTTACATGATCTTAATGTTGCTTAAAATGAAATGAACAAAATAGTATAGTGAAAACATTAACTCCATTTATCGTCTCCTCATGAACTACATGTTCAGGTCTTCCCATTTTGCCCGATCCTGGGTTTTTGATGGCGTTTCATCGATCGATCCATCGTGTCTGCCGCGGGTCTTGTTCAGCTGTGCTCCTCCAGTAATTTCTAGGCTCTTCCTCGCTCTCTCTTCCCTTGCGTGATTGCAAAACACGAAGAAAGTTAAAGGGTAACCTTGTTTCGTCATCGAGATCAAGCGAATCGCAGACACATCTTTTGTTTTCTGTTGTGTCCAGGCTTTCGACACAATCAATAATAAAACGCCTTATTCCCCATGGGATGTCACACGTGCTACACTGGTTTAAAATGCTCTTCCAAAACTACATTTCGCAATTTTTTTAGTGTTATTTACATTACATTATTTACTATTTTTGCCAGATTTTCAACTCGAATTTTGTTTGTGTAAACGACGGGAGATGCAGCTCACATCAGAATTACTGCAAGTGTTGGCCTGGTTACAAGGGGATCACGTGCAGCACCAGTAAGTTAGTGTTCACTGGAACATTGCAATGTAACTTGTATCATGATAAGTGAATAAAGATGCTGAATTTCACTTTCCACCATCTTTATTCACTTATCACACTCACGATGACTTCGACAGTGCTGATCCTAGCAGCGTACAGGACGCCTGTCACATATGAACTCAGTTAAATGCTCTCCACGAGTTCTCGTAGCTCAGTGGATAGAGCGCCCTCCTGTCGGGGACTCAGAGTTTTTCTTTGTTGCACGCTCTTGTCATGTTGATCCACTTTTCACATAACATGTATCATGTATAAATGTAGGTTTGCAGCCTAACTCTGGTTGCTTGAAGTCGATTAGTTATTCAGGATTAAACTTTATCGCAGTATTTCAGCTTCTCCTCAGATTAATGCTGGTTTTCATTCTATTGCATGTTTAGTGAAGGGCAGAGACAACAACAACAGCAGCAACAATATGCGCTTTTCCTGGATTAGGTTATTCTTGATTTGAAAAACCGGACCCTGCTCTTCCAATGGGAACGGCTTTGAAGCGAAACGAGCACGGCAGCTCACCGCAAAACTATGTTTGGGTAACAAGCACAAATGGCACTGATTGTTTTCCATACTCAGATGACATAATCGTCTCACAGAACTTAAGCTAAGGAGTTAAGGCTATGAAAAGTAAAGCCAGTCTCTGTATTATATCACACAAAGAAACAGTAAAAACCGAGATGCGCTAACAAATAAATTGCGTTCTTATGTCAATTTCTAGAGAAACTCGGTTTTTCTTCTTCATTTCCTGGGCATTCCTGTAAGGATATCCGGGATTCTGGAAATTCGGAAGGAGACGGGGAATACTGGATCGACCCTGCAAAGGATGGAAACCCTTTGAAAGTCTACTGTAACATGACAGCTAATGGAGGTAAAATAACGAAAATATGTCAACTACCTAGTGACGGATCTGAAAACTACGTTAAAATCAAGGATCTCTCTTATGGAGGTGATGACCTAAAAATAACTTACCCTATCGGTTTAAAAATGCGGTAATGCTCAAGTCCATTGGTCTGATTTCAGGAGGCTGGCTTCTCGTCGTCAATTTGTTGATGAACAGTTCTTCTCCACCTCCTAGCTGGACCCCTGAGGCATCATACCGTGGAATCAGTACTTATCACAACAATAGAATGGGCATCACAACCAGCGCCATGAATCAACTGAGAGCACACTTGAATTTCACTCAGATCCGATTCCACTGCAGTAAACAACAGGGACGTACGTTCCACGTGACCACTGTTGCTAACAGCACTGGTGAAGCTGTGGTCCAGTACTTCAGCGGCCAGACTGACGCGCTTCCCTCCTCATGTAATTCGTATCAAAGACTAGAAGGCGATAACTCTCAGTTAGCCATGCACTGTGATAAGTGGAGAAATGACGGCTCACACTACGTTGGAAAGTGGGGACACTACAGCAAACGTAGAGAGAACAGGATGTACGACCACGCGGCATTTATTGCTCACGAGAATCATTGGGTTGTCGTTCAGAACGGTATCTGGTTGTGTGATGATGTTGGAAAGAAACCGTTATCGTTGGGAGATTTCTGGAAAATCTACGTGCGCTAAAATGCCGACCGTAGTCACAGACAGAACTGCTGATTTCTAGTTTATATAGAGACATCTACCTGTTTTCCAGAAAGAAAAAAAAACAAATTGCTGCTTATGGATTGTTTAAAGCAAAATTTGGTGGAATATGACGCCAGTAAGCATTTGTGTTCTAGCATTACCTTTTTGCATTAAGCATGACGTTTTCAAATCAGAGCAAAATTTTGTCATGGCTAAATCACAGACTCCCTTTCCGGCCTGCAAAAATAATGCAGTCGATGGTGACGAGTTCAACTGGTGTGAGTTAATTCGTTCAGACACGTATGTTAGCAAATGGTCTATTCAACAGCCATGGTGCAAAATTTGAGCCCGCACCCTGGTGATCATGAGGATCGGGTACAAGATAACTGCTCTAGATAAGTCTCTTCGAGGATTGTATCAACGGAGTTGGTCAAACTGTCCAATATTTCGGATTAGGCAGAAGTAACATTCATTAGGAGTCGAAAAGCTTGGTGAACGTCGTACCCAATCAAAACAAGAGCCACCTTTAACTCTAGATCTTGGCAAGTCCCCGCTGGCGAAGAGGGACAGGGGGTTCTGGGGACGAAAAAATAAATAATAATAATAGCGCACATGATTAGACTAAAAAATGTTTCTCATGGTTACATTAGCTTCTCTCAGTCTTTGCTCACAATTCTTTCTTCTTTGCGCTCGCGAATCTTCCCTTCCTGCCAATTCATGTTCACTTCTTAGTCTACATTTAAAAAATGCATGCATTCCCAAAATGTAAAAGTCACTGCAAGAAATGTAAAATGCTTTCATTAAAGACGGGAAAATTTCAAATTTGAAAACTACGCCTGTCAAAAGTCAGCTGCCATGGAAACATCGTGGCTAAATTTATTCTAGTGTCATATCAGTTGAACCTGTTTTCCACAAGCCTTGTTCATCCAAATTCAACAATACAACTGAATTCGCAAAGTTAAGCCCTCCCCCCACCCCGAAAGTAATGCTAATTCCTTTACGCTTCTGTCAAAACTCATAAGACTCAAAAGAAGCGGCCTCTTCTGCCACATCATCAAATATATGTGTTAACTTACAGAAGCAAAGTTCCGAGTTCGTGCTTGAATAACAAGAGAACATGCACAATAAGTGACACAAAAAAGTGACAATTATGGGAAAAAAAAGATAGTAATTAAACTTTCAGTTTTGAATGTAAAAGAAACAATCTTCTCCGTTCGCCTCAGGCCACACTGTTGGGGGCGAGCTCTCACAATAAAGTGATCCCTACGCGCTCAACATGTTTTCGTTCTAGGGGTAAAAACCTAAAAACGAACATTTATATATGGTGGCGCTGCGAGCTTGGCTCCTGTCAGCAGCATACTTTAAAGAAAACAAATAAACAAAAACTGAAACACAAGGCTCGATTTGATTAAAACTGAAATATAAACCGTGTAGCTATCCGCTTTACATTTTAGTTGACGTCAACCTACAGGACATTATCCAAAATTAGACCTGTTTTTTTTTTCTACGCATTGGTTAAAAGCTTTCCAGAGTTAGTAAACAGAGAGTCCCATGGTTTTGTAATCATTTCTTAAATCGACATTGCCTCTATCTACAGGGTGAAGATGAAAGACGATAATTAACATCTCTAACTTTTGAACACCTGTCGCGGCACTTTCTTATTTACATAGGTATCGTACTTTGTATAACTTTAGCGAGTTGGGATATTAAAAAAAAGACTTAATTTTTCCCCAAGGCTCATGGTTTTCCTTTGATGATCTTGGCTTGTGGATCATGTCTTGTTGTTTTGAAACTGCCTTGAAGGTAAGTTACATTCCTTCATCTGCATTGCAAACAGTCTCTTCGCTTTGATGTAAAACTTTTTTTTCATATCAATGTTGGGGCTCAAGTCGAAACTTCATGAAGATTGAGTCAAATATAAAATATCATGCTAATATTTGGGTTGTAACTATTGCTTTATTTCTATATGTTTTTCCGGCTTTCGAATTTCTAGTGAAAAAGGCAAATATACATACAATCAGAAGGCTACCTAAGTACTCCACCATAACTGGATGACCGCCAAGGAAACCCAAAACGCCGTCTGGTTTTTAAAGAGTTAATGTATTTCAAGACTCTAACTCGATTTCTTTGCGGAATGAAAAAATTTCCCTTGAAATAGAAGGAAACTTCAGTATATCCACAAACTAAGGAAATCAAGTATAGCCACGAACAAGGAAGATTGATTCAAACTTGTCGCTATCTGTGAAATAAATGAAACTTCTTTAATATTCAGACTAAACCAGCGCCTTCATCTCATCAGTGACATAGACTTGCGCCTGTAAATTGAAAAATTTAAATGCGGCTTCTTGGAATACCATCTTGCATTAAGAGTTTATTGAAACAGATGCAATGGTAGCTTTTAAGTGGCTCTATCAGGTTTGTGTGTAACGATACTGTTTAACTTTGAACAGCTTAGAGTACCATCATAGTCAGTCCAATAGGAACTCGAACATTCAATAACGCCTAGGTTTTGGACTGAGGATGAACGTTTGAAATTTTTGAATTCTTTAAGATGGCTCGATCGGAGTTTTGAGTTCCGATACCGTTGAACTTTGAGCAACTAGAGCACCACCCAAATCAATTTAACAGAAAATCGAACGCTAACAGTTTACTAGAGATAGATGAAAGTTCCAGATGAAGTACGTTTTAACAAGCTCTAAGATATTGACAGGGATCTCTTAAAAATCTGCTGTATCATCTACAAGGGTCATACACGGACAGTGTGTCTTGAAAAAAATGACCCCGTTTGGCCCAGAGATGCAGATCCACCTTTGCACAATTTGCGATGGATAGTAGAAACAGTTATCCATCAAGCCAAAAAAATTATATGTGATCTACGACAATTACAGAAGTAGAAAAAGTTCTTGAAGGACTATCTTTCGAGATTTTTCCAATGGTGAAAAAACTTTTAGACGTCGACAAATTTGCATCGTTCATCCGGTCACTCAAGTGTACGCCAGGGTGCTTAGGTTTGATAGCTTTAGGCCTTTGGAAGTGACTCCTCAAGACTGAACACGATTAAAACCTCTCTAGTAAATTATTACTGCAAGTGTTGAGGACATTTGTTTGGCTGTATGCCTAAGCAAGCTGCTTTCTTCAAGCATATCGTCGAAAATTAACATATGGCCTTGCATTGATGGCTGTGAAGATTAATTTTATACTTATTATCTTTTGTTAATCCCATCGTTTCTATTTCATGCGGGTGCCTAAGAAATGTGATCAACTATTTCATTTCATTTTTTTTTTTATGCTCCAGATACACTTTCATATGTTATTGACTTTCTAAGGATTCACAAAAATGTGCCCGCTAGCACTTTTTGCATTTTGCCTGATTTCCCGGATGGATCTACGTGTCACCGCTGACCAACAGTGCAAGCCGGCTGAGGCGTCGGTGAATGGCAAAGCTCTCAAAGGTCACGCTTTTAAAACATCAGTAATTCGATCTCTATTTGAGTGTCAAGTTCTATGTGAAAACGAACTCAAGTGCCAAAGCTACAACTACTTCATACCGAGCAAAACCTGCGAGCTGAATGACAGGACTAAAGAGGCAAGGCCATACAGTTTTGTCCCGGATGAAAACAGCGTCTATGTGAAAAGCTGGCCCAATAGAGGTATGACAATGAGGACACGAGAAGGGAAGGAAGAAAAGATCGATACAAATCGTAGCTAATGCACACGAAAATTTATTATCACTGATTCATTGGAACAATAGAAAGAGGTGACTGTTACTGTAGAGAGTTTATTATGATTATCACACTGGTAAAAGTTAAAACCACCCTGAGCCAGAACTCAGACATATCCACTGCAAAAATTGTGATGTTTGCTTTTTGACTTAGGACAAAAGACGCTGACGTCTTGCAATAGCCTTCTGACATAAATCATCACTCCTACCCTCGATTTTGCGAGTGCTCCATCTTAACTTACCCCGGCCATTTTGCTAGGACTCGATCACCTGGGTGATATAGACAATGTTGGTACCGATACTATTTATTTGCATACATTTTACAGAAAACCAGAAATTGTTTAGTAACGCTTGGCTTTTGCGTCATAGTTCCCCTTGGTTCCATTCCTGAACTGCCCGCTGAAACATGCAAAGAGATCAAGGAGAGTGAAGGAGGACGAGCGGTCAGCGGCAAATACTGGTTTGATTCACTTGTACCGGGGGAGCTTGTGCTTGCGCATTGTGACATGAAGACGGAAGGTCAGTTAAATTATGAAACTTACAGCTGTAAAAATTAAACTTTTACAATGAAGTAGCCATAAATGGTTCGTGAAATGAACGACCCCCAGCCATAACGGCCGCCTTCAGATATGATTGTACAAAATTTCGGTGCCTCAGAATAGTAGGAAACTACAGAGATTGCCCGAGGAAGAAAAACAACTTAGAGGGAAAAATGTCAGTACGAAATGTATTGTGACTATAGATGGCACATTTCTGACTTTCCTGACGTAAATGTAAATTTAAAGGGACAGCGTCAGGCAGCTGGTGCCTCAAGTTTTGATAAATGTGACTGGAGCTTTCTATAAGCTTGCCTAATTATCATGCAGTAGAAAAATAACATAACGCTTAAAGGGATAAAAGCAAATTATGAAATATCAACCAAAAAGAAAAAAAAAATGATGTCCAAAAGAACCAGAATTTTGATTTCTTAAAACTGTCACAAAATCATCAAGTTTTATGGACTGCAACGCAAGTTGTTCTATTTTGCCCTGTGGAATTTTTCGTTTTATCCAAGCTATTTGTAAAATTTAGCGGCATTTAACAATTCAATATATTAGGGAAATTAGGCAAGAAAACTTTCGATAATTATAACACTATCCTTTGAAGCCTTATTCACAACTTGCATTTTGTGAACTCTAAGGGCCATGGTTGAAAATCATGCAATTCGATTCCATTATGACTCAACAAATATTTCTTGGAAAAAGCAAGTTTTTTGATTGACATCTAGGTGAGACATTTATAGAACTTCTTAAATTTTACTATTAGGGTTTTATTACATAAACTGCGGTATTTGAAAAAAGGATATCAGCCCTAAAAAAAGTCGAAATTAAACACGTAAAAAATTACGATAATTTTTCACTTTGATAATATCGATGATGTGATGATTGATACCATTTTTGACCCTTTAACGTAACTGAGCTTAAATTTGTTTGTGCATGATCGAAACATACACCGATATGCTAATCTTCGATAATCCGGCTTCGGGTATTTTCGGAAAATGCCTCCGGACATTTTTTGGAGAATTTTCGGTAACTAGAAATCTTCAAAAAGTCGTTATATTAGTATGTTCATATTATAATATAATAAACAAAATAACACATGTTGATTGTAGATATGAAATGTCTCTTCTCGTTTGCAACATTATATCTCAGTAGTTTGCTCCGCTCACTGGTGTTATATCGAGTTAAGATAAGATAGGATAAGAACCTTTATTTAAGTGATGAACATTCGAATATAGATTCCATATCTACCCGCACCCACGTATTATTCTCTATATATTTTCCCTTCAGACATGGACGAATGTAGTGCTAACGTCCAGCTGTGTGACCTCAATGCCAAATGTATCAACACTCGCGGGTCTTACAATTGTTTGTGTCATGCTGGGTTTACCGGAGATGGTAAAAACTGCACAGGTAGGTAGTAACACGCGGGCGCTGTAAATAAATAAACACCACATTCCTTCAATACTTCTTTGTTGATACCGTCAGTTCATAGTACTCTTGAGAAGCTTGAAATAAAGTGAACTTTAAGAGCCATTTTCTGTTGCTATCCTTTGCTATCCTACGACTTTGAAGAGTCTTATGAGTCTTAAGTGCTGATATAGATCCGACTTTTAAAGTACAAGTTCAGTTGGAAGGCATCGTAAAGTTCGAACTTAAAGACGAACTTTGGTCCAATGTAAGCAACTAAGACTCTTAAAGTTCAAAATTTTAATACTCTTAAAGTTCGAATTTTAAAACTCTTAAAGCTCGAACTTTTAGGACTTTTATACTTCAAACTTTTAAGACTCGTAAAGTTCGAACTTTTAAGACTCTTAAAGTTCGAACTTTTAAAAGTCTTAAAGTTCGATCTTTTAGGACTCTTAAAGTTCGAACTTTAGCAGTCCTAAAAGTTCGAACTTTAAGAGGCTAATAAGCTCGAACCTTTACGAATTATTAGGGAAGTTGGAACTTTTAGGTTTAAGTGAAATATTTTGGACAACAGAGTTATATAGGGCATCTGAACAGTAATTATAACAGTTTCAATTGTTGTAATTATGTAAGGTACTTTAAAGTAATTTTAATATGTATTTTTATGTAAAAGACTTTGTCCAGCTGCTGATATTGATATTGATCCCAACAAATCACTAAATCTCGGGGGCTTTATTTACGGTATTTATCTGCCGTGCTATTAAGTCATGTTTCATCAAAATAATTTTAGTTAATTGCTTCGACTATCCTGTTGGTGTCTCCTCACCTGACATAATTCCTGATAACCAGATGACAGCTTCTTCACACGCCACTACTGATCACGTCGGTTTCAGTTACAACGGACGTCTGAACGATACCAGAGGTGACGGTTGGTGCTCTGCAGTCCCTAACAGCGACAACGACTGGCTGCAAATCGACTTTAAAAGAATAATCCAAGTTTGCGCTGTTGCTTCCCAGGGGGACGTAAGTGGTTATGTATGGGTTACTGATTTCAAGTTGTCGTATTCATCTGACGGAAAAAATTGGACAACTTACAAAGATGCGAACGATACAGATCAGGTAACGTTTAGACATTTTATCAGTGACCATGGAATGTAAACAGTAGTTAATAATGGTCTGAAGACTTGCCAGTGTGGATTTAGCGCGGCGAGCTCGAGGTTCAAACAGAACAACCATGAAGGTCGATATTCCCCGAGAATGGCCCCTAGTTATCACGGAAAATAAGAATTTATGGCGTGGAAAATGCGGCAGAAACCTATCCAGTCCCTTATTAAATCTCACAACCGGCAAAATTGTAAGCCAAAATTAGCTGCACATTATACCCACCACTGAACGGTTGGGTGTGGTCGCTAGGCCCAATCTACATTAGGTTATAACGGGTGGTTGACCTTGGGTTTCCCAGTTGGCACGACTTCTGCTGGGGACAAAATTTTCAAAGGTTTGCCGCTGATCCTTTGGAAGGCCTTACATCCCAACTGTTGAATTTGATTCCAAACTTTCTTCTTTGCTGCTACTCGCTAAGGTAAAATAATGTTCGGCTTCGTTTGGTGTAAAACAGACAATTAGTCTAGAAAGGATAAGGACAACCGGGTTGCGTTACACGGTTTGATTTGCATAAAAGAACATTCTTGAACCAATGAGCTACTTTAACATTTGATTTAATCCTTTTTTGAGGATGATAGACACAAAAGCCTTTTCTTGAGTCTTTGCTTCTCTAAACAGAAATGAAGTCTCCGGAGAAGTGATTTGTGGTCAGTTCCCCTGAATGCAGGTTATTGACATTGTGGTTGACTTGGTTTTTGAATTTCCAATTAGCTAAGGAAGCAATGTGCTACTATCGGTATAGATAGCGGGCTCTGGGGGCGCATGCTCAAGGTTATATTTGGGTTGCATTTTAAGGTATTTCACAGGGAAGGTAACAGTACCACTGTTGACCAACACAAGTTACCAACTCCCGTGCCTGCAAGATACATCCGTTTTCACCCCACCATTAGTCATAACTGGAACTGCCTTAGAGTGGAGGTGTACAGCAATCATCACCCAGGTACGTATTAAATTGCCAGCTTGCGGAGATTATTTGCAGTCTTTAAGTTCAATTAGGTTATGTAGGACTATTCTGTAGGAAAAGAATAGGTCGCTTAGGACTTCATGTAGTTTTGGTGTCAGTTGCAGTAGCAGCAAAAACAACAACAACAGCAACAATTTTTTTTTACATGGTTTGGTAAGGGGCGTGCGTTATGAATAGTTGTCATTACATTCTTCTATGTTGCTTGTTCGACAAGGGCAAAAATCTCGTGGATGAAAACGACGTTGTCAACATGTGTATATCTTGTTATACAAAGTTAGGTAATGTGTGAGCAACAAGCCTGCCTCTTTGTTATCAGTTGCTGTCAAATGTTGTCTTCGAAATACAGGCCACAAACGTTATTCCCGCTTAAAGACTCTTTATCATTTCTTCAACGAAGCGTACCAAAATAAAAAGATAATTGCCTGCTTACGTCGTTCTTTTCCTGTATTTTGTAGAATGCCAAGGCTACCAAAATCTGACCAGTTCTCACAGAAAAACCACGTACGTTCCTGTTGATGCAGCAGACTTTTATTGTGACCAGTCGCTCGGTCCTGGCTGGTTCCGTTTCCAAGGCGACGCTGGAACTAAAATGCCCACCTCGTGTGTTTCTGAAAACCATTGTGGAGCAAACGCTCCAGGATGGTTGAATGGCCCTCATCCTACAGTAGCTGAAGGTCCGGTCTCCAAACAAGTCTGCTTCACCTGGTCATCAAACTGCTGTCAATTTGCCACCAACATTCAAGTCAGAAACTGCGGTTCTTACTATGTCTACTTCATCAGTGGAACACCACCGCACAATCCATGTTATCTTGTCTATTGTGGCACTAATTAAAACGTTTACTAGAGTTTAATTTTCGCAAATACTTTCGCAGACAAAAAAACTCGCAACAGAGCTAAGGTTTATCATTAGCTGATGCCTTCTTCAGAGAATTCTTCAGACTGAACTGTAGTTGTGTAGAACGGAGTCCAATCCTGTCCCTGAGAGCACTTTTTTTTAATTTCAGCAGTTCTAGGTTATAATTTTTTGAAGGCAAAGCCGTTTTTATTTGTCCAGGTCAACAAATGAAACTTCTTCCAATTAATAGGAATAGAACTTTAAAAATGGCAGCGAGGGCCATTTCATGTTGGCGCCACGCATTGGAGAGGATAATACTTAAGATAAGATGAGATGAGATAAGATAAGATAAGATAAGATAAGATAAGATAAGATAAGATAAGATAAGATAAGATAAGATAAGATAAGATAAGATAAGATAAGACAAGATAAGATAACTTTATTTATACACGGTTTTTCCAATAGTCAACAAAGTTACTGGACTATCTACCTATCTGCCTACTTACAATAAAAATTAAAATAAAAACCTGCTTTTTATGGAGGCCGTGTCTAAAACTTTACTTAAAATTAAGATTTAACTTTAAATAGTGGCGACTTAATTTAGATCTTAAATCGGTTAGTGAACATGCTTGTCTCAGGTCTGTAGGTAAGTTGTTCCACAACTGAGCTCTGCCGTACGAAAAACATCTCTTAAGATAATCAGTTCGAAGTTGTGGAAGAACTAATTTGTTTTCGGTATTCCTTAAACGATACGCATTTACGTTGTCACGATATACGAATCTTGATCTCAGATCATCAGGTGTCATACCATTCAATGTTTTATACATTAGGATAGACTTCCGTCCCAATCTTTGATAGTGGTAGTAGTAGTAGCTTTAAGACACCTGGGACATTTTTCATGTGATACAAGGGTAGTGAAAAAGGTTTTGAGGAGTTTGTATTTTGCGTGATACAGCCGAAAACATTACAACAATCATTATATTAAGTTACAAATAATCATTAAGCATATTTAATTTAGTTGGAACATGTGGGCTGTTTTGATTGTAACAGGTAGTTATAAAGTATAATGAGTTCAAATAAAACTCTGAAGTTTTTGTTTGTGTACAGTACGTTTCAGTTAATGACTATAATCACTTTAATTTCTATCAAACGAAAACAAAATCTGTATTCTCCTCGCCTTGAGAATCACCCTGGTGCATCCAGGGATATTTTAATTCTCAAATCGATGTTTCTGTTCTTAGGACTTGAGTTACCACAACAATCGTCATTCATACATCGCACTGACATATGCACGGCTGCTAATTTTAATAACGACCTAATCAAAATTTTGTGGCAAATTTTGCAAATGAGAAAGATCGGCATCATAACTAAAAAGTCGCTAAATGGCGAGAACAATGCAATTTTTTTTTCCATGTATATTTAGTGAAACCATATACTAAAACATGCATGTCACATTTATACCTCAGAGGTCTAAACTGATTGACAGACTTTCTAATTTTAATCTGAGTCCTTTTCATTTCTAACCGAGTCGAAGAGAGAGCTCAGACTGCTTTGTCTATCCGGTTAATGATTGTATTGATTGATCAAACTAATTAAACCAGCAGTCTTTTCCGACGTGCATCAGATTGGCCCGTCATCTTCCCAACAGCTGCTAGATCTTCTGGGAAATCTTCTGAAGGAGTTGTCAATGGGAAGACGCTCTCAAAGGATACGTAAAAGATCATAAAAAGCTGCTTTTCTACATCGACAAGATATAAAGGTAAACGAAACGGGTGAGTATCTTTCTTGAAAGATTAAGCAGTTGAGCTCCATCGACGCTTTTTCGCAAGTTAGGTGTATTTTTCAGTTTAAACACACTTAGCGGTCTGTTTTAATCCATTTGTATTCCACATGCATTTCCATCTCGCACTATATCTTGAAAAATACCCCGGATTAGTGGCCAATTTCTACAATAAATTTTGGTTGTTGATCGACAGTGTAAAAGATGTTTTTTGGCAAAAGGGTTGAAACTTAGCATACATGTCACTCTTTGGTTATCTTGCTTGTTCGTGTTTCAGTAAGAGCAGGTGTTTTTTGCCCACTAACTTTTAATAAAAATTATTTGATATTCTGAATTTCTTTAAGCAAAATTAATTACGTACCTGCGACTTGCACGGGATGGAATTAAAACACATATCTGTCTGAGATCGTTAAGAGATTTCCAACAGTCATTTCGCTTTGCAGTATTTATAAGTAGAGTTTCTTCCTTTCTGAAAATGAAAACGTATTTTGTTGACACTGCTTTTTCCTGTACAAGCTGCAGGCATATTTGACGGGACATCATGGGATCAAGCTTGGCACATATGCTGTTATCATCCATACTGTTTATACTCTCTGGCTGCTTAATTTACCTGAACGTAACTGTCCCATTGGCATCATGCAAAGAATTTGTTTCAAGCTTCTTTGAGAGTCACCAAGGTGGGTGAGAAAAGTAATTTAAATTCAAGAACTATAAATCTATGGAAATAGCCTCTCGGGCGGTGTAAATTTTGTATCAACTGTTTAGTCGCCGAGTCATATTTCTTTTGTTTTTGTTTTGAAGGGCGATATTGATTTTAAATGCAGATGGCAAAACTTTTCAACTTAAATAATTCCTTGCCTAAAATGCGAAAATGGGAAAAGCAAAACAACCTGCCCACAAGTCGATCAGTCCTCGAAAAACGTCAAGTTTAATTCATTTTCCGTTAAATTGTCGTGGCCTTCAAACACTGAGATTAAAATAACTGAGCTAGCACGCAAAAAAAAAAAAAAATCGCAGATTTTGGTCATGAATAGGGTAAGGGTTTTGGGAAGTGGGCCACACCCCCCCGCCCAACCTTTCGGAGAGTACCCCCGGATGTCCATTGACACTGCAATGAAAATGGAAGAAAATTTGAACATCCTTCAATTCCACGTCATTTCTTTTATTTTTTTACATATATTTCACGGCGTATTCTTTGATTGGAAAACCGGTTAAAGGAGCTTACAGTCACGGTATTTTGAGTTAGCTTGGCCAGGTACAAAATTACCTTTAAATTGAAGGAATTCTGAAAATAGTAGTTTAACAAGAGAGAAAAACACCAAAGAGATAATAAAAAACCATGAAGGGACACGGATGATTAAGGATGGAGAAGATTAACACGAATTACAAACGACAAAGTTGAAAAATTTAGGATGCGCTAACTGTGACATAGTACAACTGAGCTCAAGATGCCCTCTTGCATGAGCACGCGCCACGCAAAACCTAACTTTTAAAGTTTGACTTTCGGGAACGAAAATTTTGGACAGTGAATCTATCATTTGACATTCTAGTAAGTAGTAAGTCTGTTTGTATGTAGTATGTCCGTATATTTTAACTTTTCATTTGCGTTTGGACTCCTCCAAGTACGAGGTCGCCAAAGAATTGAAAACTCATAAAATATGTCTGAGTTTTTCAGCGTGAGTTCAAGATGACTAGGTAATGGTCGTGTTCCTTTTTTTCGTAAAAGTGTACCTAGACATTGCAAAAAAGGACCTGGCCAATATCAAGGCTCTTTAGCCAAACAAGCAAGCTTGGCCAATAAAGGATTTATTTCCTGGCATGCAGAACACAGCGAATGATTCCGCGTGTGTCGGACTTCGTCTTGCCGCTCGAGTATCCAATCAGAACGCAAGATTTGATTTATCATGCCCACTGGATCGAAGGACTAGCCATATAATAAACTGCAACGATGTACACTCTGATAAGATATGCGTAATCAATTTCTTATTGTCAAAGAACATAACATATCCACATGTTAATTCATAGCGTGACGTGTTGTTTACCGTATCTACAGATCACGCTTTACTTGGCCACGTTATCGATGTTTGTACCGGAAACAATTTGGTGTGTGGATTACAGTGTTTGAGAAATGACAGGTGCCGATCATACAACTGTTTCGATGCAGAGAACCAAAGTACAGAAATCTGTCATTTAAACAATGAAACACAAACATCCAGACCTGAAGATTTCAAGGGAAACCAGAGGACAACTTACTTTGAATTAATGCAGGTTTACATGATCTTAATGTTGCTGAAAATGAAATGAACAAAATAGTATAGTGAAAACATTAACTCCATTTATCGTCTTCTCATGAACTACATGTTCAGGTCTTCCCATTTTGCCCGATCCTAGGTTTTTGATGGCGTTTCATCGATCGATCCATCGTGTCTGCCGCAGGTCTTGTTCAGCTGTCCTCCTCCAGTAATTTCTAGGCCTTCCTCGCTCTCTCTTCCCTTGCGTGTTTGCAAAACACGAAGAAAGTTAAAGGGCAACCTTGGCTTGTTCTCCATAAAATATTATCATGATTCGTCATCGAGATCAAGCGAATCGCAGACACATCTTTTGTTTTCTGTTGTGTCCAGGCTTTCGACACAATCAATAATATAACGCCTTATTCCCCATGGGATGTCACGCGTGCTACACTGGTTTAAAATGCTCTTCCAAAACTATATTTCGCAATTTTTTTATTGTTATTAACATTACATTATTTACTATTTTTGCCAGATTGCTTACTGGAATTTTGTTTGTGTAAACGATGGGAGATGGAGCTCACATCAGAATTACTGCAAGTGTAGGCCTGGTTACAAGGGGATCACGTGCAGCACCAGTAAGTTAGTGTTCACTGGAACATTGCAATGTAACTTGTATCATAATAAGTGAATAAAGATGCTGAATTTCACTTTCCACCATCTTTATTCACTTATCACACTCACGATGACTTCGACAGTGCTGATCCTAGCAGCATGCAGGACGCCTGTCACATATGAACTCAGTTAAATGCTCTCCATGTTCTCGTAGCTCAGTGGATAGAGCGCCCTTCCAGTGTTCGGGAGGTCCTGTCGGGGACTCAGAGTTTTTCTTTGTTGCACGCTCTTGTCATGTTGGTCAGCCACTTTTCACATAACATGTATCATGTATAAATGTAGGTTTGCAGCCTAACTTTGGTTGCTTGAAGTCGATTAGTTATTCGGGATTAAACTTTATCGCAGTATTTCAGTTTCTCCTGAGATTAATGCTGGTTTTCATTCTATTGCATGTTTAGTGAAGGGCAGAGACAACAACAACAGCAGCAACAATATGCGCTTTTCCTGGATTAGGTTATTCTTAATTTGAAAAACCGGACCCTGCTCTCCCAATGGGAACGGTTTTGAAGCAAAACGAGCACAACTATGTTTGGGTAACAAGCACAAATGGCACTGATTGTTTTCCATACTCAGATGACATAATCGTCTCACAGAACTTAAGCTAAGGAGTTAAGGCTATGAAAAGTAAAGCCAGTCTCTGTATTATATCACACAAAGAAACAGTAAAGACCGAGATGCGCTAACAAATAAACTGCGTTCTTATGTCAATTTCTAGAGAAACTCGGTTTTTCTTCTTCATTTCCTGGGCATTCCTGTAAGGATATCCGGGATTCTGGAAATTCGGATGGAGACGGGGAATACTGGATCGACCCTGCAAAGGATGGAAACCCTTTGAAAGTCTACTGTAACATGACAGCTGATGGAGGTAAAATAACGAAAATATGCCAACTACCTAGTGACGGATCTGAAAACTACGTTAAAATCAAGGATCTCTCTTAGGGAGGTGATTGCCTAAAAATAACTTACCCTATCGGTTTAAAAATGCGGTAATGCTCAAGTCCATTGGTCTGATTTCAGGAGGCTGGCTTCTCGTCGTCAATTTGTTAATGAACAGTTCTTCTCCACCTCCTAGCTGGACCCCTGAGGCATCATACCGCGGAATCAGTAATTATCACAACAACAGAATGGGCATCACAACCAGCGCCATGAATCAACTGAGAGCACACTTGAATTTCACTCAGATCCGATTCCACTGCAGTAAACAACAGGGGACGTACGTTCCACGTGACCACTGTTGCTAACAGCACTGGTGAAGCTGTGGTCCAGTACTTCAGCGGCCAGACTGACGTGCTTCCCTCCTCATGTAATTCGTATCAAAGACTAGAAGGCGATAACTCTCAGTTGGCCATGCACTGTGATAAGTGGGGAAATGACGGCTCACACCACGTTGGAAAGTGGGGACACTACAGGAAACACAGAGAGAACAGGATGTACGACCACGCGGCATTTATTGCTCACGAGAATCATTGGGTTGTCGATAACGGTATCTGGTTGTGTGATGATGTTGGAAGCGATTACAAACCGTTATCGTTGGGAGATTTCTGGAAAATCTACGTGCGCTAAAATGCAGACCATAGTCACAGAACTGTTGATTTCTAGTTTATATAGAGACATTTACCTGTTTTTTAGAAAGAAATAAAATCATATCGCTGCTTATGGATTGTTTAAAGCAAAATTTGGTGGAATATGACATCAGTAAGCATTTGTGTTCCAGCATTGCCTTTTTGCACCAAGGATGACTTGTTTTGAAATCAGAGCAAAATTTTGTCATGGCTAAATCATAGACTCCCTTTCCGGCCTGCAAAAATAATGCAGTCGATGGTGACGAGTTCCACTGGTGTGAGTTAATTCGTTCAGACACTTATGTTAGCAAATGGTCTATTCAACAGCCATGGTGCAAAATTTGAGCCCGCGCTCCAGTGATCATGAAGATCGGGTAGAAGATAACTCCTCTAGATAAGTCTATTTGACGATTGTATCAACGGAGTTGATCAAACTGTCCAATATTTCGGATTAGGCAGAAGTAACATTCATTAGGAGTCTTAAAAGCGAGAAAAACGAAAAGCTCGGTCAACGTCGTACCCAATCACAACATGTGTCTCAAGAGCCACCTTTAACTCTAGATCTTGGCAAGTCCCCGCTGGCGAAGAGGGACAGGGGGCTCTGAGGACGAAAAAATAAATAATAATAACAGCGTACATGATTAGATTAAAAAATGTTTCTCATGGTTACATTAGCTTCTCTCATTCTTTGCTCACAATTCGTTTTTCTTTGTGCTTGCGGATCGTCCCCTTCTGCCAATTCATGTTCACTTCTTAGTCTGCATTTAAAAAATGCATGCATTCCCAAAATGTAAAAGTCACTGCATGAAATGTAAAATATTTTCATTAAAGTCGGGAAAATTTCAAATTTGAAAACTACGCCTGTCAAAAGTCAGCTGCCATATATGGAGACATTATCATGGCTAAATTTATTCTAGTGTCATATCAGTTGAACCTGTTTTCCACAAGCCTTGCTCATCCAAATTCGACAATACAATTGAATTCGCAAAGTTAAGCCCTCCTCCCCACTCAGCTCCCAAATGTAAGGTCCCCAAAAGTAATGCTTATTCCTTTACGCTTCTGTCAAAAGTCGTAAGACTCAAAATTAAGAAGCGGCCTCTTCTACCACATCATCAGACATATGTGTTAACTTACAGAAGCAAAGTTCCGAGTTCGTGCTTGAATAACAAGAGAACATGGATGATAAGTGACACGAAAAAGTGGCAATGATGGAAAAAACACGATAGTAATTAAACTTTCAGTTTTGAATGTAAATGAAACAATAGTGTTAAAAAAACCCAATCTCCTCCGTTCGCCTCTGGCCACACTGATGGAGGCGAACTCTCACAATAAAGTCATCCCTACGCGTTAAACATGTTTTCGTTTCAAGGGTAGAAGCCTAAGGAACGAACATTTATATAACGTGGCAATGCGAACTTGGCTCCTGTCAGCAGCATTTACTTTAAAGAAAACAAGTAAACAAAAACTGAAACACAAGGCTCGATTTGATTAAAACTGAAATATAAACCGTGTAGCTATCCGCTTTACATGTTAGTTGACGTCAACCTACAGGACATTATCCAAAATTAGACCTGTTTTTCTTTTTTTTTTTTTCTACGCATTCGTTAAAAGCCTTCCAGAGTTAGCAAACAGAGATTCCCATGGTTTTGTAATCATTTCTTAATTCGACATTGCCTCTATCTACAGGGTGAAGATGAAAGACGATAATTTATATGTCTAACTTTTAAACACCTGTCGCGGCACTTTCTAATTTAGATAAGTATGGTACTTTGCATAACATTAGCGAGTTGAGATATTAAAAAAATACTTAATTTTTCCCCGAAGCTCACGGTTTTCCTTTGATGATCTTAGTTTGTGGATCATGTCTTGTTGTTTTGAAACTGTCTTGAAGGTAAGTTACATTCCTTCATCTGCATGGCAAACAGTCTCTTCGCTTTGATGTAAAACGTTTTTTTCATATCAATGTTGGGGCTCAAGTCGAAACGTCATAAGGATTGAGTGAAATACAAAATATTTTGCTAATATTTGGTTGTAACTATTTCTTTTTTTCCAAATGTTTTTCGGGCTTTCGAATTTCTAATGAAAAAGGCAAATATACATACAATTAGAAGGCTACCTAAGCACTCCACCATAATTGGATGACCGCCAAGGAAACCCAAAACGCCGTTTGGTTTTTAAAGAGTTAATGTATTTCAAGACTCTAACTCGCTTTCTTTGCGCAATGAAAAAATTTCCCTTGAAATAGAAGGAAACTTCAGTATATCCACAAACTAAGGAAATCAAGTATAGCCACGAACAAAGAAGATTGATTCAAATTTGTCGCTATCTGTGAAATAAATGAAACTTCTTTAATATTCAGACTAAACCAGCGCCTTCATCTCAGCAGTGACATGGACGTGCGCCTGTAAATTGAAAAATTTGAATGCGGCTTCTTGGAATATCACCTTGCATTAAGAGTTTATTAAAACAGATGTAATGGTAGCTCTTAAGTGGCTCGATCGAGTTTGTGTGTAACGATACTGCTTAACTTTGAACAGCTTAGAGCACTATCATAGTCAATCCAATAGGAACACGAACATTCAATAACGCCTAGGTTTTGGACTAAGGATGAACGTTTGAAATTTTCGAATTCTTTAAGATGGCTCGATCAGAGTTTTGAGTTCAGATACTTTTGAACTTTGAGCAACTAGAGAACCACCCAAATCAATCTAACAGAAAATCGAACGCTAACAGTTTACTAGAGATAGGTGAAAGTTCCAGATGAAGTACGTTTTAACAAGCTCTAAGATCTTGACAGGGATCTCCTAAAAATCTGCTGTATCATCTACAAGGGTCATACACGGACAGTGTGTCTTGAAAAAAATGACCCCGATTGTCACAAAGATGCAGATCCACCTTTGTACAATTTGCGATGGATAGTAGAAACAGTTATCCAGCAAGCCAAAAATTACATGTTATCTACGACAATTACAGAAGTAGAAAAAGTTCTTGAAGGACTATCTTTCGAGATTTTTCCAGTGGTGAAACACTTTTAGACGTCGACAAATTTGCATCGTTCATCCGGTCACTCAAGTGTACGCCAGAGTACTTAGGTTTGATAGCTTTAGCCCTTTGGAAGTGACTCCTCAAGACTGAACACGATTAAAACCTCCCTAGTAAATTATTACTGCAAGTGTTGAGGACATTTGTTTGGCTGTATGTCTAAGCAAGCTGCTTTCTTCGAGCATATCATCGAAAATTAACATATGGCCTTGCATTGATGGCTGTGAAGATTAATTTTATACTTATTATCTTTTGTTAATCCCATCATTTCCATTTCATTCGGGTACGTAAGAAATGTGATCAACTATTTCATTTCATTTTTTTTTATGCTCCAGATACACTTTCATATCTTACTGACTTTCTAAGGATCCACAAAAATGTGCCCGCTAGCACTTTTTGCATTTTGCCTGATTTCCCGGATGGATCTACGTGTCACCGCTGACCAACAGTGCAAACCGGCTGAGGCGTCGGTGAATGGCAAAGCTCTCAAAGGTCACGCTTTTAAAACATCAGTAATTCGATCTCTGTTTGAGTGTCAAGTTCTTTGTGAAAGCGAACTCAAGTGCCAAAGCTACAACTACTTCATACCGAGCAAAACCTGCGAGCTGAATGACAGGACTAAAGAGGCAAGGCCATATAGTTTTGTCCCGGGTGAAAACAGCGTCTATGTGAAAAGCTGGCCCAATAGAGGTATGACAATGAAGACACGAGAAGGGAAGGAAGAAAAGGTCGATACAAATCGTAGCTAATGCACAACAAAATTTATTATCACTGATTCATTGGAACAATAGAAAGAGGTGACTGTTACTGTAGAGAGTTTATTATGATTATCACACTGGTAAAAGTTAAAACCACCCTGAGCCAGAACTCAGACATATCCACTGCAAAAATTGTGGTGTTTGCTTTTTGACTTAGGACAAAAGACGCTGACGTCTTGCAATAGCCTTCTGACATAAGTCATCACTCCTGCCCTCGATTTTGCGAGTGATCCATCTTAAGTTACCCCGGCCATTTTGCTAGGACTCGATCACCTGGGTGATACGGACAATGTTGGTACCGATGCTATTTATTTGCATACATTTTACAGAAAACCAGAAATTGTTTAGTAACACTTGGCTTTTGCGCCATAGTTCCCCTTGGTTCCATTCCTGAACTGCCCGCTGAAACATGCAAAGAGATCAAGGAGAGTGAAGGAGGACGAGCGGTCAGCGGCAAATACTGGTTTGATTCACTTGTGCCTCAGGAGGTTGTTCTTGCGCATTGTGACATGAGGACGGAAGGTCAGTTAAATCATAAAACTTACAGCTGTAAAAATTAAACTTTTACAATGAAGTAGCCATAAATGGTTCGCGAAATGAACGGCCATCAGCCATAACGGCCGCCTTCAGATATGATTGTACAAAATGTCGGTGCCTCAGAATGGCATGGTAGGAAACTACAGAGATTGCCCGAGGAAGAAAAACAACTTAGAGGGAAAAATGTCAGTACAAAATGTGGAATATAGACTTGTGACTATAGAATCGATTTCACATTTCTGACTTTCCTGACGTAAATGTAAATTTAATGGGACAGCGTCAGGCAGCTGGTGCCTCAAGTTTTGATAAATGTGACTGGAGCTTTCTATAAGCTTGCCTAATTATCTTGCAGTAGAAAAAGAACACAACGCTTAAAGGGATAAAAGCAAATTATGAAATATCAACCAAAAAGAAAAAAAAATGATGTCCAAAAGAATCAGAATTTTGATTTCTTAGAACTGTCACAAAATCATCAAGTTTTATGGACTGCAATGCAAGTTGTTCTATTTTGCCCTGTGGAATTTTTCCTTTTATCTAAGCTATTTGTAAAATTTAGCGGCATTTAACAATATATTAGGGAAATTAGGCAAGAAAACGTTCGATAATTATAACACTATTCGTTGGAGCCTTATTCACAACTTGCATTTTGTGAACTCTAAGGGCCATGGTTGAAAATCATGCAATTCGATTCCATTATGACTCAGCAAATACATTTCTTGGAAAAAGCAAGTTTTTTGATTGACATCTAGGTGAGACATTTATAGAACTTCTTAAATTTTACTATTAGGGTTTTATTACATAAACTGCGGTGTTTGAAAAAAGGATTTCAGCCCTAAAAAAAGTCGAAATTAAACACGTATAAAATTACGATAATTTTTCACTTTGATAATATCGATGATGTGATGATTGATACCATGCTTGACCCTTTAACTGAGCTTAAATTTGTTAACCGCGCGGCCATGGGCCGAGCGCGGTTCTAGGTTTACCCGTGGTTTATTATTTTGTTTTAAATTTTTTTTGTCGGTGACCAGACGCAGACCTCCGCTCGGCCAAACTTTGAGTCACGCAACGTGTGATGTTTTTCCGCCAGAAGCTGTTAAAACATAAACACACGGACAATTTTACGGATATTGTTTCCTTTTTTGTGGGTAAAATATATTTTCTTTTCGCTTTATCAAAGCGTTGGATTTAAAGGGAATAATAAATACGCTGAGAAAAGGTATTACGTCAGCCATGGAATGCGCTGACGTTGCAGCTTTCACTTTCGCTACATGACAAATAAGATCGTGTTTACTTTGCAAGTTTATTTCGGCAGAAGCGACGGTCATTAATTTATTTGTAATTTTGCGAGTATTTCTTGCGGTTTTAGGCAAATGAAGTAAATCCTTTGACTGTTTCATCGCAGCGAGTTCATAGATCGGAAAGAAAATTAAATATTTGCAAGCCAAGCAAAGAACGTGTCAGAACGTGCAAAGATTACGTCATTGATAGGGAAATAACCACCGTACTAAAGATAGCCGTAGATAACGCAATTCTTGAATTATGTGACTCGTGTGACTTCTTTGCTAACCCTTAACTCAAGGGAAAAAAACAATTAAATTTAATCGTGACTTTAAAAAAAGAAAGCGGTTTGTAATAGTGTTCGTATCTTCATGCCCATACATATCCCGAAGAAACTTCCAGATTAAGACTATTACGCCATCGGAGATGTCACAACGGTACGACTGATGGTGCGATAATAGAGTTTATGTTGATCAAGTGCTGTGATGTCTACAGTAATCAATGAATCATCAAAGATTGCTTTGGAATATGCACTGCGTTGCGACTGTAGTACTAAGAAAACAGTTAAATTTTAAAAGCGCGGTTATAAGATCTAACAGATCTTCTTGTTGGTGCATGATCGAAACATAAATGCCTCCGGACATTTTTTGGAGAATTTTCGGAAAATAGAAATCGTCAAAAAGTCGTTATTAGTATGTTCATATTATAATATAATAAACAAAATAATACATGTTGATTGTAGATATGAAATGTCTCTTCTCGTTTGCAACATTATATCTCAGTAGTTTGCTCCGCTCACTGGTGTTATATCGAGTTAAGATAAGATAGGATAAGAATCTTTATTTAAGTGATAAACACTGGAATATAGATTCCATATCTACCCGCACCCACGTATTATTCTCTGTATATTTTCCCTTCAGACATCGACGAATGCAGTGCTAACGTCCAGCTGTGTGACCTCAATGCCAAATGTATCAACACTCGCGGGTCTTACAATTGTTTGTGTCATGCTGGGTTTACTGGAGATGGTAAAAACTGCACAGGTAGGTAGGAACACGCGGGCGCTGTAAATAAATAAACACCACATTCTTTCAATACTCCTTTGTTGATACCGTCAGTTCATAGTACTCTTGAGAAGCTTGAAATAAAGTGAACTTTAAGAGCCATTTTCTGTTGCTATCCTTTGCTATCCTACGACTTTGAAGAGTCTTATGAGTCT
This sequence comes from Orbicella franksi, assembly GCF_964199315.1. Taxonomy (NCBI): domain Eukaryota; kingdom Metazoa; phylum Cnidaria; class Anthozoa; order Scleractinia; family Merulinidae; genus Orbicella; species Orbicella franksi. The sequence continues at coordinate 32,107,020 of NC_138150.1, read as the reverse complement.
TAAGTGCTGATATAGATCCGACTTTTAAAGTGCAAGTTCAGTTGGAAGGCATCGTAAAGTTCGAACTTAAAGACGAACTTTGGTCCAATATAAGCAACTAAGACTCTTAAAGTTCGAACTTTTAAGGCTCTTAAAGTTCGAACTTTTAAAAGTCTTAAAGTTCGATCTTTTAGGACTCTTAAAGTTCGATCTTTTAAGACTCTTAAAATTCGAACTTTTAAAAGTCTTAAAGTTTGAACTTTAGCAGTCCTAAAAGTTCGAACTTTAAGAGGCTAACAAGTTCGAACCTTTACGAATTATTAGGGAAGTTGGAACTTTTAGGTTTAAGTGAAATAGTTTGGACAACAGAGTTATATAGGGCATCTGAACAGTAATTAAAACAGTTTAAATTGTTGTTATTATGTAAGGCACTTTAAAGTAATTTTAATATGTATTTTTAGGTAAGGGACTTTTAATTGTCCAGCTGCTGATATTGATATTGATCCCAACAAATCACTAAATCTCGGGGGCTTTATTTACAGTATTTATCTGCCGTGCTATTAAGTCACGTTTCATCAAAATAATTTTAGCGGTTAATTGCTTCGACTATCCTGTTGGTGTCTCCTCACCTGACATAATTCCTGATAACCAGATGACAGCTTCTTCACACGCCACTAATAATCGCAGCAGTTTCAGTTACAACGGACGTCTGAACGATACCAGAGGTGACGGTTGGTGCTCTGCAGTCCCTAACAGCGACAACGACTGGCTGCAAATCGACTTTAAAAGAATAATCCAAGTTTGCGCTGTTGCTTCCCAGGGGGACGTAAGTGGTTATGTATGGGTTACTGATTTCAAGTTGTCGTATTCATCTGACGGAAAAAATTGGACAACTTACAAAGATGCGAATGATACAGATCAGGTAACGTTTAGACATTTTATCAGTGACCATGGAATGTAAACAGTAGTTAATAATGGTCTGAAGACTTGCCAGTGTGGATTTAGCGCGGCGAGCTCGAGGTTCAAACAGAACAACCATGAAGGTCGATATTCCCCGAGAATGGCCCCTAGTTATCATGGAAAATAAGAATTTATGGCGTGGAAAATGCGGCAGAAATCTATCCAGTCCCTTATTAAATCTCCCAACCGGCAAAATTGTACGTCAAAATTAGCTGCACATTATACCCACCACTGAACGGTTAGGTATGGTCGTTAGGCCCAATCTACATTAGGTTACAACGGGTGGTTGACCTTGGGTTTCCCAGTTGGCACGACTTCTGCTGGGGATAAAATTTTCAAAGGTTTACTGCTGATCCTTTGGAAGGCCTTACATCACAGCTGTTGAATTTGATTCCAAACTTTCTTCTTTGCTGCTACTCGCTAAGGTAAAGTAATGTTCGGCTTCGTTTGGTGTAAAACAGACAATACATCTAGAAAGGATAAGGACAACCGGGTTGCGTTACGCGATTTGATTTGCATAAAAGACCATTCTTGAACCAATGAGCTACTTTAACATTTGATTTAATCCTTTTTTGAGGATGATAGACACAAACGTCTTTTCTTGAGTCTTTGCTTCTCGAAACAGAAATAAAGTCTTCGGAGAAGTGATTTGCGGTCATTTCCCGCATATGCAGGTTATTGACAATGTGGTTGACTTGGTTTTTGAATTTCCAATTAGCTAAGGAAGCAATGTGCTACTATCGATATAGATAGCCAGCTCTGAGGGGCGCATGCTCAAGGTTATATTTGGGTTGCATTTTAAGGTATTTCACAGGGAAGGTAACAGTACCACTATTGACCAACACAAGTTACCAACTCCCGTGCCTGCAAGATACATCCGTTTTCACCCCACCAATAGTCATTACTGGAACTGCCTTAGAGTGGAGGTGTACAGCAATCATTACTCAGGTACATAGCAAATTGCCTGCTTGCGGAGATTATTTGCAGTCTTTAAGTTCAATTAGGTTATGTAGGACTATTCTGTAGGAAAAGAATGGGTCGCTTAGGACTTCATGTAGTTTTGGTGTCACTTGCAGTAGCAACAAAAACAACAACAACAGCAACAATTTTTTTTTACATGGTTTGGTAAGGGGCGTGCGTTATGAATAGTTGTCATTACATTCTTCTATGTTGCTTGTTCGACAAGGGCAAAAATCTCGTGGATGAAAACGACGTTGTCAACATGTGCATATCTTGTTATACAAAGTTAGGTAATGTGTGAGCAACAAGCCTGCCTCTTTGTTATCAGTTGCTGTCAAATGTTGTCTTCGAAATACAGGCCACAAACGTTATTCCCGCTGAAACACTCTTTATAATTTCTTCAACGAAGCGTGCCAAAATAAAAAGATAATTGCCTGCTTACGTCGTTCTTTTCCTGTATTTTGTAGAATGCCAAGGCTACCAAAATCTGACCAGTTCTCACAGAAAAACCACGTACGTTCCTGTTGATGCAGCAGACTTTTATTGTGACCAGTCGCTCGGTCCTGGCTGGTTCCGTTTCCAAGGCGACGCTGGAACTAAAATGCCCACCTCGTGTGTTTCTGAAAACCATTGTGGAGCAAACGCTCCAGGATGGTTGAATGGCCCTCATCCTACAGTAGCTGAAGGTCCGGTCTCCAAACAAGTCTGCTTCACCTGGTCATCAAACTGCTGTCAATTTGCCACCAACATTCAAGTCAGAAACTGTGGTTCTTACTATGTCTACTTCATCAGTGGAACACCACCGCACAATCCATGTTATCTTGTCTATTGTGGCACTAATTAAAACGTTTACTAGAGTTTAATTTTCGCAAATACTTTCGCAGACAAAAAAACTCGCAACAGAGCTAAGGTTTATCATTAGCTGATGCCTTCTTCAGAGAATTCTTCAGACTGAATTGTAGTTGTGTAGAACGGAGTCCGATCCTGTCCCTGAGAGCACTTTTTTTTAATTTCAGCAGTTCTAGGTTATAATTTTTTGAAGGCAAAGCCGTTTTTATTTGTCCAGGTCAACAAATGAAACTTCTTCCAATTAATAGGAATAGAACTTTAAAAATGGCAGCGAGGGCCATTTCATGTTGGCGCCACGCATTGGAGAGGATAATACTTAAGATAAGATGAGATGAGATAAGATAAGATAACATAAGATAACATAAGATAAGATAACTTTATTTATACACGGTTTTTCCAATATTCAACAAAGTTACTGGACTATCTACCTATCTGCCTACTTACAATAAAAATTAAAATAAAAACCTGCTTTTTATGGAGGCCGTGTCTAAAACTTTACTTAAAATTAAGATATTACTTTAAACAGAGGCGACTTAATTTAGATTTTAAATCGGTTAGTGAACATGCTTGTCTCAGGTCTGTAGGTAAGTTGTTCCACAACTGAGCTCTGCCGTACGAAAAACTTCTCTTAAGATAATCAGTTCGAAGTTGTGGAAGAACTAATTTGTTTTCGGTATTCCTTAAACGATACGCATTTACGTTGTCACGATATACGAATCTTGATCTCAGATAATCAGGTGTCATACCATTCAATGTTTTATACATTAGGATAGACTTCCGTCCCAATCTTTGATAGTAGTAGTAGTAGTAGCTTTAAGACACCTGGGACATTTTTCATGTGATACAAGGGTAGTGAAAAAGGTTTTGAGGAGTTTGTATTTTGCGTGATACAGCCGAAAATACTACAACAATCATTATATTAAGTTACAAATAATCATTAAGCGTATTTAATTTAGTTGGAACACGTGGGCTGTTTTGATTATAACAGGTAGTTATAAAGCATAATGAGTTCAAATAAAACTCTGAAGTTTTTGTTTGTGCACAGTACGTTTCAGTTAATGACTATAATCACTTTAATTTCGAGCAAACGAAAACAAAATCTGTATTCTCCTCGCCTTGAGAATCACCCTGGTGCATCGAGGGATATTTTAATTCTCAAATCGATGTTTCTGTCCTTACGACTTGAGTTATCACAGCAATCTTCATTCATACATTGCGCTGACAAAATCCTCGAATCAGAGGACTGAAACTACTCACATAAGAGCAGGCCCCAAACTGACCAAAGTGGCTAATCGCTAAGGGTTTGGGACTGCAAACAGACAGATCCACAGAAAAGTTTAATGCTGTAAACTAAGCATCGAGGTACGCGACGGCAGTAGAACGATTTTGTGTATGATGCATGAATGAATGCATTTTAGACCTTAACTCTCTTTTTTTTCGTGATACAATCTCTTGGCAGGTTAGACACCCAATTTAGAAGTGCCCTGGATTTATGCAAGGACTTACTAGTAGTATAACAGAAGGCAGTCACTTTGATTTTTGCGGAGGAATAAAATCATCATAGTTCGTTGTCACTCTCTTATGAAAAAAAAAAGTAGATTTAATTAAATTTATTAAACAGATTCAATTAAACAGGTTCGTCCATGTCCTATTACTCGCCGCGCAATTAAGGAGGCCTTATACCCTCAGATATAAATTCTATTCAAAAAACCGTTCTTTCGAAACATGACGATTCAACATCCCTGGCAAATTGCAAATCGTATATTGAAACGATTTTGCTCTAATCACTCTTTGATTTACTTTTAAATTAAGAAATCTACACAGGTAGCAATATTTCAATGATACAAACACCAATAGCAACGGTTTTTTACAGTCCAAAAGTACGCTCAAAATGGATTTAATTCAGTACATTTTAATGATACTTTACAGAGAAAGCTTTAGGGATGTGTACATATGAGAATTTTGCATCATAGTCCTGAACATTGTTTCCTCTACCTGGTTAACATTTCTATGACTGGTGTGTATTCGGGTATTCAGTGGAACATTTATGTAAAACCTTTCGATATTCCCCCTCTCTCTGCATCTATCCCTCCCTGTTCACAGGGCTAATTTGGGTTCTCGGAGACCGAAGTAAAACTTTAAGGCCTTACTTTTCAAAATTACCGAATAGACGGATCTCCACTGGGTTTCAAACGAATGTTGTCAAATTACAATTATGTGTTCGAGCGCTGGCAGGGTCGTTGTGCTGTGTTCTTGGGCAAGACTCATTACTCCTATAGTGCCCCTCTCCACCCAGGACTATAAATGGATATTGACGGAAAAAATGTTGGGAGGTAACCCCGCGATAGACTCGCAGGAGTAGCACAAAACTACAAGCTCATTCAATAGTCGATAGTACGTTTGGAGTAACGAAGCCTTTCATTTCACAACGTGTTAATTCAATACTCACACTTAAAGACCTTATGTTGGGATCTGGGACGAATTCATGATAATGTATTTTGAAGGATCATACACTACAAACTGAGCTACACTGGATGTGTATTTGAATGTGGATTTTCTACATGAGAAAACTAATTTGCTAGTTATTTTTTAGGGTAAATGGAGCGGCATCTAATGAGGAAAGAGGCAAAATGCATGTAGGTCTTTACGTAACAGAAAATTCAAGTAGTCAATATAAAGTATTACACGAGTAGCCTTTTACTTGACTGCAATTGACCCTTTGATGGTGTAGGGTTGGAGCGGAGGGCGGAGAATTAAAGGCCATTACCCTGTCCTGCAGAGAGTATTAAAACCATGGCTGTGGAAAGGATTTGTAGTACGTTTAAACATATTTCCTTTGAAGTCCATAACACACAGAGATAACGTCATAGGACTTTATTATTTCTGAACAGACGTCATCTTTGAGCCATCGTGCATTGCATGAAACATATTGTCACAAATAGTTAAAAACCAACAAAGAAGGCTTAGAACATCAAGAGGGTTAATGATTTTAAGTACGACAGAGAAACATGCCTGTGACAATACGGTTGCCATGAAAGATCAAGATCCTTGACCGATGAAATACGATACTTATTTTTTTCCAGATAAATTTTAGGCAAGTCGTCAAATTTGAAGTTCATTGCTTTAGCGCTTTTAAAGGTACAAGCATTCAAAGTTTGAAGGCGCCTCTAAAGTTTTCATCACCCCTCTGGTCTGAATTAGTTATGCAGTTGACTCAGATCAACTTACGTCTCGCTTTCAGAAAAAGGTAATTTGTAAACGTCAACTGTGTGTTAATAACTTTTCGCGCATTAGACTCAAATGGAAATGGATGGCATTGGACTGGACGAAGATCCCGCCAGGATTCCAAATTCTGGAGTTTCCTTTCAAAGCCAATACACGTCACTGAATCAGGCTTCTCGATTACAAAACGTATCAGAAGATAGAGGGAATAATGCTTCATCAAACGCTTCCCAAAGCAGCCAATATGCACCTCTTCATCCGTTGACACGCTCCTGGGAGGTTCCGAGACAACATGTGACTCTAGAGAAGATAATTGGTAAAGGTGCGTTTGGTCAGGTTGCCAAGGGAACAGCAGTAGATCTTCGAGGATGGCCTGGGAAGACACTAGTGGCTATTAAAAAGTCAAGAGGTGTGAAATGCTTTAAAAATAGTGGTAAAACAGTGCCGAATATGTTATGCTATTCAAATGTTTCCCCTGTTATTCAGTTAATATAGTTAATATTAGTTAATAGTAGTAAAATTTTTCCCATTTTCAGGAGAAAAACCCCTCAAAACACTGTTTTCTGAGGTTTGCTCCCTGGACAACTTGCTAATGGACAGGATGAACTTAGTTCCATGCCTCTCGAACCATTAGTTAGTACGTTATCGTGAGAATGCTGAACAACACTTCATAACACTCAGGGGCGAATTATTCATTAACTATTGTGGTATGTGACATGGAAAAGCTCATTTTTGAAGTCAGAGTATGAAGTCCTTTAACCTGGTAGCAAAACTGTCCCACAGAGTTGCTTCATAGAAAAAAATTACTTTTAAGGTATGACCCCCTTAAGGTGATTCCTCAGAAATAAAAGTTGCCGAACGATGTTTTTGAAACTTTCCCCGAATGTTCCTTACCAAGCACTTTGTCGAAAAATACCATGAAAAAGATAGGTCACCATTCTCGTAAAAGAGATATGATGGGGCAATTTAACTTACACCATTTATGCCAAATCGCCTGCGTTATTTTATCGGTTCAAGTTACGTTTAGCGTTAGCTGGAAGCAAAGTTTTCCAAAGAAATACTTGCAAAAAAAACTTGATAGGTAGAAAGTCTAAAGCATCAGTAACAATGTAATATATAGTTTATGGGAAAAATACACAATTTTAAACGACAACGACTCAAAACGTGTTTCGAGGTCATAATTTCCATCCTCGACTAACTGTTTTGTGCACGCTTTTCGCTATATCTTTTTTTCTTTCCGTACATTATTTTTTTAATTTTTCAACTTAAAGATAACTATTCGTACAGGAAAGTTATGCAGTAAAAAATATAGGTCACCATGTTCGTTTAAGAAGAAACGAGCATTTATTTCGCTTTCGGGCTTAGCTTGAGAGAAATCTCTCGATGTGTGCACGCGCTAGCGCTCATGTGCGGGCGTGCTCGCACTGAGGGCGAAAAAGGTGCCCAATAGTGATGCGCAATTCAATTCTGAGGAATCACCTTCAGGTTAAAATTATCATGTAACGTAAGTGTCGAAATCTTTGTATTGTAATTATTTAGTACACGACCGAGGGTAACGGAGACCGGGGCTAGAGACGTCAAACAAGGATGTTAGCGCCAGTTTTGAACTGAAGAGAAGAGGAGTAGATATTGAAGAGTAGTAATGAACTTCCGTAGTCTGTCAATGAAATAATCGAAAAGCGGCTTTTCTTGGCGACCTTAAACATGTTTAGATGTATTGCAGGTTCATCATCCAAACTTCTTCAGATTCTTAACTCTGGAGGACTGTCTCCACACTGCACATCCACACCAGTGGATGTGCAGTGTAGCGTAATCATTCCATGCAATGCAAAGCTGAACTAAACAAACCGGAATCGCTTCGAAGATTTGTAGAAAGAATTTCAAAATACCCTGACTTGGGATAACTATTTGCATGGCAATTCGCCGACGAAAGTCTCATGAATAAATTTTTGCAGTGGCCTTTCGTTCAGATCTGTAAACTATACACCGTAAATGCGAAGTGCGCCGAATTGAGTCGATCGTTCGCGTAGTACGTGTAAACAGACTGAGAAGATTTGAAACTCCGACTCAAATCAGTAGCAGTCACCAGAATCACTTAATACATTTAAACAAAGATAACATGAATTGACAAGATAAATTACCTTGAACTCTACCAAAATTCTGTAACCCAAACGAACCAAAGCCCATGTAATTATAATTTTATCGTTACTCATTCTTCGTTGCAGACTCATAGATCGATCAAACCTGACTATGAAATCTTCCCTAATCTTGTTCCCTGAGGCGCTTAATGTACGCTGCCAAGACCTTGATCGGCGCTCACCGCTTTTTACGCATTTTCCTGCTCAGAATAGTATTGCAACAACTCGAGGCGAGCAAGTATACGTGTGCATGTGAATGTTGTGCAAATGATCTCCTTCTAGACCCAGATCCTTTTGACTGGTTCTTCGAATCGGTGGCGATTTTCATTATGGTGATTTTTCACGACTTTGAAAATTCATAAAAAGTTGGGATTTAAACCGAAAGCAAAAATTTTGTCGGTATTATGATCAAGAATGTATCAATATTGTTTTTTGGCGCTATAGTCACTTTTAGGCATTAGAAGGGTCTCGATGGCGTGGTGGTCCTTACGCTAGAATTATCTGATTTTCGCTTAATTTTTGAAGAATAACGGTTAATTTATGTCCTGATGGTTAATAGAAATCTTCAAAATTGATCATCATTGTTTTTAAAAGTAAAGAACTAATTTTTATTGCTCAAAAATGTTTGTGAAACATATTTATAGTGTTAGGACCATTCGGGGATGGAAAAAGTGTTATTAAAATGCACGCACGTTTATAAGCCGATAAAAGCGTGTTACTGGGAAAAATATTATGAATACACCCCACGCCTCGAGAAAAAAGTTCTTAGTGCATGACTAAAGGGCCAAAAAAATTACGCTTGTACCAAGCGAAAAGAGGTTATCGTTTACCAGTAGATTAACAGCGTTGTGAAAAGCGTAGCAAAACTTTCGTGTTGATTTAACGCCAACTGTTATAGCTTTTCTTATACATTGAGCGTAGAACCCAAAGATGACCCCCTTGGAAAGAATACTAAATGTACCGCTGAGTACTGGAAAGGTTCGAGTTAGCTGAGTGGGTAAGGGCGAGTGTGAAACAGAACAGGTAATGAAACGGGGCAAACCAACAAGCAAGGACGATCTTAGTCACTTTCATGCCATTATAAAGTCAAAATACTCTTCTGTTGACTACATTAGCGTGTTTATACACTGTTTTATATATATATAATATATTTTATAAGAAAATCGAAGCTGGAATTTGCGAAATTTTAAGAATAAAGCGTTCGTTGCGAAAATTGAAATACAAAAGTAAAAAGTGAAAGCTAAAATAAGCTGGAATAAAATTATAAAAGTACGACAAACAAAGGAAATGAAATAAGGAAATAAACTTTCTGGAATCCTAAACAGACATAATTTTTTAAATCATGACTTGTTTAGATTTAGGAAAATGTTTATTAGGATCCACGCGGTGTGTGGCAAAACATTCGGAAATAACAATCGGAAGATGCGGCACCTGGGGTTTGAAGCTAAAACGTAAATATTAGTACGTGACGGTATAAAACCAAAACCAAATTGATCACCCTGGCCAGTCACAAAGGATACAGACAAACCAATGAACCAACTAAAACTCTGGTAAATACACGTAGCCGACGAGAAGCGCGGGAAAACGTGTGTGATCAAGTTGTGATTGGTTTTGTTATTACTTGTGATTGAATCTAAACGTGGCACGAGTTGTTTTTTAGCCAATCGTATCGCGTAATGATGCAAAAACAACTATTTTTCGCCACGTGAGTGAAAACCGTTCTAATTTAACTGTGCGGGAGATTCAGTTTTAATGGAACATTTTGTTGTTGCATGTGTACCTGCTGTGTTTGATGAAGCACCCGTCTCGCAAATTGAGTGCACCCACCTTTCCGTTCTTCTGGGTTGGTCATCATATACGACCAAATTAATTCAAACTTTCGGTTTTTCTTTTGCTAATTACTTGTTTAATCGTTTCTATAGATTCTCGATCGCGACTGGATCTCCGCGCGCCTAATCGTCATGTAATTTACGCGGGACTACGTGGGTGTCCAATTAAACGTTTTAAATTATGCTAACTGTAATTGGATACCTACGCCACTCGCAAGTCAATTACCCGCACGTTAATTAATGGCTTGGTATTCCTTCTTAGTGTTTCCTACCTTTTTTGAAACTTACGGACAACGCTACAGACTTTTTCGCTCAAACTAAGTTCGCAAGACTTGATAAAAATCGGAATTTGTTATTGATACAATTGATTAGTAACTGGACCTCGTGTTGTACAAATCAGGGAGCACTGATCGTGATTTTAATTCGGTCTCGCGCCGCGCGCTCGTCCGATTTTGAAATTACTCGCCCGATTACTCCTTGAATTGTACTCCACTCGGTCTAATTACTATTCCTAATTAAAGTCAGAATTGAACTCGGCTCCTGAAAACTGATATGTCCTCAGAAAGATAGTTCTATTTTTAATGCATCCATGATTTATATACTAGGAATCAAGAACAAATTCTAAATGACTTTTTCGCTGACCAAGGATTGTAATGCGCATGTCTTATGGCCACAGCAGGTACGGTCATATGAAAAAATGCCATGCAAATTAAACGTATTTAGATCTGTTCGTTCTTAGAATAACTGGTTGTGGTAAGCCGCCACATGAATTGAGATCACTGATTAAGGCCAAGTTAACGGCAAGTTAAAATCTTTAAATTAGAAAGATTTGCAAAAAAAAGCATTTAAATGGCTGGCCGTTCCGATCCAAATTCGTTTTCGTACTTAAATGCTATAACATGTCACCCTTGAACCTAAGAGGTCTAAAAGCTTGGCAGACTCTATTTTTTTTTAAAAAAAGTACGTTCTTTTCTTTTGTGGCATCACCAGCAGGGTTCTGCACAAAACCAGAATGCTTTGTTTATTCACTTAATGATCAAATTGTTAAAAGTATATTAAGCGAGTCTATTCCGAGGCATATCAGAACGTAATCAGCAGCTGCTGCTACATCTTCTGATAAACAAATCTTCTGAAAGAAGTCGCCAGTCCGGTGCAACTGATGCAGACCGAATCAAGAAAAAGACTGTGCTTTTCTAAACTGACGATATATAACGAATAACGAAACGTGTGAGCATCTTTGTTTGAACATCAAGCAGTGAACTGAAGTTCCATCGACAACTCCATAGCAAGTCAGGTACCGCTAAGTTTAAACACATTATAGTGGTATACTTCAATCCTTTTCCTTTTGGACAAGCAACTCTATCTCGTTCTTTACCCAGAGAGAAAGGGAGGGGGGAGTAGGGACGGCGCAGTACGTGGTGAGAGCGTTCGTCTCCCACCAATGTGACCCGCGCTCGATTCTGACGCGATATGTGGGTTGAGTTTGTTGTTAGTTCTCGCATTGCTCCGAGGGTTTTTCTCCGGATTCTCTGGTTTTCCTCCCTCCACAAAAACCAACATCTCTAAATTTCAATTCGATCAGGATAGAGTACCCGCGTGAAAACCAGCTAAGGCTGATGTAGCTTCCTCTCTAAATATTGTAAACAGAGAGAAAAGGAGAAGCCGATACGTGACCAATTTCACTACAAAGAACTTAAGGTTGTTGACGGTATGAGGGATTGTTTTTTTTTTTTAATTTCTTTTGGACAAAATGGGTAAAAGATACAGATATAGATAGACAACCTTTATTTTAAAACGATGAAATTTAAAGCGAAGTCGTTTGTACTAAAACTTGATATATATATATAACTAAAACACAACAGCTTAGGAAATCTACACTAAGAATCTAAGATCAAGTATAATACACCTGTACGAACTCTTCAAAACTACAATTAAGTGGAGATATCACTTTGCAAAATACTCTTTGAAATTGTTATCTTGTTGTTCGTTTTTCAGAGGCCCCGTTCACATTACGCTGTAAGAACTTGAAAACGGAGCTTTCTTTCTCCTGTTAGGCCTTCCTACCACGCTAATTTGTCACGAAAACGAAGCTTTTCGAAAGCGCCCTTCAAAGCAGAGGGATTTGAAAACGGAGCTTTAAGTTTTAGCGTGAACAGAAAACATTTTGAAAACGAAGCTTTTCGAAAAAAGATGAGCTTACGATAATCATGATATTTTCCTGCACGAATTTTATATCTCGAACACAAATCGATCCACAATGACCGGTGATTGTTGCAGTTTCAAATTCCTCGGGCGTAGTGTTGACGGAAAACATTTGATGCATTTTCGGAAAGAAACCTCTGTTTTCAAATTCCTCCGGCGTAGTGTGAACGCGGCCAGAGAGAGAGAGAGAAAGACCAGGTGTCTTCTCCTGCTAAATATAAATAGAAATTATTCGATTTCTTCCTGCAACAGTAATTACGTGCGCAACTCGCACGGAATTGATTTAAACATAGCTCTGCCAACGAATACTTAAAGATATCCAGCAGATATTTCCCTTTACAATATTTATTCGACAAAATCCTCTTTTTCTGAAAAAAGTACTTTGATTGGCACTACTTGATTTTTTTGTTTGTTTGTTTAATCTATTTCTGTTTTGGTACAAACAGGCTTACTTGACGAGACAGATGGCTTCAAGCTTGGAACACATATTGTTACCATCCATACTGCTATTACTTCTTGACAGCTTAATTTACCTGAAAGTGATTGTACCTTTCGCAGAAACCGCTACATCTGTTTCAAGCTTCTTTGAGAGTCACGGAGGTTGGTTAAAATATTAGCTTAATTTCAAGAACAATATGCAGTTAGGATAAAAACCCCTCAGGCTTCTCAAAGTCAAATTTCCGTAACCTTGAGCCCTTGTGTGGCTAGCAAGAGACATAATTCATGTAATTTGGATATCACTGAGAACTTTTTACTTCCCTTCTTAAAATGCGAACTATGGAAAGCAAAACAGTCTGCCTACAAGTGCTTCATAAAACACCGTGTTTAATTGTTTACCGTTATCCTCTCCTTGATCATTAAACCTTGAGATTAAAACTTAGGAAGGACGCAAGTAAGGTGTGCGCATGCTCCTTATAGTTTTACGACAGCACGCACTCTGAGGACCGTAAAGCCTAAGTAATCTGCGCGCTAGAAGGAAAATGTCAGTCAATATTTTACGACGTCAACATGAGCACAAAAAGCAAAACTGACAGTAAATTCACTCGCGTCTCCTCCCGAGAAATTCCGTAAATAAACATTTTACTTTAGTTGGTACTTCAGGAAAACCTTCTGATCAGTTTTTCCGCAGCGGTAACAGACATAAACTTGCAGAAATAAAAGAATAAACTTCCTGTACAAACCCAATTTTTTTCGTGTTTACAATTGGTATCCCACCGCATTCGTTGTACTGTGGAAATTTTGGAAGATTTCACCAGAGGAAATTCAAGAAAATCACAAATAAAGCTAAAATTTAAAGCCAAAATTTAAACAGAGATTATAGTAAAACACAATTTCATCATTGCTCGTTACATTTAATAAGTTTAAGAGGACTGGGTGTAAAAACGAATGCAAACACAGCATTCAAAACATAACACTAGCGCGCGCAACGCGATAAATGATTACCTCGTGAAGCTACTTTAAAAGCCTGAATCTACGCGGGAAACATGTTTTGAAAGCAAACTTGGCTTTAGTAACATATTATGGGGGATTTTTAATGTGTGTTTGCTTGGGATAAAGGAAGCTTTCCTTCTGCCCTTCTAGGAAACATTGAACAGAACATCGTTGCCCAAACAAAATTTTCATTAGTCTCTTCTTGCACGCTTGGGTAGCCAATCACAACGCAAAATGTGGTCTAATTTGAACTAACAAATGAATATTATAAACAGCGAGAGTAATAACTGTCTGTGATAAGAACCACTGTGTAACAACTCTGTCTGATAAGGTGCATGTTATCAATTTTCTAATACAATTTAACTCTCCGCATATTACATGTTGTTATTTGCAGATTACGCTTTACTTGGCCATGTTATCGGTGTTTGTACAGGAGACCAATTGAAGTGCGGGTTGCAGTGTTTGAGAAATGAAAAGTGCCGATCATACAACTGTTTCGCTGCAGAGAGCCTAGATGCACAAATCTGTCATTTAAACAAGGAAACGCGATTTTCCAGACCTGAAGATTTTAAGAAAAACCGGGGCTCAACTTACTTCGAGCTAAAGCAGGTTGGTATTATCACAATATTTCTTAAAATTGACAAAATGATATCGCCAAGACTTACATTCTCTCTATATGTCCCTTTGTTTATCCGTGAAGCATAGGTCATCTACATGTACGCTCATCAGTATCCTGTCATATTCCGGTTCAATACCCTAAAAGGTATCAGAAAAGCTCCTGCTGTGAAACTTTTGAGGCTGAACACCAAGAGGTACCAAAACCGCGTTTTTAACCCCCTAAAAGGTACGACGTGCACCACCATCCTTTTTATATGGGTGTCCCCCCGGATCCTCTTCCAGTTATATTTACGCTTTTCTCGTTTTCTTTTCTTTGGCGGGATGCAAAAAGTAAAGAAAGTTAAAGGGTAACCTTACCCTGTTCTCCATAAAATAATATTTCTCTTATGGAGAAGAAGTCAATCGCAGACACGTCTTTTGTTAGCTGTTGAGTCCACACTGTTACCAGTATCAATGAAATGCCACACTCAGACAAAAGCTAAGTAACGTCCTTTATGATGATGATGATGATGATGATTATTATTATTATTATTATTCCAGATTTCCAACTCGAATTTTGTTTGTGAAAACGACGGAAGATGGAGCTCACATCAGAATTACTGCAAGTGTAATCCTGGGTACGAGGGGATCACCTGTAGCTCAGGTAACTTTCTAATGTATCATGAATCATAAAAAAAACCCAGTTTAGTTTTGTAGCCTGACCATGGTTGTTTGAAAGTTGACTGACACTATTCCAGGATTAAACTGAAAAGAGCTGATATTCATTGCTATTTTAATAGCAATGATTTTAAACGTACCATCGAGTTTGAAAGTAGTCCACGTCGAAAATTGAAGACAGAGGCTAGAACAGCAACAACAATTATAAGGTATTTAGACGTGAGAAAAATACAAATAAAAACAAAATGAGATAAAAAACAAAACAAAACAAAAAAAACACAGTAAGTCATGAAAAAAATCAAACTTGCGCTTTTCCTGGGTTAGGTTAATCTTTATTTGAACAAACTGACCCTGCCCTTTATATAGGAACTACTTCGAAGCACCACAAGCAACTCACGTTAAAGCTATGTTTTTGTGACGAGTACAACAGATACTGATTGCAATCCCTACTCGAATGACATAGTCGCCTCTCAGAACCTAAAGTAATAAGCTAAGACCTTGTAACAGTGAGAAAAAGTCGCTATTTTATATTACACAAAGAAGCACAAAAAACCCGATAACTAATAAACTGTGTTTTTAGTTCAATTTCTAGCGAAGCTCGGTCTATTCTCTACGTTTCCTGGGCATTCCTGTAAGGACATCCGGGATTCTGGAGATTCGGAAGGAGACGGGGAGTACTGGATCGACCCTGCAAAAGATGGAAACCCTATCAAAGTCTACTGTGACATGACAACTGACGAAGGTAAAAAGGAATTATCGATGTTAATCGAGGTGTCTCGCTTCCACGGACGAGGCAGGGTAACTTTTTGTATTTGCCAAGAGTACAGACTGAAGTAGCAGAAAAGTCTTTATTCTTCTGGATGCCAAATTTATAACTGTTTAAAAGTAAATGTAAATCAGGAGCCATAATCGGGGACGGAGACCGTAGGCGCGCGCCATTTCTAGTATTGGGGTTGTCCCCATGATATGGGACGATAATTCTATTTTTAGAACAAATTGCGCCATCGCCTGCGGCACACGCACGTACATGTGTCGAGGATTTTTGCGGATGTCGCGCGGGGGGGAATGGTGTCCGAAATTCCCGAAATTTTTCATGTTTTTGGCTCACAACTCAGCGCGTTTACGTCTGTCGGAATTTTGCTTATTTTCGTCGTAAGCTGCTCCAGTTTGAGTGAAGTAGGACAGTGTCGAATTTAGGTATGTTCCGCTTTAAGCTTAAATATATATCGCTGACCAAGTTGTGTTCCAACGGATGCTTCTTTTACATGAGCTGTACATTACTCCACTTTAAATTTCACATATGTTGAAGATTAACAGCTTTCCATTACGCAGCAAAAAACTAGCTGAATATATTTAGATATAGCAGAGCTTCAGGACTTCATAGTTTCCTACTCCTCTTGCCACACGCTTGCGAGAAATTTGCCAGTCTATCGCGACCGAAAAGTAAAACAAAATAACTGCTAGTTTGAGTTTCGCCTGAATTGTAAGCAACGCTTGATGTTTCATCAAGGTCCAATAACTTTACGTCCGTAGATACTGCTCAGTTTTATTCGTGTAAAAATTCAGTAAATTCTCTGTTGTCGATGAATGAGAGCACCCGCTGATGCTTGTTTTGTACAGTCAGTAAACATGACAAATTGTACTTCCGCCGCACTTTCGTGTGAAAGCGTACATCGAACTCAAACAATAACTCTGTAGTTTTGAATATGTTTAAGATTGATAAATGTTTGAGAACATATTAAAAGCTAAGCTGAAAATATGCGAATAAAGCAGAAATAATCAGCAAAGTTACGTTGACGCTTTCTTTAATCAACTTCGGATAACGATTTCGATTTTGTTGATCGAGTTATCAAAACTCCTTGTCTATTTTCATTTTCGCAGTGTAAAACTTCGCTATGTTTATGTTGAAGAAACACACATGATGTTAGTAGCCTTTTTTGCGTTCGTGAAATTTGTTGCAGCATCTCAGCACAAAAGATAACGAAAGAAATCTTTGTCAAGATTTGTTGACAATTAAAAACATCGACTCAGAATTGAAAGTGCACGAGCTGCACTATGCAAATGAGCTAATTGTACGCCTCAGATCTTCCTTTCAAAAACTTTTGCAAACTCACCAAACAAGCAGAAACAATCAAAACAGGTTTTGGTTATGATTAACCATTGTCTGAGAAACTCACAAATTAACTCGATACCAGAGTAGAGAGTTTTCTTGCTACATTCTTAAGTCAGAACAAACGCAAAAACATACGCGTAAAAGTTGGCCCAACTAGCGCGAGCAGATCTTATTATTCATTCCCAGCGGGAGATTGAAGTCTTGTTTTCGACACTGAAAAATCCACCTTTTCCGTTAGCTCAGAGCATAAAACTACATATAAGCGCCCTGGTTCGTATTCCCTGCCTTATTCCCTGCCATCGCTGGGAAAAATACGCAAGATAATCTCTCAAGGTCTCTCAAATCTCACCATTTGATCACGCAACGTGACAACATCCACGCGAGAGCCCCCAACATGTGCCTAGATCCCCGCGGATATATGACGTCAGGATAGCGCAATTTGTTCTAAAAATAGAAAAATTGTCCCATATCATAGGTGCGCGCGGATCCCAAGACTTACGGTCTCCGTCCCCGATTATGGCTCCTGTGTAAATATAATTTTCTATTTATATATATATGTAATTTTTGCTTTAACCTTAGTATAGTTTTTACGTTTTTAACATTTAAAATAATTTTTATATAATTTTTAGGCATACTGTAAAGTTAATAATTTTTTATATTTATAATTAGCAGGGCCTCTATTGATGGCAGTTTTATTCATAGAGCTGACAGAGTTACCCTGAAAAAATAAAGTTCTACTTACTTAAGTCGGACAAATTAATACCTTTTACTTTTCAGTGTTACTTTAAGTTATTTATGAAATACTAAATGGTAAACTTAAGTTTTCCTAATTTCAGGAGGCTGGCTTCTAGTCGCCAATTGGTTAATGGAAAGCTCTACTCCACCTGCTCAGAACTGGGAACCTGAGGCATCATACCGCAGGATCAGCTACTATCAGAACAACAGAATGGGTATCGGATTAAGCGCCATGAAGGAGCTCAGGACACACCTGTCTTTCACTCAGCTTAGATTCCACTGCAGTAAACAACAGGGACGTACGTTCCACGTGACTACGGTCGCCAATAGCACTGGTGAAGCTGTGGTCCAGTACTTCAGTGATCAAACGAACGTACTTCCCCTTGCTTGCAATTCTCTTAAGAGATTGGATGATGATAACTCTCAGTTGGCCATACAATGTCATCGGTGGGGTTCACAAAATAACGGGAAATGGGGAAGCCGCAACCACAAAGGAAACAAAAGGATGTACAATCGAGCGGCATTTATTCCTGGCGAGAATCAATGGAATATCGTTAACGGAAAATGGCTGTGCGATGATACGGGAAGCAACGGAGTATCGTCAAGGGATTTTTGGAAAATCTATGTGCGCTGAAATGTAGATAACAATCACAGAACTGTTGGCTTTTACATTTTGAGGCATTTGTCCGTTTCTTCTGAAACAAAGCATAATTCCGTTTGAAATGTGAGGCAATTTAAACAATTACTCAGCGTAGCATCATTGAGAGATTTCTGGAGAATCTATGTAAGATGTAGAGTATAATCACAGAAACGCCGAAAAAGACTTCTGTGTTTTGCGGCACTAGGCTGACATTTGCTGTTTTTTCCTTCAGTTGTTCAGATAAAGGACGTTAGTAAATAGCTCTTTCAACAACTAGACCTATGCTGCAAAAGTTTGACCAGCGCTCCACTGAAAACCAGGCAAAAGAAAACAGCTCTTAACTGTTGGCCTGCATCGCTTGGGTCAAAGTGGCTGTTAAAAACAGATACAAGGCTGTGCAATATTTGGGTGGTAAAAGTAACATTCATCAGGAGCTAGGGACTCTAAGTGATGAAGTGAACCAAATGGTTGGGATATATAAAAATAGAGTGAGATAAAATGCCACTTTACTATACTAAGTAAGGTTGAAAACACATGCAAAAGAAACCAACTTGAAAATAATGTATCTATGAGTATAATGAGGTCCCTAATTTACCAAACAGGTACACCGTACGGCGAGTGACCTCGTAGACTGGATGATAGGGGTTTGATTGAAATCTCTAAGAGCCTATAATGACAGATAACAGTTCAATTAAACTTACCGATACCACAGGTGCATACGAAGAAACAACTTGGTACGAATCCCTTGTAGGATTCGTTTGTAGTTTCAACAACATCTTGTTGGGTTTGGGCACCTGTATAGTGACGCAGATTGTGGCGAGTGAGACTGTGATCCTCAAAGTTTGTTGAGTTTTGTCGCGGAAACAATCGTCTGTTATTTCTATTCGATGTATCCTCTGGATTTGTCCTTTCACTTCACAGAGGGGGAAATTGCATGGTTTAACTCGATGCACAATTTGTACTCTATTTTGTCGGGAAACTGTAAATTACTTGTAAATACTCCTAACTACGGCTTTTCACTGATAGACAGCCTTGAAGGTTACATACATGCAAAATTATGCTAGATGAAGAAATGAAAATAGAAAACATAAAAAACGTCTT
Source organism: Orbicella franksi (assembly GCF_964199315.1). Taxonomy (NCBI): domain Eukaryota; kingdom Metazoa; phylum Cnidaria; class Anthozoa; order Scleractinia; family Merulinidae; genus Orbicella; species Orbicella franksi. The sequence continues at coordinate 32,087,586 of NC_138150.1, read as the reverse complement.
CAAAAGAAAACACGAGATTAACCCTATAACGTTATAATAATATAAAAAAATATATCTTACATAAGATCTAAGGTGACAATGATGGGAAAAGATACCATGTCTGTAATTGATTATTTCACCGGGGTATTAAGTCTTCAGTTTAGCAGACCATAGATTCTTTCGTGAGTTTCTCTATCACCATTTTATAGTCTTTCATTTGTTACATGTAGCTATACTTGAGGTCCACAAAAATTATTTGTTTCAGTGGCATGCCTGTAAACTAGCTAAGCTTAGTGCTTGTAGAGCTAAGTGTGTCACCACTATAAATAAGATTTACATTTTACGTTAGTAAACAGGAGATCAGGAAGCAAATGTTCTATTTATTTGTGTACGTAGACTTAACTAAGTCGTAACGTAGTTCACTACTTGATGCTTTGAGGAATACCTTTTCAAACATGTTAGCCATCAAGTTCAAAGAACGAAAATCATACCCATGCCGGATGGTGCTTGGACATCAGATCTGAATTAGCATATATTTTCACGCTTTTGTTGAACTGTTCGCTTTTTCCTTAGTTTTCTGATTTGATCAAGAAAGCATCCTAAACACTCAGGACAGTGTTTTAACACATGTCAAAACAACTCGACGTTTTCCAAAAATACCAGGGCGTCGTATTTTCACCTCTCCTCTGGGTGTTTGGAAATTTGGTGGAACACGATCTGTCATGTTTGACATATACTATACCAAATCACAATTCAAGGCTTTAGATGGAATTGAATTCTTACCATTGATAAAGTCAGTTTTTAATCGTAATTAACTGATTTTCGCTCTTTAAACTGGTGAAAGCGTTAGCCTAAGTTCAATTAGATTGCATTTCGTCAGGCCAACAGCCAATCTTTCTTAATCAGTAAGATTTTGGGAGATTTCTGACCCCTTAACACCGTCCTTTACTTAAGAAAGAGGGAGCTTAAGAAAACAACGACGTCAACGGCTACGGCAACGTCGCTAAACAGAAGGTTTAAGGAAGGTGCCTACTAAATACAAAGGTTTTTTCGCCAGGTGAGGACCACGCGGAAAAAGTAGATCTTTGCAAGGGCTATTGGAATCCACAAAGAAAAATTGGGGTAGCCACGCATTTTTTCGAGATAATTAGCCTTGAATCTTAACAAAAATGCTGACATCAGCATTTCTCTGAAAAAAGAAGGAAAGGATACTTCTCCACAGATTTCCTTAGAATTCGCCTTTACACACAGAAATGCACTTGCAAAACACATCTATAACGATCTTAAAACTGCATGGTAAATGGTAACATAAAAACCATTTTTGGTAAGTTTTTTTTTATAACAACATCGCTGCAACAGCGCTTTTAGCATGTCTGATAGTCTTCCTCTGGTTCAGTTAAAATACAGTCTAAATACCTTTTGCTCACCACCAGAAACCAGTCACTTATTGAATAGGCTTGCCACTTCCATTTCATAACATAAAATGTAGGGGTAACCACGCGTTTTTTAAAGTTATTGATCTTTTTTTTAAACTTTTACGGTGCCCGCTACACTGTTTCCTGTCGCCTCCCCAGTAAGTAAAAAAATTGCGTATCTCGCACTTGTTTTGCGTGCGCACTACGCCATCTGCAGGTACATGTTCACGGTTGGATTTCAGTATAATTTTCGACAGATGACAGCTAGTTTTTCAGCTGGAAGACGTTAACAGTAAGTGGTTAGCGATATGCTGCTATTCTGGTGTTCCTGGTTTAAGTATAGGTTCATTAAACTTGATTTGGTCACAGTGGGAAAATTTTGCTTTCATTTTAGTCGTGTACTTGGTAGCGTAGTTGATTGCGTCAATGTCAACCCTAGCGCGCGCGCACGCTTTAACTATGTCTTGCGTGATGCGCAGAACGTGTGCGCACTAACAAAAGTAGGCACCGTCCTTAATGAGCAGAACATTGGCTGTGCCCGTGCGTTATAATTCTTGGTACATTTCTTTGCCGTCCTCTGCAAAACAACAACGTGAAATTCTGCGTTGTCTGGAGAACGTGAACCACGACGGCTAATTTTTTAAAATTTTATTTCGAATTTATCGATGTGTCCTAGATTCAGTTTCGTGATAGCTTTGATAGTGATAAACGAAGTAAATGACTTTGGGCACCTCGAGATTCATAGGTAAAATATAAACTCATTTTTTAATAGACGTTGTCCTCGGCGTCGCCGTCGTGGTTTCTTAAGCTCCCTAATGGTATGCGTGCAGCGTGCAACTATCGAGTTTTATATAATAACCCAAGTTATCCTCGCATTTTGATTGGTTCTAGCCTATGATCTTTTAAAGGACAGACGCACGATTGACGTCATTATTTCAAAGTTTTCCCCTCTGTGTTTAAAATGGCGGAAAGTTTTGACAATTTAGATACCATTTTACGTGACTGGGGAAAGATAAGGTACAAAAAAGTCTTGTCGAGGCATTGAACAGGTACGAGAGTCAGGAAGAAGAAAGAAAAAGCCGTGTCTTTCCTAGAAAATGACTCAGAAAAAATGCTCGAGCAGTCTCAGTCGGCAGTCGAGAGAGACTAAACCAAACACAAAATTGGTCTTGAAATTACTTTAAGGTAAGAAACCATTGCTTTGTCTCGAATTTAAATAAACCAATAAGCAAAATGTTTATGTCATTAATTTATTTAAAAATTTCAACTTTCCTCAGTCCGGCAAAATGATTGTTGACACAGTTTGATGCCAGGAATTAAACATCAAAACATCATCAGTTTAAATAAACACATAAGTTTAAGTTTAACCTTGTTTTCCGACGCGAATGTTCCAGTCCGTTTCAGGGCACAGTAGCGAGAAAAGCAGAGCTCACTACAGCTCACGGCCAACTGCATCGCAGCTATAGGTTGTCTCCGACACTGTACTATATCAAACTGATTTGAAAATCACCAACCACAGAGGAAACAAATTTCCACCATCACTAACGCTCCTTTCATACAAAACTCGAATCGAATGGCCTCCAGTGTTGACCACATCCGCAAGTTTTCCGAGCGTATTTTTTAAACTCCTGCAATATGCAAGACAGCATCCAAGCTTTTCGGCTCTCAGGGCTGCTCTGGTGACAAAAACTGACCTGACTTTTCAGCAGTTTCTTTAAGATTTGTAGATTTCGCAGTTCAATTCTGCTGTCGCTGTAAGTTTTCATTCCACGTGAAGCGACGCTCGAGTCATGCTTGACAGTGGCGTGATTTTCCTGGACCAATCACAATTCCTTGCTACGCATAGCAACCAATGAGATTGCTTCATTTTGTATAGACAATAGATTACGTCAAATGCCTTTTTTTCGTGTTCGCCAAAGTGGGCAAAGGCCCGCTTTCGAGTTATGTTGAAAGATTTTGAAATAAAAAAAGCTTTTTCTGTTGTTTCTTTATTGTATAAAACAAATAGATTCCATGTTGCCGTGAGTCTGTTCAGTAGTAGATCACAGAAGATGTCAAACCGTGGTAAGAACATCAGTGACATACTCGGCTATCGCCTCGTATACCACTTATTTATTCTTACCACATTTTGACGTCATCTGTGATCTATTACTGAACAGACGCACGACAACATGGAATCTGTTTGTTAAATGGATGCACGCGGGAGGTTGCTAAGCACGAAAGAAGCGTAAGAGTCGCACAAGGCGATAGCCGAGTGCGACTCCAGCTTCCTGAGTGCTTAGCAAACCTCCCAAGTGCATCCATAACTCGATAGTTGCACACTGCACGCTTACCATTTCTTTTATAACATTGAGACTTTTGGGTACGTTTTCCTTTCCCCTTTCGTTTTAAAGTTGATGAGTTGTGCGTCTAAGGTTGAACTTGAACACATAAATGGCTTTTAAAAATGATTTCTGTCACTTTCGTTACGTGGTAAAATAAGCTTAAATGAACAGAAGACTGAGGCCTAAAGGGAAATGTCAGAAATGTAAGCTTATATTTGTGCACGATGCAGTCTTTCCTTCGAGCGGCTGTTTCTTCAATTCACGATCGAGCGATCGACGGGCGTTCGAGCAAAACTAAAACCCGGGAACTAAAATAATTCATCAGAAACTACCAATATTTGATAAAACTTCATTTATTAAAGCTCAGAAAAACGTTTACCTTAAACGTTTTTGGAACAGAAGGATTTCGTATGTAAGACTTCACAAACAGAGATTTGTTAAAGCTTTCTTGTTTTGTTCGCCAAATGCATTTAAACGTCTTTCGATGCCAGAAAGGTTTTACAATGAAAGCTTGTGCTGAATTTTATTACAAAATTCTCTCTAAAATTCCCGCTATGCATTGCTAACCTCGAAAGGTTGATACAGACCAGTTTGTTGTTTTTTTTGGTCCATCGCCGAGTGCCGAGTGCCTTTGTTCAACCAGCCGATTCAACTCCTGTTCGCTTAAATTCGCAAATTTCTTAGATGGAGGCCCGGCAAAAAACTTAAGCTTGAAATTTGGTAGCTCACAGGAATAATATTCCTCATCTCCGAAACAATTATTAGAATTTTCCATATTTTAGAAGAAGAAAAATAGGAATTATATTTTACATCGATAAAAAAAAATTGCCGAGAAAAAGTACAAATAAACAAAGTGACGTCAGCGTGCAACCCACGGGCAAATGGATCGAGCTTATTAAAGCCAATCAGAGCGCGAGCTTCGCCAAGGCTATGTTTTCAAATTAAAGGAAGTGTGACACATGTTGTTTTGTGAAATAGTTCTCAAAATACCATCAACGTTTTTAACAATTCATCAGTAGATTGACGTAGTCATCCCATTTATAGTATTGTTTATTTTTGGAACGTTGTAGAAAAGCAATTATGGAGACAAGCAACAGCTGTCACATTCGCAAGCCATTCATTCCACTTTTTAGAATCATTTTTTCCACTTATGAGGAAAAAGTATGCAGATACATGTTAGGCTGAACTTTGTTTTAAATATTGACATCATTATTAACTTTTTTGGGGGGAAGTCTTGTAAAAAAATTTCGTTAGAAATTGCAGTTTAACTCAGTTGAAGTTTAGTTAAATTCATAATAATGTATTCGTTAAAGCACCCATGCACACCATGTTGAACAAGAAATAAAACAGAGTTAATTTTTTCCCAAAGCACCCGTACAAGCTCAGTTTGGGATTAAAAATAATAGCTATTTGTTTAGTTTTTAGCATGTCATTGCTATTTCTTTACTCGCCATATGTTCATCAGATTTTCGCGACACTTGACTTGATTAACATCAAAAAGGGAATCTATTTTGACTGATCGGAAAATGGTGGTCAAGATTAAACTTTCTAAGGAGAAAAAAGGTAAGACTTTTAATTTCATTTTGGCTCTAATTGCATCTTGCAACAGATGAAAACGTTATAAACAGGATTTATAAAATAAGTATTTATGGATTCTGAAAACCTTTTCAAAATAACCTGAACCTATATGTCAGTTTTTAGACACACGTTCTCCAATGTGATTACTTGACAATTGATTAATGCTTTAGCGTGTATCGTAACTCGTTAAGGCACAGCTTAGGGCTGGATTCAATTGTCTTAAAACATTGCCAATGAAAATAACAACACGAGGTTAACTTTGCTCATGCTATATATACTGATATTCAATATATATGGCAGGTCAGACTAAGTTTTATAGCCCTCCTTTCTCTCTTGTACAGGGACAAGTGCCCAAAAGATGCTGGAAACGGTTGTGAGCCACCTTAAATAATTTTCATCCGGATTAGATTTTTGGCTTTGTTTGATGTAAAGACACGATTGATATTTGACTTTGGGGTATATTGGCACAACCAATTTTGAACTGTTCCCCAGATAACCCTACAGCTTAACTTTTTATTCTAATCTCAGGCGTGTGTGTGAAGATACTAAAAGGCTTCATTCAGACTGTGATCGTTGTGTTGACACTTCTTCCCTTTGTGGATAGTCTGGTTTTCGGAACACCATCTAATTCTTATTCAAAACTACATGCAAATCGGTTGTATGAAATTCACAAAGATAAGTACTGCCTTTGTCGTCAAAGTTTATACATCTAAAGAACCGATTTTCGCAAAATCATGAAAAATGAATAAGCTTTGAAATGTAAATGACTACAACTTTAATTTCAAACTTCGGAGCCCCGTATATGTACCTTTGTCACTTTTGTTTGGATTCAGATCATGTCTGCTTTTAAACAAAAACAATAAACGAAGTATGTTGGTTCAGATTAAGACAACTACTCTGTTTGCACTGGATACGAAATGATTGCAACCACGCAAGCTACCCACCTTAATCATAACTGTTTGAAAACTCAAAACAGATTCTGCGATACGTGTTGTTAGTATAGGCTTTTCTTGTTCTTGAATTTTACATAAAGTTTCATTTCTGATGAAATATCTTACCTTCAGGTTTCAGGCTTCTTGGTCACATCATAGAAACTTCAATTAATAGTGAGTTTGAATGTGGTTTGCGATGTGCGAGGAACAAGAAATGTCTATCATACACTTGTCATTCTGACGGCCACCATGACAACAAAATATGTGAAATGAATAACCAAACACGACTTTCTAAGCCAAAGGACTTCAAAGCAACCAAGGGATTCACTTACTATGAGAAAAGTGAGGCAACAACCACTTTCATTATTGCTAACGGATCTGTATCAGATTTATAGTTTACTTGTCTCGTCCATGATCCCAAAGTTCTTATATAGCCAAGTGTAAAAGTCATCTAGCATGTTTTTACATTAAAATATTACGGGTCTAGCATGGCATGCCTTGTCGAGCTTGTGCCTTGCGAGGAGTGTATCACACAATTTTAAGGCAAGATCTTGCAAATGTCAATTTCAAGATGCTTCGTCCGGGTTATGCTTTGTTCTGGTGTATGACACCTCACTCTCACAGTGCTTCTTTCCACCCAGGTGTATGAACGGGCACCGGCGAATTTAATGCTAGGGGGTAACCCTACGATGGACTAGCATCCCAACTAGGGGGATGGGGTGGGGTAGATATATTTCGTCATGCTACAGAAACCGGAGAAAAGCGTCGGCCCGATGGGCCACTTAATTCGTTCGTATGCAAACTTTAGCCTACCTAACTCGTCCGGGCTGCGTATATTAAATATGATGTTTAACAAAATTATTCAAGTTCGTCACGAGAAGATCCCTAGTCCTTCCCAATCTACGCGGCGTTTACCATCCATTATGAGGTTCTTTTTTTTTAAAAGATAACATTGCAATGTGATAACATAGCGCCACATGGAAATAATGATTTTTCGTGTACAGCTTTAGTACCCGGTTGGTATTTTCAACAGCCTGGTCATTCATGTAAGAGCATCCGGGACTCTGGAAACTCTAAAGGAAACGGAGAGTACTGGATCGACCCCGAGAACAACGGAAACCCTTTATCAGTGTACTGTGACATGACAACCGATGGAGGTAGGAGAATTGACTGTTATTTAAACGATGAATTGGATCAATATCTGAAATGAAAACGAAAAAGTGGTTCCAGATGGCAGAGTTTTCACAAACAGTTGAAACCGAGCTCAAACTTGGTTAATTCAAATTTCTCACTATCTCAAATAATATTCCGTTGGATATGCTTTTTTCTCATTTGCTATCTCGAACCCCAACCTCCCCGAGTGAAACCATTTTCGAGATAACCGAGGTTGAGTTAGATAGCGAGATGATATCATACTGGCGACCCCTTGTAAAGTTCACCTTTCCTCTTCAATTTCATAGGATAGGTTAAAATGGGTTTTAATTCTTACAAGATACAGGCGCAGCACTGTCCATAGCCAAGAGACTTTCCAGGAAAGGCGATAGGCCTCCGACGCAGACGTTCTTGTGGCTTGCAAGATTATGTGACAAGCACAGAGAACGTCTCTGTAGGGGATCAAAATGGTTTAAATTTAGAAAGAAATATCTAAAGGGTACCCGATGTCTTGCTTTATGCCAGTCAGTGTGTCCAGAAACTGACAAAAATGTCCTTTTTTAAGTCAAAAAAATTATTGGCATTTGCATTTTTTAAACTACGACAATTTCTAAGCCATAAGGGGCATCAATGGTCCCCGTATGCTTATTGTACAGTTCCCCATGCCAGCACCCAGGTTCTTGCATATGGGTGATAAACTAAGCAACACCACGAAATAGAAGATTGTCTTCTTCTTATTCCCATTACTCAGTATTCCCACATGATAGCGAAATAACAGGATGTTAAAATGGTCATTTCAGGTGGTTGGGTTCTTATCTTTTCATGTTTTTCTGATATTCTAAATATTATGTATTTCAGGAGGCTGGCTTCTGATCTACAACATTGTGATTGACGGCACCTCATCGCCTCCCACCACCTTGGGTATTGAGACATCATACCGCGGTATCAACCATTATAAGAACAACAACATGGTTCTAGCAACGAGCGCCTTGAAAGAGCTGAGAAAACACTTGTCCTTCACTCAGCTGAGATTCCACTGCAGTAAACGACTTGGACGTACGTTCCATGTTACCACGGTCACTAACAGCACTGGTAAAGCTGTAGTCCAGTACTTCAGCCGTCAGACCGATGCTAAGCCCTGCGCCTGTGGATCATTTGTAAGACTGAGTGAAGACAACTCATTTCTTGCAGGGGATTGTGCCAACTGGGGTTTAAATACATCCAGTGGTTTATATAAAGTTGATAAATGGGGACACGATATAGTGCCTGAGTTGTATAGATATCCAGCATTTATTTCACACTTATATCACTGGAGCGCACTTCCACATCCGCACAGATGGGAATGTGATGATGATAAGTCTGTAGATGGCTCTACTCTTTCATCTGGAGACTTCTGGAATATTTATGTCCGTTAATCAATAAGTAGTTTGGATGTTTCTGAGAATTTCAATCCAAAATAAATTTTACGTAGACGTAGCTGCAAACTCATGTCAGAAAGGGCATAGTTAATGCAGTGTCATTCAATGCTGGAAGCAAATAAGTGTAAGGGATGTGAAGGGCGAGAAAACGTGTTCAACTGAGTCCCCATTGGTTTTGGTTTTACTTCTGATTGCACGACAAAGTGGTGAAAAGTGCGAGGTTTTTAAGTGTTATAAAAGAAATCAGATGCAAATTACTTTGGACAGTCGTACTGATAATTGGACCGGGTGTCGTAAGATTCATAAAGATAATAGAAGTGGGTGGTGTCTTATTCGGTCTGTAATCATAGGAGTGATTACCAAAGTCGGACGATTACGTAACGGTAGTCCGTATAGTTTAATCACGACTATAATAACATACAGGATTGGACAACATGAAGTCGTTTTACCAATAAATCAAAGCAATAACAAAATGTGATGACCAACGTCTTGATGAAATCTAAAATTTTAACAGTTCAGAGTGTTTTGACCAAGATACACAGGGAAAGGAATCTATTCAAGAACATCTGTCCAAGACAGAGTGCACAGAAAATGACGCGTATTGTCCAGTTACACTGTCCAATTAGGGTAGGATAGGATAGGATACTAGATTTAAACTGTCCAATTACACTGTCCAATTACACTGTCCAATCACACTGTCCAATTACAAGTATGACGCGTATAGTGTTCTATTTACGGTAAAATCGGGCTTGTTGATAGCTAATCGGATTCATGATTTGTTATAGCTTAGATTACAGTTTAAACTGGGGTAATTTGAGGTAATTTGTAATTATAGTTTGAATATTCGTTTTGGATTTTTATTACTAGAACTTATCAGACACCTGGAGCAGAACGAAAGTCTATGTGATCCTGGGGTGGGTACTCCTATAGGAAACATTAGGACATGCTAGTCGTCTCGCTTAGGGTTGTAAATCTCACTTAGGATATTTAGGACAAAGCGCCACTACTTTTCGCTGTATACTTTTAGAGTCAATCGATGTAATAAAGAAACGCTTTGCTTGCCGTTTTAAGTGATATCTTTAAGGGGTCAAATAAAGCTTGCCTCACGCTCAGATTGGTCTCCTTCAGGGCTTTCATCCAAATTTTCCCACCAGGATCTCCGACCTTTCGACATGGTAGTTCCCCTTGGGGTTACATCTAGCAGGGCAACAACTGCCTAGTGTGGGTGTGTGGTAGTTAATGTTTACTTCGTACGACTATCACCCAACTCACACAATTCGATGTTATAAACAATTGACGCTGTATTTTCTCTAGACTGATTTGAACAAAGCTCGCTTTACGTTCCTGGATCATCAACTTGAATTCGATAAAGGTAAATAAATCGCTTAAGCAAATTAGAGAAAAGCTGACGTTTCGAGCGATTAGGAATTCGAAAAAGCTCATTTACACTAATGTTAACACGCGTTTAACGTATTAAGGTAGGATGAATCCCCCATATAGACCATATTCTCAAGGTGATCTGATCCTGTCAAGTTATTTTTGGATACAGAATCCTGTTCGTCTGGGGATAATGTTACCATGCGCGTTACGTGCATGCTTTATCGGCGGATAAAAATACGTGGAACTGAGTGGCGTGGGCTTTCCACGTACTGTGTAACATCCGTCATAGGATCGGCTATTCCTAGAGTCCCCTGGGATTTCTTGAGCCGCGAATAATCTATTAACTGAAAAGGGATCGATTGCCTTGGGAAGAAGTCTTATATGGGGGACTGACTCTCACACGCTTCGCCATTTCTTGTCAATATATACGAGGCTATAAACTAGGCTTGTGTTTGACCTTATCAGTTGGTCGCTACAAAATATAAAACCGACATGACTTCATGTAACTTAATGTTTTTTACTGGAATCGTTTAGGGGTCAACTGAAGCTTGAGGGCACCAATATTGGTTTCCTTAAGGTCCTTGAGAGGCTTAATCCATTTTTTCCGACACTAATCCCTACAGCTTTACATGTAATTTACAAAGCCTATGAAACTTTTCTTTGGAACAGAACGCCTATGAAGTGATAGTTCACTCTGGGTCAAAAAGTAAAAAAAAGAAAAAAAGCTGATTTCAGTCCATTTTGAAGTTTATCTAATACATGTTCTGCGTTTTCACAGTTATAAGTGCAAGAGCGACTGTCTGCATGTCGAATAAAGAGATGCTGTGTAAACTAGTAGGTTTAAACAGTTTGCAATCTTCAAAGGCCTTGTTTTTGTTCATAAGGCAAAAATTAACTCTTTTGGTCTGAAACTGGAAAGAAGAAACACGAAACAGTAATTAAGAGGCAATCATGGAGAAGAGAGTCATAAAATCCTTCGTTCGGTATTTGAGCTCTTTTTTCTCTTTTATAGAATGTCAGACGTATGCAAGGTGCTGAATTTATGATATAAGTGTCGCGAGACTCACTGCTGCGCAAGTTGTGGTCATGGAAACTATACATCAACAAACAAATATTTTGAAATTAAAAATTAAAACTGCTGTCAAAAATCCCAGTTGGTAGTCACGAAACTACAGTTTATCACCGACTAATCTCCGTTAGAGGCTTTACAGACCCAGAAGCTCGAGTGATTTCAATATTTCAAATATACCTTAAACTAGCATTTATTATTTTTCTATAGTTTTTTTTTAAATAGCTGATCGAGATAAGCCGAACGTACTATGAAGTTACAAGACAACTGTTTTTCAACTCTATTATATTACAAATAAACAAAACCACAAATGGAATGTTTTCTTGAAATATACTAATTAATTGTCGAAGACTGATGTTTTGAGAATTTCTTTACAAAAGGACATATGGAGCACGATGCTAATAAAGAGATTGCTTTGCATTTAGAAAACAGGAAACGTTGCTAGAGAGTTATGAATTACAAGGGGGCATGGCCCAGTCGTTTATGGCTCAGTAATTTTTAGGGCTACAGTTTTCTTGATCGCATTATCAACCGACCACAAAATAGATTTGCTTTCGCACACCCCAAAATCACGTCTTCGCGCGTATCTCTAAATAACTATGCTTAAAAATCCCTTAGCTTTGTTAGTAAACAGCTGCGTGAGATTTACTCTACATAGCACCCGGTGAGCTAATTTTGGGACGGAAATGATGGCCAACAAAAAAGTCAATTTGTTTACTATTCGCACTTTATTGTTTGTTGCTAACTAAGAATTTGTTCTCCAAATTTTCATGGACGAAAGCACGCAACGGACTTGAACATGATTAAGTTTTTAAAACAAAACATCCATTAGAATATCGCCGATCTCAAAATGGGCGGAAAGGTTAAACTTTTCAACGAGAGAAATGGTAAGGTTTTTTTTTTTATTTATTGCATCTTACGATAGTTAGAAACGCTATAATCAAGATTTATGACATGTGAATTTTTTACTTAATGTTGAATTTTGAGAAATATAAAGCGCTATCAAAATAAGCGGACTACGGTATGTCAATTTTTAGAGACACTTTCGATAATGCGATGTACAGGCAGAGATGTTCCATATAGGAACACCATGCAGTCCGTGAAGACTGCAAAGAAATGTGTGGTAAACTGGAAATTCAACCCCCCTTGTTATGTATGTTATCATAAGTTGAACAAGTCGCTAAATTTTAGTCATATTCTTGTTTTTGGTCGTCTTTCATGTCGCACGCTATTGAGTCAGTTTTCAAAACAATGCAAAACACAAATGACAGCACACCTTAAGCATGAAATACCTTCTAGTTATTGGCTATCAAAAAATGAAGCGTTTCTTCATTCTTCTAAATACTCCCGAACTATCGAGATTAGAAGTTCCATTAGACATAAATTATTAATTGGGTTGCTTTAAGACTTACAACATCGTAACAACTAGTAAATGAATGTATCTCGATTTTAAGAGGCTTTTATTGACAAGAATTGTTGACATTTGATTCTGAGGTAGTAAACAATTAAAAAACAACGCATACTTAATTACAAATTTCAACATTTTATTCCGTTGTCAGGAGTGTACATAAAAATGATGGCAGGATTAGGTCAGGCTGTAATGTTTGTGACGATACTTCTTCCCTTCGCCGTGGAATCAAACGTGACTCAATTCTTTGAAACTCGCAAAGGTGGGTCGTTTTTGTCCTGAACAGAAGTCCAGTGAACATTTTTTAACTTCCATTTAGAATGACATAGGCTACCTTCAGATTTCAGGTTTTTTGGTCACGTCATAGAAACTTCGACAAGTGATGAGTTCGACTGTGGTATGCGATGTTCAAGGAACGTGAAATGTCGGTCATACAACTTGCCATCCGACGGCCACCTTGGCAATAAAACCTGTGAAATGAACGACCAAACACGACGGATGAAACCAAAGGACCTGAAGCCAATCAAGGGATTCATTTACTATGAAAAAGGTAAGTAAATCATTTTTTTTAAACTTACCCGAGCATAATCTGCCCAAATCGTGCGTGCTAGTTATATAAACTTTGCAATTTCCGAAAGTGGTCGACTTGTAGGGCGTTCAATTCGACCAAAAACTCTGGTTTGAATTCCAGAAATTTCCTGTGTAATAGAACAACATTTCCCGGAATTTCCGAAAAAGGATACAACCTCCCGACGCAAACCCAAATTTTCGAAAATTTCTTACTGGGACTTTCCCTTCCGTTTGATTTTCCTCTCGGAATTTCAGGAAGTTCTAGATTGCAGTTCGCATTTCGAAAATTCAACAATTTTCGGTTTTTCCAGAATCTTTCGGAGGAAATTCTTTACATTTGCTCCCATTTCGAAAGTTCCAGAATTTTTGGTTGAATTGAATTAAAACGTTCCTGATTTTCCATGCATTGTTATGGGGCTGTAGGGGTTGGGGGAGGTGGGGGGGAGCGGAAGTGGTGGGATAACCTTAACTACAAGGGAGAACTCTCAGCATCATCACTACCGCAATTTGCGGTTCTTGTGATATTGTTATGGCCATATATTAACGGACAATACTGTATTCTGTATGAAAAACAACTAAGCCTCGTGTGAGAGAACAATCAAAGGATCTCTTTACTATGAACAGCGCTTTTCAGTTACAGCTAATCGAGGTTGGTTTTCCGACCAGCCTGGTCACTCATGTAAGGACATCCTAGATTCTGGACACTCCAGGGGAGACGGGGAGTACTGGATCGACCCCGAGAACAATGGCAACCCTTTATCAGTGTACTGTGACATGACGACTGATGGCGGTAAGTGATATATCATTCTTTGTTGGTCAGTCTCTGAAATGAATAGTGCGAGAAGCATTCGAAATAGATTTGACATTTTGAGTTTTGTTATGCCCACAGTTTACGTAATTATTCAATTTTATGGAAGGCTTTGAATCTTTTGACATAAGACGGAAGACTATGCCAACACCACTTGGAATACAAACCTCCCGTACAGACATTTAAGCGGAACGTCGGAGATTTCTGAAGGACATCAGTCTTTTTTTCGGCGTTGCTCAAATTCATTCTCATGCTAATATTTGTCCTGGATGAACACAACAGGAAGTCCCAGGAAACTAGTTTTACGCAAAAACGTCCTAAGTGACGTCAAACTGCAAATGCCAAGGCCAAAAAGTGGCAATGTGCAATCGTCCTTAAGCTTTCAACGGAAAGTTCTCCTATTCCCTTGCTTCCGCGTGATAAAAAATGATCCGTGCCTTGGCGAAATTAGACACTGTTACCTTTGTTAAGACAAGCAGTTGTTGTTTTCTGATATTTAAAATATTGTGTATTTCAGGAGGCTGGCTTCTGATCTATAACATTGTGATTGACGGCACATCATCTACTCCCTCTACTTTGGGCATTGAGACATCATACCGTGGCGTCAGCCGTTATAACAACAACAACATGCTGCTAGCGACTAGCGCCTTAAATGTGCTAAGATCTCATTTGTCTTTCACGCGACTGAGATTCCATTGCAGCAAACAAGCTGAACATCGTACATTCCACGTGGCCACGCTCGCTGACGATGCTGGTGAAGCTGTAGTCAAGTACTTCAGCCGTCAGACGGATGCCATGCCCGACGCCTGTGGATCATTTGCAACACTGCCTGGAGACAATTCAGTTACCGCAAATCATTGTACAGAATGGGGAAAAGATGGCGGCGTTTATAACGTTGATAAATGGGGACATGAAGGAATGCGTGAGTTGTACAAGTACCCAGCATTTGTTTTCCCTAACTTCCATTGGGCCACTAATCCGGAATCAGGCTGGGACAGATGGGAATGTGATGACCTAGGAAATTCGAATTCAGTATCATCTGGAGACTTCTGGAAGATTTATGTTCGTTAATCACCGAATACTTGATGGACAAAGATTCTTGATCTCCATTCGCACAAACTCGGGTTCAAATAGTGTGTCTGTTAAGGGGATTTCCAGTAAATATGTTTTCTGTTCAGGAACAATCTGTCTCTGTGGGAGACATGGACCTGTCACACAATTTGGAAACCTTCGCCCAGTTACATGAGTTAAGAATTCAAGCTGTAGTTTAGAGAATTTTAGAGTGAGACAAAGAATTTCGCAAATACGTAACATTTATATAGCGTTTCACACTTTTACAAGGTAACTTCAAAATATATCAAAGATTTCAGCTACTGATAACGTAGTAACTTTTACACAATTATGAAAAGATATCTTCAGACAATATGTTAAGAGTAATTATGGAGACATACCCGTTACCATGGCAACAGTACTCATTTCAGAAATGGGCCTCTAATAGACCAATTTCGATATATTAAAATTCAGCCTAAAACAATGGACCTCAGCACGAGGCCCTGGGGAATAAACCCCACAAACTCTGTAGTTATTCCCCAGAGCCTCGTACTGAGGTCCATTGTTTTAGGCTGAATTTTAATATATCGAAATTGGTCTATTCTAAAACTCGGTTTCCTCAAACCAGCTAGTCTGGTAACTTACCACAATTTCACTTATTTTAGATGATATATGCAAGTCGTGGGTGCTCAGCTGTAATTATAAACTCTCACCAAGGTTAGGTTGAGTCGTACGTGTAAATGGAGGGTCGCTGAATTCGTTAGAACGAAAAATTGTCCAAAAAAACTATCTTAAGCCCGAAAAATGATCTGCCTGGATGTGACTGCAAAATCTGTTCATTAAGTTCTTAAACGTGCTGTAAAAAGTCGCTTCCTTCGCTTTAATATTTCGAGTGGGTCTATTAAGATAATTGATTCAAACTCGTAAACTTCTTAAACTTGGTTCTTGTTCGTTTTTGTTATATCTCTTGAAAATAGGAGAGAAAACTATTTATCGAAAAATGTGGAGGTCCATGCCCATTTAAGAGAATAAACTGCATGTGGATTTAACGAACCGGTCCCATACTTTACTTGTTTATATTTGTTGCTTAACGCCTGCTCTCGATGCAAGACGTGGTGTGACATTACCTTGTTCCACTTTTCAATGCTCTGGTTAATTGTGTAACCATGTCATAGTGGTCTTCTGTAACTCGTCTTTTACCTCTCTTTTTCAAACAGGTCATATCAAGTCATAGCGCAACACTTGGCTTGCTTTCAAGTCAACTTTCTTTTTTGAGATTCGATAAAACAAACTGTGGAAAACTCAACATTTGCTTTATTAAATTGGCAGCTTTAAACGTTCGAAACATGTAGACTGGTGGATTAACCTAACCTTTACAACGCTTAAAATAGTACCGTCAAGCTAAACACACTACAGTCATCTTGTTGTTGCACTTTACGGGTTTTCATTTGGTACCTTTTAGTATTTATTCGTTTCTCTTTATATTAAATGACAGATTAGATAGACTTTTAACGTTTGCTCTCCTCTCTGTCTTATTCAGCTTTTATTACACGTTATCTAATTCGTACCTGTAAATATTAGTTTTTGTCACTCAGCTCGATGATTATAACTATTACTAACGTAATATCAATCCAAATATTTATTAAAATATGAAAATATTACTCCAATACCAATGCCCCCCACCAATGGCAACAAAGTGTATGTTTTTGTTGCTGTTGTTAATTGTTGTTGCCGCTGTTAATGTCGCTGTTATTAACAAAAACTTTAAAGATAAAATAATCTATGCTTGCGATTTACTAAACGACGTGGTATTTTTAGTCGTAAGTAAAGGTAAAGTCTTCCATAATAATAATAATAATATTAATAACAATAATAATAATAATAAAGTTTTTTGGGCGCATTTAAAAAAACTCAATGCGCTTACATTACTATAAAAAATACGAGCCAAGTGGTCCATCAGGCCCGGAGGGACTCCATATTAAAAGAGGGGTACTTGTCGCACCTTTTTGGGGTCAGAAAAGCGGTTTTGGTACCTCCTAGGATGTTCAGCCCGCAAAGGTCCACAGCGGGGTCCACAGCGGGAGATTTTGCTGTACATTTTGGGTTATGAAGCCGAAAAAATATGACAGGAGATTAATTGCTGTTTGACAATTGGTACCTCTGAGGGGTGGAAAAAAATTCAAGCCACGCCCACAAAGCAGGATCTTGGTACCTCTTAGAGGTGCTTTTCAAAATTTTCGGCGGGCAACCCCGTCCTTTTAATATGGGAGTCCCCCCCCCCCCCCGGGGATCAGGCCGGAGTGTACCCTGGTTTCTTTAGCATGAGGCGACTTTGAGTACTTCTACTCCCCCCTGGATAGTATGCTAGTCCATCGCAGAGTTATCTCCAGCATTAAGTTCGCCGGTGCCCTTTTTATACACCTGGGTGGAGAGAGGCACTTTGAGAGTAAAGTGTCTTGCCCAAGAAAACAACGCAATGTCCCCGGCCAGGGTTCAAACCCGGACCGCTCGATCCGGAGACGAGAGCGCTGATTATGAGGCCGCCGCAGTTACAGTAAATCAAGAGACCATCATCGTCTCTCGGGTAAAGGCTTTCACCACTGAGCGAAGAAAGGTATTTGCCACTGATTTGTCATCAAATTCCATTTCAATCAGGATAGAGGACCCGCATGTAACCCATCTAAGGCTGATGTGGCTTGCTCTTATAATTCGTCGATAACTATACATCAAATGTCCATCTTTAGTAAAGACCCATTAAAAAACACATGCCGTTGATTATGATAATTACTTCCCGATTTTACAGAACGTAAGATTAGCTTGTGTTAAAAATACCCTTAGTATAGTTTAAATAATCAATATTGCTGCTGAATGTGATATTTTTACTTTCAACGATAAATTTGAACGTGGGTGTTTGGTCAAGGTAAGCATCCAAAATTGCTCCACGTCACTGCTAAATTTTTGTGAGCAAGCATTTCCTATTCAAGTGTCTCATCACGGAAGCTGCTTACTGGTTCTATGCTCGTGCATATGTGAGAATGACACAGAAAAATATATTACAACTAAAGAAAACCCATGCAGTGTTACATCGCATACCTTGGCAAGTAAGCGTACAGCTATGTATCGATCAAAGGAAAACATCAACATCCCCGCCCCTTGGCACAACCCGGGCATTTGACTATTCGATGCGCCTCGGGAGGGTGAGAATTTGACCTCACTGGCAAATATTAATGGCAGGGGTAGGGGGGATTTGCCTCGCGAGCAAGGTGAAGCATTGTCGAAGACATCAAGCCACAACACCGTTCTTCGTATACGTTTTGGATCAGAAACAATACCTATTTTCCATTATCTGTTTTTGCCGTGTATATCTCCGGAGGTTGGGGCATTTGAGGTCGTAGCTAGTATGACCCTAAGAAGGGACATTTGAACCCCATTTTTGGGACGGGGGTTTGGATTTTGACCAACTGAAAATTCAAAATGTCTCAAGCTCGCGAGAAGGGATGTTGAAGTTTTCAATTGTCCCTTAACTGGTACATCGATCAGTTACTGGACAAAAATTCTCCAAAAGTCCTTCGGGGACGGTGGGTCGCCACTACCATCACATTCCCATCTCCCGCCCCATGCCCTGCCGATTATGCAGTGCCTTTCAGATGAAATAAAGAGAGCATGGTCATACATCATTTCATCGCTACTCCAGCCGAACCAAGGTATCCCACCCCATTTACCTACACGAAATGTATTAGTCGTTTCGTTGTATCCCCAACTGGCGCACTGCTCGGCTAACTGAGAATTATCGTCCTCCATTCGTACAAAAGAGCCACAGGAAGAGGGCTTCACATCCGTCTGACCGCTGAAGTACTGGACTACATCTTCACCAGTGATGTTGGTGACCGTAATCACGTGAAATGTGTTTCCATGTTGTTTACTGCAGTGGAATCTCAGCTGGGTGAATGGCAAGTGTTTTCTCAACTCATGCAAGGCGGTTCTTGAGATTCCCATTCTCTTGTTGTTGTAGTTACTTACTGCACGGTATGTTGGCTCAAGGGTCCAATCTAAGGGGAGTCCCGAGTCATCTATCTCAAAGTTTGCCACCAGAATCCAACCTCCTACAGAAAAAAAATACTATATCGTTTTGTTTGAAATAGCACAAGAAAGAAATCAATATCGCATTCTGCCTTCAAGCCAATTCATAAAAACCTGAAAATCAAGCTAACAACATTGATATCAGACATATCATTAACTCCTGTATGTGTTGAAAATCACGTAGACTGCTCGTGCAGCTTGCGTTTGTAGAAGCGAGTGATTTTCCCTCTTTGGGAAATTTCGAAACATTTTGAGCGACCATAAATCGTCAGTAAAGCAAAATGGGGTTGATTGGCCTGCACGGCCCGTACGATAACTTAACTGCTCAATTTTTTTTAATTAAATGTAGATTTCCGTCGGCAATTTTTTCCTTGTGTCCGGACTCAATCACATGTACCTTCATCAGTTGCCATATCACAGAAGACTCTGAAAGGGTTTCCACTGTTCTCAGGGTCGATCCAATACTCGCCGCTCTTCACTGGAATTCCACTGACCACGATGTCTTTACAAGAGCGACCGGGATAGTGTGAATTAAATCCTCGTCTCTCTTCATTGAGTTAAAGAGAAAAAAATGCTCAGATCATTTTGTAATCACTGGAAACAAATAACGCAGGAGAAGTCCAGATTTGTTGCATTGTCCTTTAAAGTGGAGCCAGTGACTCACACTTGAAGACGAAAAATAATTGTATTACGGTGAAAAAAAATTATATTTTTTCGAGTTCCGACTTATGCTACGCCTGGGACTTAAGCCAAGAGTAAATCATGTGGTACAAAACAAAGTACTCGGATATACATTGTAAACGAAAGCAGCTGACTTGATAAAGCCTAGTACACACTAACGACATAACGACATAAATGTAAGGACATAATGACATAATGACATAATATAACGACATAATCGTCCTATGTCGGTAATGTGAACATTGACATAACGACATAAGTCCCTCTTTTGGTCTTTATAAACTCCTTCATACAATTGTCATGCAATATTGGATGGCATCGAACCGCCGTCAATATTTCTTGCTCTGCAACAGTCAATTCTTGCTCAGTCACCGCCATTTTGAAAATAGTGCTGGTTTCGCACTGGGTTCGACAATTCTTGCGCCGCTCTGATTGGTTCTTTGTTATGTTGTCATGTCGATGATGTTCACACTTGCTTTAACAGAAACATAACGTCATAAGGATAAGATCAGCTTTTTCCTTCTGTCGTTATGTTCGGCCAGAAATTCGCCAGAAGTTCATTTAGTTCCTTCTTCGGAATTTTTACTAGCGATTCTGTATTTTTTACCCGCTCCTCTCACAGAACTTAAGCTAAGGAGTTAAGGCTATGAAAAGTAAAGCCAGTCTCTGTATTATATCACACAAAGAAACAGTAAAAACCGAGATGCGCTAACAAATAAAATGCGTTCTTATGTCAATTTCTAGAGAAACTCGGTTTTTCTTCTTCATTTCCTGGGCATTCCTGTAAGGACATCCGGGATTCTGGAAATTCGGAAGGAGACGGGGAATACTGGATCGACCCTGCAAAGGATGGAAACCCTTTGAAAGTCTACTGTAACATGACAGCTAATGGAGGTAAAATAACGAAAATATGCCAACTACCTTGTGACGGATCTGAAAACTACGTTAAAATCAAGGATCTCTCTGATGGAGGTGATTACCTAAAAATAACTTACCCTATCGGTTTAAAAATGCGGTAATACTCAAGTCCATTCGTCTGATTTCAGGAGGCTGGCTTCTCGTCGTCAATTTGTTAATGAACAGTTCTTCTCCACCTCCTAGCTGGACCCCTGAGGCATCATACCGCGGAATCAGTAATTATCACAACAATAGAATGGGCATCACAACCAGCGCCATGAATGAACTGAGAGCACTCTTGAATTTCACTCAGATCCGATTCCACTGCAGTAAACAACAGGGACGTACGTTCCATGTGACCACTGTTGCAAACAGCACTGATGAAGCTGTGGTCCAGTACTTCAGCGGCCAGACTGACGTGCTTCCCTCCTCATGTAATTCGTATCAAAGACTAGAAGGCGATAACTCTCAGTTAGCCGTGCACTGTGATAAGTGGGGAAATGACGGCTCACACTACGTTGGAAAGTGGGGACACTACAGCAAACGCAGAGAGAACAAGATGTATGACCACGCGGCATTTATTGCTCACGAGAATCATTGGGTTGTCGTTCAGAACGGTATCTGGTTGTGTGATGATGTTGGAAAGAAACCGTTATCGTTGGGAGATTTCTGGAAAATCTACGTGCGCTAAAATGCCGACCGTGGTGACAGACAGAACTGCTGATTTCTAGTTTATATAGAGACATTTACCTGTTTTCCAGAAAGAAAAAAAAACATATTGCTGCTTATGGATAGTTTAAAGCAAAATTTGGTGGAATATGTAAGCATTTGTGTTCTAGCATTATCTTTTTGCACTAAGGATGACGTTTTCAAATCAGAGCAAAATTTTGTCATGGCTAAATCATAGACTCCCTTTCCGGCCTGCAAAAATAATGCAGTCGATGGTGACGAGTTCAACTGGTGTGAGTTAATTCGTTCAGACACGTATGTTAGCAAATGGTCTATTCAACAGCCATGGTGCAAAATTTGAGCCCGCACCCCGGTGATCATGAGGATCGGGTACAAGATAACTGCTCTAGATAAGTCTATTTGAGGATTTTATCAACGGAGTTGGTCAAACTGTCCAATATTTCGGATTAGGTAGAAGTAACATTCATTAGGAGTCGAAAAGCTTGGTGAACATCGTACCCAATCAAAACAAGAGCCACCTTTAACTCTAGATCTTGGCAAGTCCCCGCTGGCGAAGAGGGACAGGGGGTTCTGGGGACGAAAAAATAAAAAATAATAATAGCGCACATGATTAGACTAAAAAATGTTTCTCATGGTTACATTAGCTTATCTCAGTCTTTGCTCACAATTCTTTCTTCTTTGTGCTCGCGAATCTTCCCTTTCTGCCAATTCATGTTCACTTCTTAGTCTACATTTAAAAAATGCATGCATTCCCAAAATGTAAAAGTCACTGCAAGAAATGTAAAATGTTTTCATTAAAGACGGGAAAATTTCAAATTTGAAAACTACGCCTGTCAAAAGTCAGCTGCCATGGAAACATCGTGGCTAAATTTATTCTAGTGTCATATTAGTTGAACCTGTTTTCCACAAGTCTTGCTCATCCAAATTCAACAATACAACTGAATTCGCAAAGTTAAGCCCTCCCCCCACCCCGAAAGTAATGCTAATTCCTTTACGCTTCTGTCAAAACTCATAAGACTCAAAAGAAGCGGCCTCTTCTGCCACATCATCAAACATATGTGTTAACTTGCAGAAGCAAAGTTCCGAGTTCGTGCTTGACTAACACGAGAACATGCACAATAAGTGACACAAAAAAGTGACAATTATGGAAAAAAAAGATAGTAATTAAACTTTCAGTTTTGAATGTAAAAGAAACAATCTTCTCCGTTCGCCTCCGGCCACACTAATGGAGGCGAGCTCTCACAATAAAGTCATCCCTACGCGCTCAACATGTTTTCGTTCTAGGGGTAAAAGCCTAAAAACGAACATATATATATCGTGGCGATGCGAGCTTAGCTCCTGTCAGCAGCATTCACTTTAAAGAAAACAAATCAACAAAAACTGAAGGACAAGGCTCGATTTAATTAAAACTGAAATATGAACTGTGTACCAATCCGTTTTACATTTTAGTTGACGTCCGCCTACAGGACATTATCCAAATTACACCTGTTTTTTTTTTTTTCTGCGCATTGGTTAAAAACCTTCCAGAGTTAGTAAAAAGAGAGTCCCATGGTTTTGTAATCATTTGTTAACTCGACATTGCCTCTATCTACAGGGTGAAGGTGAAAGACGATAATTTACATGTCTAACTTTTAAACACCTGTCGCGGCACTTTCTAATTTAGATACGTATCGTACTTTGCATAACTTTAGCGAGTTGGGATATTAAAAAAAATACTTAATTTTTCCCCGAGGCTCATGGTTTTCCTTTGATGATCTTGGTTTGTGAATCATGTCTTGTTGTTTTGAAACTGTCTTGAAGGTAAGTTACATTCCTTCATCTGCATGGCAAACAGTCTCTTCGCTTTGATGTAAAACTTTTTTTTCATTTCATTGTTGGGGCTCAAGTCGAAACTTCATGAGGATTGAGTCAAATATAAAATATCATGCTAATATTTGGGTTGTAACTATTTCTTTATTTCTATATGTTTTTTCGGCTTTCGAATTTCTAGTGAAAAAGGCAATATACATACAATTAGGAGGCTATCTATAGGTACTCCACCATAACTGGATGACCGCCAAGGAAACCCAAAACGCCGTCTGGTTTTTAAAGAGTTAATGTATTTCAAGACTCTAACTCGCTTTCTTTGCGCAATGAAAAAATTTCCCTTGAAATAGAAGGAAACTTCAGTACATCCATAAACTAAGGAAATCAAGTATAGCCACGAACAAGGAAGATTGATTCAAACTTGTCGCTATCTGTGAAATAAATGAAACTTCTTTAATATTCAGACTAAACCAGCGCCTTCATCTCATCAGTGACATGGACTTGCGCCTGTAAATTGAAAAATTTAAATGCGGCTTCTTGGAATACCACCTTGCATTAAGAGTTTATTGAAACAGATGCAATGGTAGCTCTTAAGTGGCTCGATCGGGTTTGTATATAACGATACTGTTTAACTTTGAACAGCTTAGAGCACCATCATAGTCAGTCCAATAGGAACTCGAACATTCAATAACGCCTAGGTTTTGGACTGAGGATGAACGTTTGAAATTTTCGAATTCTTTAAGATGGCTCGATCGGAGTTTTGAGTTCAGATACAGTTGAACTTTGAGCAACTAGAGCACCACCCAAATCAATCTAACAGAAAATCGAACGCTAACAGTTTACTAGAGATAGATGAAAGTTCCAGATGAAGTACGTTTTAACAAGCTCTAAGATATTGACAGGGATCTCCTAAAAATCTGCTGTATCATCTACAAGGGTCATACACGGACAGTGTATCTTGAAAAAAATGACCCCGTTTGGCCCAGAGATGCAGATCCACCTTTGCACAATTTGCGATGGATAGTAGAAACAGTTATCCATCAAGCCAAAAAAATTATATGTGATCTACGACAATTACAGAAGTAGAAAAAGTTCTTGAAGGACTATATTTCGAGATTTTTCCAATGGTGAAAAAACTTTTAGACGTCGACAAATTTGCATCGTTCATCCGGTCACTCAAGTGTACGCCAGGGTACTTAGGTTTGATAGCTTTAGCCCTTTGGAAGTGACTCCTCAAGACTGAACACGATTAAAACCTCTCTAGTAAATTATTACTGCAACTGTTGAGGACATTTGTTTGGCTGTATGCCTAAGCAAGCTGCTTTCTTCAAGCATATCGTCGAAAATTAACATATGGCCTTGCATTGATGGCTGTGAAGATTAATTTTATACTTATTATCTTTTGTTAATCCCATCGTTTCTATTTCATGCGGGTGCCTAAGAAATGTGATCAACTATTTCATTTCAGTTTTTTTATGCTCCAGATACGCTTTCATATGTTATTGACTTTCTAAGGATTCACAAAAATGTGCCCGCTAGCACTTTTTGCATTCTGCCTGATTTCCCGGATGGATCTACGTGTTACCGCTGACCAACAGTGCAAGCCGGCTGAGGCGTCGGTGAATGGCAAAGCTCTCAAAGGTCACGCTTTTAAAACATCAGTAATTCGATCTCTATTTGAGTGTCAAGTTCTATGTGAAAACGAACTCAAGTGCCAAAGCTACAACTACTTCATACCGAGCAAAATCTGCGAGCTGAATGACAGGACTAAAAAGGCAAAGCCATACAGTTTTGTCCCGGATGAAAACAGCGTCTATGTGAAAAGCTGGCCCAATAGAGGTATGACAATGAAGATACGAGAAGGGAAGGAAGAAAAGGTCGATACAAATCGTAGCTAATGCACACGAAAATTTATTATCACTGATTCATTGGAACAATAGAAAGAGGTGACTGTTACTGTAGAGAGTTTATTATAATTATCACACTGGTAAAAGTTAAAACCACCCTGAGCCAGAACTCAGACATATCCACTGCAAAAATTGTGGTGTTTGTTTTTTGACTTAGGACAAAAGACGCTGACGTCTTGCAATAGCCTAGTGACATAAGTCATCACTCCTGCCCTCGATTTTGCGAGTGCTCCATCTTAACTTACCCCGGCCATTTTGCTAGGACTCGATCACCTGGGTGATATAGACAATGTTGGTACCGATGCTATTTATTTGCATACATTTTACAGAAAACCAGAAATTGTTTAGTAACGCTTGGCTTTTGCGTCATAGTTCCACTTGGTTTCAGTCCTGAACTGCCCGCTGAAACATGCAAAGAGATCAAGGAGAGTGAAGGAGGACGAGCGGTCAGCGGCAAATACTGGTTTGATTCACTTGTACCGGGGGAGGTTGTGCTTGCGCATTGTGACATGGAGACAGAAGGTCTGTTAAATTATGAAACTTACAGCTGTAAAAATTAAACTTTTACAATGAAGTAGCCATAAATGGTTCGTGAAATGAACGACTCTCAGCCATAACGGCCGCCTTCAGATATGATTGTACAAAATTTCGGTGCCTCAGAATGGTAGGAAACTACAGAGATTGCCCGAGGAAGAAAAACAACTTAGAGGGGAAAATGTCAGTACAAAATGTATTGTGACTATAGAATCGATGGCACATTTCTGACTTTCTGACGTAAATGTAAATTTAAAGGGACAGCGTCAGGCAGCTGGTGCCTCAAGTTTTGATAAATGTGACTTGAGGTTTCTATAAGCTTGCCTAATTATCTTGCAGTAGAAAAAGAACATAACCCTTAAAGGGATAAAAGCGAATTATGAAATATCAACCAAAAAGAAACAAAAATGATGTCCAAAAGAATCAGAATTTTGATTTCTTAAAACTGTCACAAAATCATCAAGTTTTATGGACTGCAATGCAAGTTGTTCTATTTTACCCTGTGGAATTTTTCGTTTTATCCAAGCTATTTGTAAAATTTAGCGGCATTTAACAATTCAATATATTAGGGAAATTAGGCAAGAAAACGTTCGATAATTATAACACTATCCTTTGAAGCCTTATTCACAACTTGCATTTTGTGAACTCTAAGGGCCATGGTTGAAGATCATGCAATTCGATTCCATTATGAATCAACAAATATTTCTTGGAAAAAGCAAGTTTTTTGATTGACATCTAGGTGAGACATTTATAGAACTTCTTAAATTTTACTATTAGGGTTTTATTACATAAACTGCGGTGTTTGAAAAAAGGATTTCAGCTCTAAAAAAAGTCGAAATTAAACACGTATAAAATTACGATAATTTTTCACTTTGATAATATCGATGATGTGATGATTGATACCATGTTTGACCCTTTAACTGAGCTTAAATTTGTTGGTGCATGATCGAAACATACACCGATATGCTAATCTTCGGTAATCCGGCTTCGGGCATTTTCGGAAAATACCTCCGGACATTTTTTGGAGAATTTTCAGAAAATAGAAATCGTCAAAAAGTCGTTATATTAGTATGTTCATATTATAATATAATAAACAAAATAATACATGTTGATTGTAGATACGAAATTTCTCTTCTCGTTTGCAACATTATATCTCAGTAGTTTGCTCCGCTCACTGGTGTTATATCGAGTTAAGATAAGATAGGATAAGAATCTTTATTTAAGTGATGAACATTCGAATATAGATTCCATATCTACCCGCACCCACGTATTATTCTCTGTATATTTTCCCTTCAGACATCGACGAATGCAGTACTAACGTCCAGCTGTGTGACCTCAATGCCAAATGTATCAACACTCGCGGGTCTTACAATTGTTTGTGTCATGCTGGGTTTACCGGAGATGGTAAAAACTGCACAGGTAGGTAGGAACATGCGGGCGCTGTAAATAAATAAACACCACATTCTTTCAATACTCCTTTGTTGATACCGTCAGTTCATAGTACTCTTGAGAAGCTTGAAATAAAGTGAACTTTAAGAGCCATTTTCTGTTGCTATCCTTTGCTATCCTACGACTTTGAAGAGTCTTATGAGTCTTAAGTGCTGATATAGATCCGACTTTTAAAGTGCAAGTTCAGTTGGAAGGCATCGTAAAGTTCGAACTTAAAGACGAACTTTGGTCCAATATAAGCAACTAAGACTCTTAAAGTTCGAACTTTTAAGGCTCTTAAAGTTCGAACTTTTAAAAGTCTTAAAGTTCGAACTTTTAAAAGTCTTAAAGTTCGAACTTTTAAAAGTCTTAAAGTTTGAACTTTAGCAGTCCTAAAAGTTCGAACTTTAAGAGGCTAACAAGTTCGAACCTTTACGAATTATTAGGGAAGTTGGAACTTTTAGGTTTAAGTGAAATAGTTTGGACAACAGAGTTATAAAGGGCATCTGAACAGTAATTATAACAGTTTAAATTGTTGTTATTATGTAAGGCACTTTAAAGTAATTTTAATATGTATTTTTAGGTAAGGGACTTTTAATTGTCCAGCTGCTGATATTGATATTGATCCCAACAAATCACTAAATCTCGGGGGCTTTATTTACAGTATTTATCTGCCGTGCTATTAAGTCACGTTTCATCAAAATAATTTTAGCGGTTAATTGCTTCGACTATCCTGTTGGTGTCTCCTCACCTGACATAATTCCTGATAACCAGATGACAGCTTCTTCACACGCCACTAATAATCGTGGCAGTTTCAGTTACAACGGACGTCTGAACGATACCAGAGGTGCCGGTTGGTGCTCTGCAGTCTCTAACAGCGACAACGACTGGCTGCAAATCGACTTTAAAAGAATAATCCAAGTTTGCGCTGTTGCTTCCCAGGGGGACGTAAGTGGTTATGTATGGGTTACTGATTTCAAGTTGTCGTATTCATCTGACGGAAAAAATTGGACAACTTACAAAGATGCGAATGATACAGATCAGGTAACGTTTAGACATTTTATCAGTGACCATGGAATGTAAACAGTAGTTAATAATGGTCTGAAGACTTGCCAGTGTGGATTTAGCGCGGCGAGCTCGAGGTTCAAACAGAACAACCATGAAGGTCGATATTCCCCGAGAATGGCCCCTAGTTATCATGGAAAATAAGAATTTATGGCGTGGAAAATGCGGCAGAAACCTATCCAGTCCCATATTAAATCTCCCAACCGGCAAAATTGTACGTCAAAATTAGCTGCACATTATACCCACCACTGAACGGTTAGGTATGGTCGTTAGGCCCAATCTACATTAGGTTACAACGGGTGGTTGACCTTGGGTTTCCCAGTTGGCACGACTTCTGCTGGGGATAAAATTTTCAAAGGTTTACTGCTGATCCTTTGGAAGGCCTTACATCACAGCTGTTGAATTTGATTCCAAACTTTCTTCTTTGCTGCTACTCGCTAAGGTAAAGTAATGTTCGGCTTCGTTTGGTGTAAAACAGACAATACATCTAGAGAGGATAAGGACAACCGGGTTGTGTTACGCGATTTGATTTGCATAAAAGAACATTCTTGAACCAATGAGCTACTTTAACATTTGATTTAATCCTTTTTTGAGGATGATAGACACAAACGTCTTTTCTTGAGTCTTTGCTTCTCGAAACAGAAATGAAGTCTTCGGAGAAGTGATTTGTGGTCAGTTTCCGCATATGTAGGTTATTGACAATGTGGTTGACTTAGTTTTTGAATTTCCAATTAGCTAAGGAAGCAATGTGCTACTATCGATATAGATAGCGGGCTCTGGGGGCGCATGCTCAAGGTTATATTTGGGTTGCATTTTAAGGTATTTCACAGGGAAGGTAACAGTACCACTATTGACCAACACAAGTTACCAACTTCCGTGCCTGCAAGATACATCCGTTTTCACCCCACCAATAGTCATTACTGGAACTGCCTTAGAGTGGAGGTGTACAGCAATCATCACTCAGGTACATATCAAATTGCCTGCTTGCGGAGATTATTTGCAGTCTTTAAGGTCAATTAGGTTATGTAGGACTATTCTGTAGGAAAAGAATAGGTCGCTGAGACTTCATGTAGTTTTGGTGTAAGTTGCAGTAGCAACAAAAACAACAACAACAGCAACAATTTTTTTTTACATGGTTTGGTAAGGGGCGTGCGTTATGAATAGTTGTCATTACATTCTTCTATGTTGCTTGTTCGACAAGGGCAAAAATCTCGTGAATGAAAAGGACGTTGTCAACACGTATATATCTTGTCATACAAAGTTAGGTAATGTATGAGCAACAAGCCTGCCTCTTTGTTATCAGTTGCTGTCAAATGTTGTCTTCGAAATACAGGCCACAAACGTTATTCCCGCTTAAAGACTCTTTATCATTTCTTCAACGAAGCGTGCCAAAATAAAAAGATAATTGCCTGCTTACGTCGTTCTTTTCCTGTATTTTGTAGAATGCCAAGGCTACCAAAATCTGACCAGTTCTCACAGAAAAACCACGTACGTTCCTGTTGATGCAGCAGACTTTTATTGTGACCAGTCGCTCGGTCCTGGCTGGTTCCGTTTCCAAGGCGACGCTGGAACTAAAATGCCCACCTCGTGTGTTTCTGAAAACCATTGTGGAGCAAACGCTCCAGGATGGTTGAATGGCCCTCATCCTACAGTAGCTGAAGGTCCGGTCTCCAAACAAGTCTGCTTCACCTGGTCATCAAACTGCTGTCAATTTGCCACCAACATTCAAGTCAGAAACTGCGGTTCTTACTATGTCTACTTCATCAGTGGAACACCACCGTACAATCCATGTTATCTTATCTATTGTGGCACTAATTAAAACGTTTACTAGAGTTTAATTTTCGCAAATACTTTCGCAGACAAAAAAACTCGCAACAGAGCTAAGGTTTATCATTAGCTGATGCCTTCTTCAGAGAATTCTTCAGACTGAATTGTAGTTGTGTAGAACGGAGTCCGATCCTGTCCCTGAGAGCACTTTTTTTAAATTTCAGCAGTTCTAGGTTATAATTTTTTGAAGGCAAAGCCGTTTTTATTTGTCCAGGTCAACAAATGAAACTTCTTCCAATTAATAGGAATAGAACTTTAAAAATGGCAGCGAGGGCCATTTCATGTTGGCGCCACGCATTGGAGAGGATAATGCTTAAGATAAGATAAGATAAGATAAGATAAGATAAGATAAGATAACTTTATTTATACACGGTTTTTCCAATAGTAAACAAAGTTACTGGACTACATATCTACCTATCTGCGTACTTACAATAAAAATTAGAATAAAAACCTGCTTTTTATGGAGGCCGTGTCTAAAACTTTACTTAAAATTAATATATTACTTTAAACAGTGGCGACTTAATTTAGATTTTAAATCGGTTAGCGAACATGCTTGTCTCAGGTCTGTAAGTAAGTTGTTCCACAACTGAGCTGTGCCGTACGAAAAACTTCTCTTAAGATAATCAGTTTGAAGTTGTGGAAGAACTAATTTGTTTTCGGTATTCCTTAAACGATACGCATTTACGTTGTCACGATATACGAATCTTGATCTCAGATAATCAGGTGTCATACCATTCAATGTTTTATACATTAGGATAGACTTCCGTCCCAATCTTTGATAGTAGTAGTAGTAGTAGTAGCTTTAAGACACCTGGGACATTTTTCATGTGATACAAGGGTAGTGAAAAAGGTTTTGAGGAGTTTGTATTTTGCGTGATACGGCCGAAAACATTACAACAATCATTATATTAAGTTACAAATAATCATTAAGCATATTTAATTTAGTTGGAACATGTGGGCTGTTTTGATTGTAACAGGTAGTTATAAAGTATAATGAGTTCAAATAAAACTCTGAAGTTTTTGTTTGTGCACAGTACTAACTACTTAATAACCGAGAGTGAGGTCGTTACGGGAAAATCTCAAACTGAGGCCTTGCCGTATTGACCGAGCGATAGCGAGGTCAATACAGTAGGCCGAGGTTTGAGATTTTCCCGTAACGACCGAACGGTCGAAGTTATTAAGTTGTTTATTATATGGCTCATCAATAAAGAGAAAAATCATTCGAGCGGAAGTCGTCAATTTACATCCGGCGATGCGCGCGTTTACCGATTCATTCATCGTCTCAAACCCAGGGCAAAACTACACAGTCAGTGAATTTCACCACTGTATTACGTATTCCGTTAAAAACACTCATTTCTTTACGGAAAAGTCACTGTCACAGCCTCAAAAACGTATTTTAGTATCGTGGTACCACAAGTTGATGGGGAAGTTTTTCCGACTTTTGGGGCGAAACGTCAACGCATATAGAAAAGACAGCAAGTGCTTCAAAATTGTCCAAACCAACCGTCTTTCGGTGAAAGAAAATACTAATGCTTCAGAATGCACTGCTCAAAATAAGCTTAACTCGATCTTCGCATTCGCTTTCGACAACATATCTTCGCCTTCTTCATTCTGGGATTTATGGATGAACATTTCAAGCCTTGTGAACGTCTGCAGTTATCAGAAACACTGCTACTGACAGAAACCGCCCGATTGTTTACATCTGATGATCCTGGAAGCTGATTTACACTTGCTTGTGTCAAAGCGAGGGAATCTATTTGACGAGAACTTTGACGGAGTTCAATACTTCGGTAATTGCTGTGACTAAGATGATAACTTATAAGTTTCTTTGTGGTGTTCTACTCAGGATGCATGGCAGATCTGCCGATGGTGTTTTTTACTTAGCGATTTTAGCTTTACTTAAGACTAGGCAAACCTTGATTGTTTTTCACTAGTGCCCGCCAAGGTTACCGACTGGTAAGTCATCTATATAAATTTTATTAAAGAAATATCTCTAAACTTTTAGCTACTGATATTCTCGTACTGATTTTAATCGGCTTTCATCACTTCAATGCGCTTGAATTTTCAGAACCGGGCTCTTCCTAATTTGCATAATCCGTAATCGGCCCGTGGGCATTACGGGAGAATAATGCCCTACAATTCAGTGACAATTAACCAATCAGAGCGCGCGTTATATCGGCCACAAGCCAAAGCCATATAATAAGTTTCAGTTAATGACTATAATCACTTTAATTTCGAGCAAACGAAAACAAAATCTGTATTCTTCTCGACTTGAGAATCACCCTGGTGCATCGAGGGATATTTTAATTCTCAAATCGATGCTTCTGTCCTTAGGACTTGAGTTACCACAACAATCTTCATTCATACATCGCACTGACAAAATCCTCGAATCAGAGGATTGAAACTACTCACATAAGAGCAGGCCCCAAACTGACCAAAGTGGCTAATCGCTAAGGGTTTGGGACTGCAAACAGACAGATCCACAGAAAAGTTTAATGCTGTAAACTAAGCATCGAGGTACGCGACGGCAGTAGAACGATTTTGTGTATGATGCATGAATGAATGTATTTTAGACCTTAACTCTCTTTTTTTTCGTGATACAATCTCTTGGCAGGTTAGACACCCAATTTGCAAGTGCCCTGGATTTATAACAGAAGGCAGTCACTTTGATTTTTGCGGAGGAATAAAATCATCATAGTTCGTTGTCACTCTCTTATGAAAAAAAAATAAAGTAGATTTAATTAAACTTATTAAACAGATTCAATTAAACAGGTTCGTCCATGTCCTATTACTCGCCGCGTAATTAAGGAGGCCTTATACCCTGAGATATAAATTCTATTCAAAAAACCGTTCTTTCGAAACATGACGATTCAACATCCCTGGCAAATTGCAAATCGTATATTGAAACGATTCTGCTCTAATCACTCCTTGATTTACTTTAAAAATTAAGAAATCTACACAGGTAGCAATATTTCAATGATACAAACACCAATAGCAACGGTTTTTTACAGTCCAAAAGTACGCTCAAAATGGATTTAATTCAGTACATTTTAATGATACTTTACAGAGAAAACTTTAGGGATGTGTCCTTATGAGAATTTTGCATCATAGTCCTGAACATTGTTTCCTCTACCTGGTTAACATTTCTATGACTGGTGTGTATTCGGGTATTCAGTGGAACATTTATGTAAAACCTTTCGATATTCCCCCTCTCTCTACATCTATCCCTCCCTGTTCACAGGGCTAATTTGGGTTCTCGGAGACCGAAGTAAAACTTTAAGGCCTTACTTTTCAAAATTACCAAATAGACGGATCTCCACTGGGTTTCAAACGAATGTTGTCAAATTACAATTATGTGTTCGAACGCTGGCAGGGTCGTTGTGCTGTGTTCTTGGGCAAGACTCATTACTCCTATAGTGCCCCTCTCCACCCAGGACTATAAATGGATATTGACGGAAAAAATGTTGGGAGGTAACCCCGCGATAGACTCGCAGGAGTAGCACAAAACTACAAGCTCATTCAATAGTCGATAGTACGTTTGGAGTAACGAAGCCTTTCATTTCACAACGTGTTAATTCAATACTCACACTTAAAGACCTTATGTTGGGATCTGGGACGAATTCATGACAATGTATTTTGAAGGGTCATACACTACAAACTGAGCTACACTGGATGTGTATTTGAATGTGGATTTTCTACGTGAGAAAACTAATTTGCTAGTTATTTTTTAGGGTAAATGGAGCGGCATCTAATGAGGAAAGAGGCAAAATGCATGTAGGTCTTTACGTAACAGAAAATTCAAGTAGTCAATATAAAGTATTACACGAGTAGCCTTTTACTTGACTGCAATTGACCCTTTGATGGTATAGGGTTGGCGGGGAGGGCGGAGAATTTAAGGCCATTAACCTGTCATGCAGAGAGTATTAAAACCATGGCTATGGAAAGGATTTGTAGTACGTTTAAACATATTTCCTTTGAAGTCCATAACATACATAGGACTTTATTATTTCTGAACAGACGTCATCTTTGAGCCATCGTGCATTGCATGAAACATATTGTTACAAATAGTTAAAAACCAACAAAGAAGGCTTAGAACATCAAGAGGGTTAATGATTTTAAGTACGACAGAGAAACATGCCTGTGACAATACGGTTGCCATGAAAGATCAAGATCCTTGACCGATGAAATACGATACTTATTTTTTTCCAGATAAATTTTAGGCAAGTCGTCAAATTTGAAGATCATTGCTTTAGCGCTTTTAAAGGTACAAGCATTCAAAGTTTGAAGGCGCCTCTAAAGTTTTCATCACCCCTCTGGTCTGAATTAGTTATGCAGTTAACTCAGATCAACTTACGTCTCGCTTTCCGAAAAAGGTAATTTGTAAACGTCAACTGTGTGTTAATAACTTTTCGCGCATTAGACTCAAATGGAAATGGATGGCATTGGACTGGACGAAGATCCCGCCAGGATTCCAAATTCTGGAGTTTCCTTTCAAAGCGAATACACGTCACTGAATCAGGCTTCTCGATTACAAAACGTATCAGAAGATAGAGGGAATAATGCTTCATCAAACGCTTCCCAAAGCAGCCAATACGCACCTCTTCATCCGTCCACACGCTCCTGGGAGGTTCCGAGACAACATGTGACTCTAGAGAAGATAATTGGTAAAGGTGCGTGTGGTCAGGTTGCTAAGGGAACAGCAGTAGATCTTCGAGGACAGCCTGGGAAGACACTAGTGGCTATTAAAAAGTTAAGAGGTGTGAAATGCTTTAAAAATAGTGGTAAAACAGTGCCGAATATGTTATGCTATTCAAATGTTTCCCCTGTTATTCAGTTAATATAGTTAATATTAGTTAATATTAGTAAAATTTTTCCCATTTTCAGGAGCAAACCCCTTCAAAACACTGTTTTCTGAGGTTTGCTCCCTGGACAACTTGCTAAGGGACAGGATGAACTTAGTTCCATGCCTCTCGAACCGTTAGTTAGTACGTTATCGTGAGAATGCTGAACAATACTTCATAACACTCAGGGGCGAATTATTCATTAACTATTGTGGTATGTGACCTGGAAAAGCTCATTTTTGAAGTCAGAGTATGAAGTCCTTTAACCTGGTAGCAAAACTGTCCCACAGAGTTGCTTCATAGAAAAAAATTACTTTTAAGGTATGACCCCCTTAAGGCGATTCCTCAGAAATAAAAGTTGCCGAACGATGTTTTTGAAACTTTCCCTGAATGTTCCTTACCAATCACTTTGTCGAAAAATACCATGAAAAAGATAGGACACCATTCTCGTGAAAGAGATATGATGGGGCAATTTAACTTACACCATTTATGCCAAATCGCGTGCGTTATTTTATCGGTTCAAGTTACGTTTTGCGTTAGCTGGAAGCAAAGTTTTCCAAAGAAATACTTGCAAAAAAAGCTTGATAGGTAGAAAGTCTAAAGCATCAGTAACAATGTAATATATAGTTTATGGGAAAAATACACAATTTTAAACGACAACGACTCAAAACGTGTTTCGAGGTCATAATTTCCATCCTCGACTAACTGTTTTGTGCACGCTTTTAGCTATATCTTTGTTTCCTTCCGTACATTATTTTTTTAATTTTTCAACTTAAAGATAACTATTCGTACAGGAAAGTTATGCAGTAAAAAATATAGGTCACCATGCTCGTTTAAGAGGAAACGAGCATTTATTTCGCTTTCGGGCTTAGCTTGAGGGAAATCTCTCGATGTGTGCACGCGCTCATGTGCGGGCGTGCTCGCACTGAGGGCGAAAAAGGTGCCCAATAGTGATGCGCAATTCAATTCTGAGGAATCACCTTCAGGTTAAAATCATCATGTAACGTAAGTGTCGAACTCTTTGTATTGTAATTATTTAGTACACGACCAAGGGTAACGGAGACCGGGGCTAGAGACGTCAAACAAGGATGTTAGCGCCAGTTTTGAACTGAAGAGAAGAGGAGTAGATATTGAAGAGTAGTAATGAACTTCCGTAGTCTGTCAATGAAATAATCGAAAAGCGGCTTTTCTTGGCGACCTTAAACATGTTTAGATGTATTGCAGGTTCATCATCCAAACTTCTTCAGATTCTTAACTCTAGAGGACTGTCTCCACATTGCACATCCACACCAGTGGATGTGCAGTGTAGCGTAATCATTCCATGCAATGCAAAGCTGAACTAAACAAACCGGAATCGCTTCGAAGATTGTAGAAAGAATTTCAAAATACCCTGACTTGGGATAACTATTTGCATGGCAATTCGCCGACGAAAGTCTCATGAATAAATTTTTGCAGTGGCCTTTCGTTCAGATCCGTAAACTATACACCGTAAATGCGAAGTGCGCCGAATTGAGTCGATCGTTCG
Source organism: Orbicella franksi (assembly GCF_964199315.1). Taxonomy (NCBI): domain Eukaryota; kingdom Metazoa; phylum Cnidaria; class Anthozoa; order Scleractinia; family Merulinidae; genus Orbicella; species Orbicella franksi. Next base: position 32,051,222 of record NC_138150.1, on the reverse strand, counting down.
CGTAGTACGTGTAAACAGACTGAGAAGATTAGAAACTCTGACTCAAATCAGTAGCAGTCACCAGAATCACTTAATACATTCAAACAAAGATAACATCTTGAATTGACAAGATAAATTACCTTGAACTCTACCAAAAATCTGTAACCCAAACGAACCAAAGCCCATGTAATTATAATTTTATCGTTACTCATTCTTCGTTGCAGACTCATAGATCGATCAAACCTGACTATGAAATCTTCCCTAATCTTGTTCCCTGAGGCGCTTAATGTACGCTGCCAAGACCTTGATCGGCACTCACCGCTTTTTACGCATTTTCCTGCTCAGAATAGTATTGCAACAACTCGAGGCGAGCAAGTATACGTGTGTGAATGTTGTGCGAATGATCTCCTTCTAGACCCAGATCCTTTTGACTGGTTCTTCGAATCGGTGGCGATTTTCATTATGGTGATTTTTCACGACTTTGAAAATTCATAAAAATTTGGGATTTAAATCGAAAGCAAAAATTTTGTCGGTATTATGATCAAGAATGTATCAATATTGTTTCTTGGCGCCCTAGTCACTTTAAGGCATTAGAAGGGTCTCGATGGCGTGGTGGTCTTTACGCTAGAATTAAATCTGATTTTCGCTTAATTTTTTAAGAATAACGGTTCATTTATGTCCTGATGGTTAATAAAAATCTTCAAAATTGATCATCATTGCTTTTAAAAGTAAAGAATTAATTTTTATTGCTCAAAAATTTTTGTGAAACATATTTAAAGTCTTAGGACCATTCGGGGATGGAAAAAGTGTTATTAAAAATGCACGCACGTTCATAAGCCGATAAAAGCGTGTTACTGGGAAAAATATTATGAATACACCCCACGCCTCGAGAAAAAAGTTCTTAGTGCATGGCTAAAGGGCCAAAAAAAAATTACGCTTGTACCAAGTAAAAAAGGTTATCGTTTACCAGTAGATTAACAGCGTTGTGATAAGCGTAGCAAAACTTTCGTGTTGATTTAACGCCAACTGTTATAGCTTTTCTTATACATTGAGCGTAGAACCCAAAGATGACCCCCTTGGAAAGAATACTAAATGTACCGCTGAGTACTGGAAAGGTTCGAGTTAGCTGAGTGGGTAAGGGCGAGTGTGAAACAGAACAGGTAATGAAACGGGGCAAACCAACAAGCAAGGACGATCGTAGTCACTTTCATGCCATTATAAAGTCAAACTACTCTTCTGTTGACTACATTAGTGTGTTTATACACTGTTTTATATATATATAATATATTTTATAAAAAAAATCGAAGCTGGAATTTGCGAAATTTTAAGAATAAACCCGAGGCTGAGATTTTAAAAAAATTTAATTTTGTCTGTTGAAAATGTTTAAATACAATACAATTATATGTTTTAACTAAACCGTATAACATTCTGGTAGACCGTTTTGTGCCTTACCAATGTTTGCGATGTCGTTGGTTGGCAAGCCATGAAACGGTGTAAACGGGACATAAATTGCGCCCAAATAGCATCGAAGACTCAAAGACAACCCTATGTTGAGGTGAGTGAAGTTTATTTGCACATTCATAGCTTTATTTTAGTATATGTAAGTCTAAAGTTAACTTTCCATGCAAAGTCTATAAAGCGTTCGTTGCGAAAATTGAAATACAAAAGTAAAAAGTGAAAGCTAAAATAAGCCGGAATAAAATTATAAAAGTACGACAAATAAAGGAAATGAAATAAGGAAATAAACTTTCTGGAATCCTAAACAGACATAATTTTTTAAATCATGACTTTTTTAGATTTAGGAAAATGTTTATTAGGATCCACGCGGTGTGTGGCAAAACATTCGGAAATAACATTCGGAAATAGCATTCGGAAGATGAGGCACCTGGGGTTTGAAGCTAAAACGTAAATATTAGTACGCGACGGTATAAAACCAAAACCAAATTGATCACCCTGGCCAGTCACAAAGGATACAGACGAACCAATGAACCAACTAAAACTCTGGTAAATACACGTAGCCGACGAGAAGCGCGGGAAAACGTGTGTGATCAAGTTGTGATTGGTTTTGTTATTACTTGTGATTGAATCTAAACGTGGCACGAGTTGTTTTTTAGCCAATCGCATCGCGTAATGATGCAAAAACAATTATTTTTCGCCACTTTAGTGAAAACCGTTCTAATTTAACTGTGCGGGAGATTCAGTTTTAATGGAACATTTTGTTGTTGCATGTGTACCTGCTGTGTTTGATGAAGCACCCGTCTCGCAAATTGAGTGCACCCACCTTTCCGTTCTTCTGGGTTGGTCATCATATACGACCAAATTAATTCAAACTTTCGGTTTTTCTTTTGCTAATTACTTGTTTAATCGTTTCTATAGATTCTCGATCGCGACTGGATCTCCGCGCGCCTAATCGTCGTGTAATTTACGCGGGACTACGTGGGTGTCCAGTTAAACGTTTTAAATTATACTAACTGTAATTGGATACCTACGCCACTCGCAAGTCAATCACCCGCACGTTAATTAATGGCTTGATATTCCTTCTTAGTGTTTCCTACCTTTTTTGAAACTTACGGACAACGCTACTGACTTTTTCGCTCAAACTAAGTTAGCAAGACTTGATAAATCTCGGAATTTGTTATTGATACGATTGATTAGTAACTGGACCTCGTGTTGTACAAATCAGGGAGTACTGATCGTGATTTCAATTCGGTCTCGCGCCGCGCGCTCGTCCGATTTTGAAATTACTCGCCCGATTACTCCTTGAATTGTACTTCACTCGGTCTAATTACTATTCCTAATTAAAGTCAGAATTGAACTCGGCTCCTGAAAACTGATATGTCCTCAGAAAGATAGTTCTATTTTTAAAGCATCCATGATTTATATACTAGAAATCAAGAACAAATTCTAAATGACTTTTTCGCTGACCAAGGATTGTAATGCGCATGTCTTATGGCCACAGCAAGTATGGTCATATGAAAAAATGCCATGCAAATTAAACGCATTTAGATCTGTTCGTTCTTAGAATAACTGGTTGTGGTAAGCCGCCACGTGAATTGAGATCACTGATTAAGGCCAAGTTAACGGCAAGTTAAAATCTTTAAATTAGAAAGATTTGCAAAAAAAGTATTTAAATGGCTGGCTGTTCCGATCCAAATTCGTTTTCGTACTTAAATGCTATAACATGTCACCCTTGAACCTAAGAGGTCTCAAAGCTTGGCAGTCTTTTGTGTCATCACCAGCAGGGTTCTGCACAAAACCAGAATGCTTTGTTTATTCACTTAATGATCAAATTGTTAAAAGTATATTAAGCGAGTCTATTCCGAGGCATATCAGAACGTAATCAGCAGCTGCTGCTACATCTTCTGATAAACAAATCTTCTGAAATAAGTCGCCAGTCCGGTGCAACTGATGCAGACCGAATCAAGAAAAAGACTGTGCTTTTCTAAACTGACGATATATAACGAATAACGAAACGTGTGAGCATCTTTGTTTGAACATCAAGCAGTGAACTGAAGTTCCATCGACAACTCCATAGCAAGTCAGGTACCGCTAAGTTTAAACACATTATAGTGGTATACTTCAATCCTTTTCCTTTTGGACAAGCAACTCTATCTCGTTCTTTACCCAGAGAGAAAGGGAGGGGGGAGTAGGGACGGCGCAGTACGTGGTGAGAGCGTTCGTCTCCCACCAATGTGACCCGCGCTCGATTCCGACGCGATATGTGGGTTGAGTTTGTTGTTAGTTCTCGCATTGCTCCGAGGGTTTTTCTCCGGATTCTCTGGTTTTCCTCCCTCCACAAAAACCAACATCTCTAAATTTCAATTCGATCAGGATAGAGTACCCGCGTGAAAACCAGCTAAGGCTGATGTAGCTTCCTCTCTAAATATTGTAAACAGAGAGAAAAGGAGAAGCCGATACGTGACCAATTTCACTACAAAGAACTTAAGGTTGTTGACGGTATGAGGGATTGTTTTTTTTTTTTATTATTTCTTTTGGACAAAATGGGTAAAAGATACAGATATAGATAGACAACCTTTATTTTAAAACGATGAAATTTAAAGCGAAGTCGTTTGTACTAAAACTTAATATATATATATATATATATATATATATATATATATATATATATGAGTAATAACGAAGAGGCAAGATTTGCTGTTACTCCGAGTTTCGTGCTTACGCACTCATCAGACAGTATTTAATGATAAGCATTCCTATCAACTAGATATATATACACGGTATTAAACAATAGGCTAATTGCTGGACTAGTTGCATTACAATAAGTGATAGTTATACTGGAAAACAATAGGTGTGAAGACAGAAATTACGGGGACGAGTATAAACTGCGTGGGTGCAGTACAATATAAAGAAAGTGTCAAGCGTTCTTCAAGTAGAATTTGTTCTCGTGCCGGCATTTAGAAATAAGTTCTGATCTTTTGTTTAGTAGATTGTCGTTGCTATGTTTGATAATCATTAGTTTTTCTGTGAGGCAGAGGTCGCATCGTTTGGAAATGTTGTTGTAGGGTCTTGCACGGCTAATAATTGACCATTTGATGTTGAAGTCTTGTTTTTTGTCGTGTAGTTGCCAGATGTATTTAGAAAGCTCGGTGCTGTTGATGTGTTTTCTGTGCTTAAATGTGGATTTGTGCTGCGAGAATCTCTGTTTGAATGTTCCTTCTGTCAGTCCAATGTAGTTCTTGGTTGTGTTGTTAGTTGTTAGCCGATCGCCGTTATCCACAATGGAGAAAACAAGATTCAACTATTCAATGAAGAACATTCCTATCCCACCAAGAAACTCCTACCTCAAGAAACTCATCGAAAAGACCGAAAGTGTAATCAAGCGTATGCGTTGGAAAGCCTTCTTCTTCGAACAGAATAAAGATAAGAATAACACAGACCACAACAACGACGACGACAACATTGACAACAACAACTTTGGTTTTAAATCAAGAAAATGCCCTCCTCAGAACGAAGACCTAAACAACTTTGAAACTGACGTGTACGAAATGATCAAGAACATTGAATTCAGGCAAATACGAGATGACTTCCAAGACCATCTACAACAAGACATTAGGAAAATAAACAACTCCACAAAAACATTCATACCTGCTGACAAAACAACCAACTACTACGAAGTAGACAAAGCTTCGCACGACAAGCTTCTCAAGGACAATATCACATCGACGTACAAGAAAGCAAATTCTAATACGATTACTGCTATTAACAAAGAAGCTCAAGTCATTGCTACTAATCTGAACATTGACGACCGCGCGGAACGCATGGCTGAACGACAGGCTTTTATAACACTCAAAGACCATAAAGACAACTTCCAGAACAAACCTACATGTAGACTCATTAACCCTGCAAAAAGTGAGATTGGACGTATCAGTAAAGAAATCCTCGCGAACATTAACACGACTGTGAGACAGAAGACTGGCCTTAACCAATGGAAAAACTCATCATCCGTCATCAACTGGTTCTCCTCTATACAACACAAAGATCAACATACCTTCGCCGTATTTGACATTGAGAACTTCTACCCTTCCATTACTGAGAAACTTCTTACAGACGCAATCAACTTCGCCAAACAATTCACTTCCATTACGGACCGCGACATCGATATTATTATGCATTCAAGAAAATCCCTTCTCTTTGACAGTAACACCGCCTGGATCAAGAAAAACAACAGTTCTTTTGACGTTACTATGGGCAGCTTCGACGGAGCCGAAGTATGCGAGCTCGTAGGCTTATTCATTGTCGACGACCTGTGTAACATATACGGGATAGACAACATCGGGCTTTACAGAGACGACGGACTTGCCATCTTCAAAAACATCTCCGGACCTCAAGCAGACCGTACAAGGAAGGACATAACAAGACGCTTCAAGACATATGGACTTAACATTACCATACAGACTAACATGAAAATTGTTAACTACCTGGACGTCACCTTCGATCTTACAAAAGGTACCTACTGCCCCTACAGAAAGCCTAACGACGAGCCGCAGTACATCAACACAAAGTCTAACCACCCACCTAACATAATAAAGCAACTTCCAGCATCCATCAATCGCCGTATTTCCGCCAACTCATGCAACGAACACGAATTCAACAAGGCCAAACCAATCTACGAAACTGCTTTGAAAGCCAGCGGATACTCTGAAACACTAATTTACAACGAAGACAATCAACCAACACGCCCCCGACGCAACAGACAAAGAAACATTATATGGTACAACCCTCCATTTAGTAAAAACGTAAAGACAAACATCGGTAGAACATTCCTGAAGCTCATATCTAAGCACTTTCCGAACCAACATAAATACCACAGCCTCTTCAACAAAAACAACGTCAAAGTCAGCTACAGTTGCATGGACAACATGAAAACAGTAATCAACAAACACAACATGAAAATAACAAACGCCGACAACAACGCCAACGCAATCACCGGAGAGCAATGCAACTGCCGCAAAAAAGACCAATGCCCGCTAGACAACAAATGCCTGACTTCCAGTGTAATCTACAACGCACAAGTTACAACTAACAACACAACCAAGAACTACATTGGACTGACAGAAGGAACATTCAAACAGAGATTCTCGCAGCACAAATCCACATTTAAGCACAGAAAACACATCAACAGCACCGAGCTTTCTAAATACATCTGGCAACTACACGACAAAAAACAAGACTTCAACATCAAATGGTCAATTATTAGCCGTGCAAGACCCTACAACAACATTTCCAAACGATGCGACCTCTGCCTCACAGAAAAACTAATGATTATCAAACATAGCAACGACAATCTACTAAACAAAAGATCAGAACTTATTTCTAAATGCCGGCACGAGAACAAATTCTACTTGAAGAACGCTTGACACTTTCTTTATATTGTACTGCACCCACGCAGTTTATACTCGTCCCCGTAATTTCTGTCTTCACACCTATTGTTTTCCAGTATAACTATCACTTATTGTAATGCAACTAGTCCAGCAATTAGCCTATTGTTTAATACCGTGTATATATATCTAGTTGATAGGAATGCTTATCATTAAATACTGTCTGATGAGTGCGTAAGCACGAAACTCGGAGTAACAGCAAATCTTGCCTCTTCGTTATTACTCATATACTCAGCTCTACACTATATGTGTATTGAGCACTATTTTAATGGGATCTGCTACTTCCTCATATGGTTATATATATATATATATATATATATATATATATATATATATAACTAAAACACAACAGCTTAGGAAATCTACACTAAGAATCTAAGATCAAGTATAATACACCTGTACGAACTCTTCAAAACTACAATTAAGTGGAGATATCACTTTGCAAAATACTCTTTGAAATTGTCATCTTGTTGTTCGTTTTTCAGAGGCCCCGTTCACATTACGCTGTAAGAACTTGAAAACGGAGCTTTCTTTCTCCTGTTAGGCCTTCCTACCACGCTAATTTGTCACGAAAACGAAGCTTTTCGAAAGCACCCTTCAAAGCGGAGGGATTTGAAAACGGAGCTTTACGTTTTAGCGTGAACAGAAAACATTTTGAAAACGAAGCTTTTCGAAAAAAGATGAGCTTACGATAATCATGATATTTTCCTGCACGAATTTTATATCTCGAACACAAATCGATCCACAATGACCGGTGATTGTTGCAGTTTCAAATTCCTCGGGCGTAGTGCTGACGGAAATCATTTGATGCATTTTCGGAAAGAAACCTCTGTTTTCAAATTCCTCCGGCGTAGTGTGAACGCGGCCAGAGAGAGAGAGAGAGAGAGAGAGAGAGAGAGAGAGAGAGAGAGAGAGAGAGAGAAAGACCAGGTGTCTTCTCCTGCTAAATATAGATAGAAATTATTCGATTTCTTCCTGCAACAGTAATTACGTGCGCAACTCGCACGGAATTGATTTAAGCATAGCTCTGCCAACGAATACTTAAAGATATCCAGCAGATATTTCCCTTTACAATATTTATTACACAAAATCCTCTTTTTCTGAAAAAAGTACTTTGATTGGCACTACTTGATTTTTTTGTTTGTTTGTTTAATCTATTTCTGTTTTGGTACAAACAGGCTTACTTGACGAGACAGATGGCTTCAAGCTTGGAACACATATTGTTACCATCCATACTGCTATTACTTCTTGACAGCTTAATTTACCTGAAAGTGATTGTACCTTTCGCAGAAACCGCTACATCTGTTTCAAGCTTCTTTGAGAGTCACGGAGGTTGGTTAAAATATTAGCTTAATTTCAAGAACAATATGCAGTTAGGATAAAAACCCCTCAGGCTTCTCAAAGTCAAATTTTCGTAACCTTGAGCCCTTGTGTGGCTAGCAAGAGACGTAATTCATGTAATTCGGATATCACTGAGAATTTTTACTTCCCTTCTTAAAATGCGAACTATGGAAAGCAAAACAGTCTGCCTACAAGTGCTTCATAAAACACCGTGTTTAATTGTTTACCGTTATCCTCTCCTTGATCATTAAACCTTGAGATTAAAACTTAGGAAGGACGCAATTAAGGTGTGCGCATGCTCCTTATAGTTTTACGACAGCACGCACTCTGAGGACCGTAAAGCCTAAGTAATCTGCGCGCTAGAAGGAAAATGTCAGTCAATATTTCACGACGTCAACATGAGCACAAAAAGCAAAACTGACAGTAAATTTACTCGCGTCTCCTCCCGAGAAATTCCGTAAATAAACATTTTACTTTAGTTGGTGCTTCAGGAAAACCTTCTGATCAGTTTTTCCGCAGCGGTAACAGACATAACCTTGCAGAAATAAAAGAATAAACTTCCTGTACAAACCCAATTTTTTTCGTGTTTACAATTGGTATCCCACCGCATTCGTTGTACTGTGGAAATTTTGGAAGATTTCACCAGGGGAAATTCAAGAAATCACAAATAAAGCTAAAATTTAAAGCCAAAATTTAAACAGAGATTATAGTAAAACACAATTTCATCATTGCTCGTTACATTTAATAAGTTTTAAGAGGACTGGGTGTAAAAACGAATGCAAACACAACATTCAAAACATAACACTAACGCGCGCAACGAGATAAATGATTACCTCGTGAAGCTACGCGGGAAACATGTTTTGAAAGCAAACTTGGCTTTAGTAACATATTATGGGGGATTTTTAATGTGTGTTTGCTTGGGCTAAAGGAAGCTTTCCTTCTGCCCTTCTAGGAAACATTGAACAGAACATCGCTGCCCAAACAAAATTTTCATTAGTCTCTTCTTGCACGCTTGGGTAGCCCATCACAACGCAAAATGTGGTTTAATTTGAACTAACAAATGAATATTATAAACAGCAAGAGTAATAACTGTCTGTGATAAGAACCACTGTGCAACAACTCTGTCTGATAAGATGCATGTTATCAATTTTCTAATACAATTTAACTCTCCACATATTACATGTTGTTATTTGCAGATTACGCTTTACTTGGCCATGTTATCGGTGTTTGTACAGGAGACCAATTGAAGTGCGGGTTGCAGTGTTTGAGAAATGAAAAGTGCCGATCATACAACTGTTTCGCTGCAGAGAGCCTAAATGCACAAATCTGTCGTTTAAACAAAGAAACGCGATTTTCCAGGCCTGAAGACTTTAAGAAAAACCGGGGCTCAACTTACTTCGAGCTAAAGCAGGTTGGTATTATCACAATATTTCTTAAAATTGACAAAATGATATCGCCAAGACTTACATTCTCTCTATATGTCCCTTCGTTTATCCGTGAAGCATAGGTCACCTACATGTAGGCTCATCAGTATCCTAACATATTCCGGTTCAAAACCCTAAAAGGTATCAGAAAAGCTCCTGCTGTGAAACTTTTGAGGCTGAACACCAAGAGGTACCAAAACCGCCTTTTTAACCCCCTAAAAGGTACGACATGCACCACCATCCTTTTATATGGGTGTCCCCCCGGGTCCTCTTCCAGTTATATTTACGCTTTTCTCGTTTTCTTTTCTTTAGCGGGATGCAAAAAGTAAAGAAAGTTAAAGGGTAACCTTACCCTGTTCTCCATAAAATAATATTTCTCTTATGGAGAAGAAGTCAATCGCAGACACGTCTTTTGTTAGCTGTTGAGTCCACACTGTTACCAGTATCAATAAAATGCCACACTCAGACAAAAGCTAAGTAACGTCCTTTATGATGATGATGATGATGATTATTATTATTCCAGATTTCCAACTCGAATTTTGTTTGTGAAAACGACGGGAGATGGAGCTCACATCAGAATTACTGCAAGTGTAATCCTGGGTACGAGGGGATCACCTGTAGCTCAGGTAACTTCTTGTTAGGGACTTTCTAATGTATCATGAATCATGAAAAAAACCCAGTTTAGTTTTGTAGCCTGACCATGGTTGTTTGAAAGTTGACTGACACTATTCCAGGATTAAACTGAAAAGAGCTGACATTCATTGCTATTTTAATAGCAATGATTTTAAACGTACCATCGAGTTTGAAAGTAGTCCACGTCGAAAATTGAAGACAGAGGCTAGAACAGCAACAACAATTATAAGGTATTTAGACGTGAGAAAAATACAAATAAAAACAAAATGAGATAAAAAAATAAAAAAAAAAACACAGTAAGTCATGAAAAAAATCAAACTTGCGCTTTTCCTGGGTTAGGTTAATCTTTATTTGAACAAACTGACCCTGCCCTTTAAATAGGAACTTCTACGAAGCACCACAAGCAACTCACGGTAAAGCTATGTTTTTGTGACGAGTACAACAGATACTGATTGCAATCCATACTCGAATGACATAGTCGCCTCTCAGAACCTAAAGTAATAAGCTAAGACCTTGTAACAGTGAGAAAAAGTCGCTATTTTATATTACACAAAGAAGCACAAAAAACCCGATAACCAATGAACTGTGTTTTTAGTTCAATTTCTAGCGAAGCTCGGTTTATTCTCTACGTTTCCTGGGCATTCCTGTAAGGACATCCGGTATTCTGGAGATTCGGAAGGAGACGGGGAGTACTGGATCGACCCTGCAAAAGATGGAAACCCTATCAAAGTCTACTGTGACATGACAACTGACGAAGGTAAAAAGGAATTATCGATGTTAATCGAGGTGTCTCGCTTCCACGGACGAGGCAGGGTAACTTTTTGCATTTGCCAAGAGTACAGACTGAAGTAGTAGAAAAGTCTTTATTCTTCTGGATGCCAAATTTATAACTGTTTAAAAGCAAATGTAAATCAGGAGCCATAATCGGGGACGGAGACCGTAGGCGCGCGCCATTTCTAGTATTGGGGTTGTTCCCATGATATGGGACAATAATTCCATTTTTAGAACAAATTGCGCCATCGCCTGCGGCACACGCACGTACATGTGTCGAGGATTTTTGCGGATGTCGCGCGGGGGGAATGGTGTCCGAAATTCCCGAAATTTTTCATGTTTTTGGCTCACAACTCAGCGCGTTTACGTCTGTTGGAATTTTGCTTAAGTATTTTCGTCGTAAGCTGTTCCAGTTTGAGTGAAGTAGGACAGTGTCGAATTATGTTCCGCTTTAAGCTTAGATATATATCGCTGACCAAGTTGTGTTCCAACGGATGCTTCTTTTACATGAGCTGTACATTACTCCACTTTAAATTTCACATATGTTGAAGATTAACAGCTTTCCATTACGCAGCAAAAAACTAGCTGAATATATTTAGATATAGCAGAGCTTCAGGACTTCATAGTTTCCTACTCCTCTTGCCACACGCTTGCGAGAAATTTGCCAGTCTATCGCGACCGAAAAGTAAAACAAAATAATTGCTAGTTTGAGTTTCGCCTGAATTGTAAGCAACGCTTGATGTTTCATCAAGGCCCAATAACTTTACGTCCGTAGATACTGCTCAGTTTTATTCGTGTAAAAATTCAGTAAATTCTCTGTTGTCGATGAATGAGAGCGCCCGCTGATGCTTGTTTTGTACAGTCAGTAAACATGACAAATTGTACTTCCACCGCACTTTCGTGTGAAAGCGTACATCGAACTCAAACAATGAAGTGAAGTGAAGTGAAAGACTTTATTTAATGAGGGTGACCCGTGACAGTAACTTAAGTTACTGATAAACTTGGGGCCCTCAGCTTAAAATAATTAGAATGCTAAAAATATATTATTTACAAACTCTGTAGTTTTTGAATATGTTTAAGATTGATAAATGTTTGAGAACATATTAAAAGCTATAAAGCTGAAAATATGCGAATAAAACAGAAATAATCAGCAAAGTTACGTTGACGCTTTCTTTAATCAACTTCGGATAACGATTTCGATTTTGTTGATCGAGTTATCAAAACGCCTTGTCTATTTTCATTTTCGCAGTGTAGAACTTCGCTATGTTTATGTTGAAGAAACACACATGATGTTAGTAGTCTTTTTTGCGTTCGTGAAATTTGTTGCAGCATCTCAGCACAAAAGATAACGAAAGAAATCTTTGTCAAGATTTGTTGACAATTAAAAACATCGACTCGGACTTGAAAGTGCACGAGCTGCACTATGCAAATGAGCTAATTGTACGCGTCAGACCTTCCTTTCAAAAACTTTTGCAAACTCACCAAACAAGCAGAAACAATAAGAAACCATCAAAACAGGTTTTGGTTATGATTAACCATTGTCTGAGAAACTCACAAGTTAATTCGATACCAGAATAGAGAGTTTTCTTGCTACATTCTTAAGTCAGAACAAACGCAAAAACATACGCGTAAGCTTGGCCCAACTAGCGCGAGCAGATCTTATTATTCATTCCCAGCGGGAGATTGAAGTCTTGTTTTCGACACTGAAAAATCCACCTTTTCCGTTAGCTCAGAGCATAAAACTACATATAAGCGCCCTGGTTCGTATTCCCTGCCTTATTCCCTGCCATCGCTGGGAAAAATACGCAAGATAATCTCTCAAGGTCTCTCAACTCTCACCATTTGATCACGCAACGTGACAACATCCACGTGAGAGCCCCCGACATGTGCCTAGATTCGCGCGGATATATGACGTCAGGATAGCGCAATTTGTTCTAAAAATAGAAAAATTGTCCCATATCATAGGTGCGCGCGGATCAAAAGACTTACGGTCTCCGTCCCCGATTATGGCTCCTGTGTAAATATAATTTTCTATTTATATATATATATATATATATATATATATATATATATATATATATATATATGTAATTTTTGCTTTAACCTTAGTATAGTTTTTACGTTTTTAACATTTTTAACTAATTTTTATATAATTTTTAGGCATACTGTAAAGTTAATAATTTTTTATATTTATAATTAGCAGGGCCTCTATTGATGGCAGTTTTATTCATAGAGCTGACAGAGTTAACCTGAAAAAATAAAGTTCTACTTACTTAAGTCAGAAAAATTAATACCTTTTACTTTTCAGTGTTACTTTAAGTTATTCATGAAATACTAAATGGTAAACTTAAGTTTTCCTAATTTCAGGAGGCTGGCTTCTGGTCGCCAATTGGTTAATGGAAAGCTCTACTCCACCTGCTCAGAACTGGGAACCTGAGGCATCATACCGCAGGATCAGCTACTATCAGAACAACAGAATGGGTATCGGATTAAGCGCCATGAAGGAGCTCAGGACACACCTGTCTTTCACTCAGCTTAGATTCCACTGCAGTAAACAACAAGGACGTACGTTCCACGTGACTACGGTCGCCAACAGCACTGGTGAAGCTGTGGTCCAGTACTTCAGTGATCAAACGAACGTACTTCCCCTTGCTTGCAATTCTCTTAAGAGATTGGATGATGATAACTCTCAGTTGGCCATACAATGTCATCGGTGGGGTTCACAAAATAACGGGAAATGGGGAAGCCGCAACCACAAAGGAAACAAAAGGATGTACAATCGAGCGGCATTTATTCCTGGCGAGAATCAATGGAATATCGTTAACGGAAAATGGCTGTGCGATGATACGGGAAGCAACGGAGTATCGTCAAGGGATTTTTGGAAAATCTATGTGCGCTGAAATGTAGATAACAATCACAGAACTGTTGACTTTTACATTTTGAGGCATTTGTCCGTTTCTTCTGAAACAAAGCATAATTCCGTTTGAAATGTGAGGCAATTTAAACAATTACCCAGCGTAGCATCATTGAAAGATTTCTGGAGAATCTATGTAAGATGTAGAGTATAATCTCAGAAACGCCGAAAAAGACTTCTGTGTTTTGCGGCACTAGGCTGACATTTGGTGTTTTTTCCTTCAGTTGTTCAGATAAAGGACGTTAGTAAATAGCTCTTTCAACAACTAGACCTATGCCGCAAAAGTTTGACCAGCGCTCCACTGAAAACCAGGCAAAAGAAAACAGCTCTTAACTGTTGGCCTGCATCGCTAGGGTCAAAGTGGCTGTTAAAAACAGATACAAGGCTGTGCAATATTTGGGTGGTAAAAGTAACATTCATCAGGAACTAGGGACTCTAAGTGATGAAGTGAACCAAATGGTTGGGATATATAAAAATAGAGTGAGATAAAATGCCACTTTACTATATTAAGTAAAGTTGAAAACACATGCAAGAGAAACCAACTTGAAAATAATGTATCTATGAGTATAATGAGGTCCCTAATTTACCAAACAGGTAAACCGTACGGCGAGTGACCTCGTAGACTGGATGATAGGGGTTTGATTGAAATCTCTAAGAGCCTATAATGACAGATAACAGTTCAATTAAACTTACCAATACCACAGGTGCATACGAAGAAACAACCTGGTACGAATCCCTTGTAGGATTCGTTTGTAGTTTCAACAACATCTTGTTGGGTTTGGGCACCTGTATAGTGACGCAGATTGTGGCGGGTGAGACTGCGATCCTCAAAATTTGTTGAGTTTTGTCGCGGAAACAATCGTCTGTTATTTCTATTCGATGTATCCTCTGGATTTGTCCTTTCACTTCACAGAGGGAGAAATTGCATGGTTTAACTCGATGCAAAATTTGTACTCTATTTTGTCGGGAAACTGTAAATTACTTGTAAATACTCCTAACTACGGCTTTACACTAATAGACAGCCTTGAAGGTTACATACATGCAAAATTATGCTAGATGAAGAAATGAAAATAGAAAACATAAAAAACGTCTTGAAAAGAAAACACGAGATTAACCCTATAACGTTATAATAACATAAAAAAACATATCTTTCATAAGATCTAAGGTGACAATGATGGGAAAAGATACCATGTCTGTAATTTATTATTTCACCGGGGTATTAAGTCTACAGTTTAGCAGACCATAGATTCTTTCGTGAGTTTCTCTATCACCATTTTATAGTCTTTCATTTGTTACATGTAGCTATACTTGAGGTCCGCAAAAATTATTTGTTTCAGTGGCATGCCTGTAAACTAGCTAAGCTTAGTGCTTGTAGAGCTAAGTGTGTCACCACTATAAATAAGATTTACATTTTACGTTAGTAAACAGGAGATCTGGAAGCAAATGTTCTATTTATTTGTGTACGTAGACTTAACTAAGTCGTAACGCAGTTCACTACTTGATGCTTTGAGGAATATCTTTTCAAACATATTAGCCATCAAGTTCAAGGAACGGAAATCATACCCATGATGGTGCTTGGACATCAGATCTGAATTCGCATATATTTTCACGCTTTTGTTGAACTGTTCGCTTTCTCGTTAGTTTCCTGATTTGATCGAGAAAGCATCCTAAACACTCAGGACAGTGTTTTAACACATGTCAAAACAACTCGACGTTTTAATTTCCAAAAATACCAGGGCGTCGTATTTTCACCTCTCCTCTGGGTGTTTGGAAATTTGGTAGAACACGATCTGTCATGTTTGACATATACTATACCAAATCACAATTCAAGGCTTAAGATGGAATTGAATTCTTACCATTGATAAAGTCAGTTTTTAATCGTAATTAACTGATTTTCGCTCTTTAAACTGGTGAAAGCGTTAGCCTAAGTTCAATTAGATTGCATTTCGTCAGGCCAACAGCCAATCTTTCTTAATCAGTAAGGCCCGGTTCATACGTCGCATTTCTGCCGTGTCGAATTCAATTCAATTAAGTGCGGCAGAAATGCGACTGTGGATTCATACGTCGCACTTGTGTCGAATTTAATTCAGAATTAATACTGTCGGGTATGTCGGTCAGCGGAAAATGTTTTAAACGTAGAGTATTCAATATGGCGGACGAAAATACTGAGCGACGAAGGACTTTAATTTTGCGAAAAATTGTCCGCCGATGGAACGAGAAGGAGAAGGCTGACAATGGAGCAGTATGTGTTGCAATATGTTCAGGTTGCATTGGGTCGAGAATGGCCAAGTTTCTCCTTTTTCTTTGGCGGGAAAACATTTACGCATGCTCAATAAATTAACATAATGTATGCATTAGATTCGACACGGCAGAAATTCGACGTCTGACTCGGTGTCGCATTTCTGTCGGATAATGCGACAAGCCCAGTCGAACGTGCGGCAGAAATGCGGCAGCCGATTCAGACGTCGAATTTCTGTCGAATTTAATTCGTTGAATTGAATTCGACACGGCAGAAATACGACGTATGAACCGGGCCTAAGATTTTGGGAGATTTCTGACCCGTTAATAACGTCCTTTACTTAAGAAAGAGGGAGCTTAAGAAAACAACGACGGCAACGGCTACGGCAACGTCGCTAAACAAAAGGTTTAATGAGCAGAACAATGGCTGTGCCCGTGCGTTATAATTCTTGGTACATTTCTTTGCCGTCCTCTGCAAAGCAACAACGTGAAATTCTGCGTTGTTTGGTGAACGTGAACCACGACGGCTAATTTTTTAAATTCTTATTTCGAATTTATCGGTGTGTCCTAGATTCAGTTTCGTGATAGCTTTGACAGTGATAAACGAAGTAAATGACTTTGGGTACCTCGAGATTCGTTGGTAAAATATAAACTCATTTTTTAATAGACGTTGTCCTCGGCGTCGCCGTCGTGGTTTCTTAAGGCCCGGTTCATACGTCGCATTTCTGCCGTGTCGAATTCAATTCAATTAAATGCGGCAGAAATGCGACTGTAGATTCATACGTCGCACTTGTGTCGCACTTAATTCAGAATTTATACTGTCGGGTATGTCGGCCAGCGGAAAATGTTTTAAACGTAGTGTATTCAATACGGCGGACGAAAGTACTGAGCGACGAAGGACTTTAATTTTGCTAAAACTTGTCCGCCAATGGAACGAGAAGGAGAAGGCTGACAACGCAGCAGTATGTGTTGCAATATGCTCAGGTTGCATTGGGTCGAGAATGGCCAAGTTTCTTCTTTTTCTTTGGCGGGAACACATTTACGCATGCTCAATACATTAAGATAATTTATGCATTAGATTCGACACGGCAGAAATTCGACGTCTGAATCGGTGTCGCATTTCTGTCGGATAATGCGACAAGACCAGTCGAACGTGCGGCAGAAATGCGGCAGCCGATTCAGACGTCGAATTTCTGTCGAATTTAATTCGTTGAATTGAATTCGACACGGCAGAAATGCGACGTATGAACCGGGCCTAAGCTCCCTAATGGTAAGCGTGCAGCGTGCAACTATCGAGTTTTATATAATAACCCAAGTTATCCTTGCATTTTGATTGGTTCTCGCCTATGATCTTTTAGTGGACAGACGCACGATTGATGTCATTATTTCAAAGTTTTCCCCTGTGTGTTTAAAAGGGCGGAAAGTTTTGAGAATTTAGATACCATTTTACGTGACTGGGGAAAGATAAGGTACAAAAAAGTCTTGTCGAGGCATTGAAGAGGTACGAGAGTCAGGAAGAAGAAAGAAAAGCCGTGTCTTTTCTAGAAAATGACTCAGAAAAATACTTGGGCAGTGTCAGTCGGCAGTCGAGAGAGACTAAACCAAACACAAAATTGGTCTTGAAATTACTTTAAGGTAAGAAACCATTGCTTTGTCTCGAATTTAAATAAACCAATAAGCAAAATGTTTATGTCATTAGTTTATTTAAAAATTTCAACTTTCCTCAGTCCGGCAAAATGATTGTTGACACAGTTTGATTCCAGGAATTAAACACTAAAACATCATCAGTTTGAATAAACACATAAGCTTAAGTTTAACCATGTTTTCCGACGCGAATGCTCTAGGGCACAGTAGCGAGAAAAGCAGAGCTCACTACAGCTCATGGCCAACTGTATCCCAGCTATAAGTTGTCTCCGACACTATATCAAACTGATTTGAAAATCACCAACCACAGAGGAAACAAATTTCCACCATCACTAACGCTCCTTTCATACAAAACTCAAACCGAATGGCCTCCAGTGTTGACCGCATCCGCAAGTTTTCCGAGCGTATTTTTTAAACTCCTGCAATATTCAAGACAACATCCAAGCTTCTCGGCTCTCAGGGCTGCTCAGATGACAAAAACTGACCTGACTTTTCAGCATTTTCTTTAAGATTTGTAGATTTCGCAGCTCAGTTCTGCTTTCGCTGTAAGTTTTCATTTCACGTGAAGCGACGCTCGAGTCAAGCTTGACAGTGGCGTGATTTTTCTGGACCAATCACAATTCCTTGCTACGCATAGCAACCAATGAGATTGCTTCATTTTTTATAGACAATAGATTACGTCAAATGGCTTTTTTGCGTGTTCGCCAAAGTGGGCAAAGGCCCGCACGGCAACATGGAATCTATTTGTTAAATGGATGCACGCGGGAGGTTGCTAAGCACGAAAGAAGCGTAAGAGTTTATAGATAGATAGTTTATATTGCATCATGTGGGGTACGTTTTCCTTTCCATTTTCGTTTTAAATTTGATGAGTTGCGCGTCTAAGGTTGAACTTGAACACATAAATGGCTTTTAAAAATGATCTCTGTCACTTTCGTTACGTGGTAAAATAAGCTTAAATGAACAGAGGACTGAGGCCTAAAGGGAAATGTCAGAAATGTAAGCTTATATTTGTGCACGATGCAGTCTTTCCTTCGAGCGGCTGTTTCTTCAAGAGTTCAATTCACGATCGAGCGATCGACGGGCGTTCGAGCAAAACTAAAACCCGGGAACTGAAATAATTCATCAGAGACTACCAATATTTGACAAAACTTCATTCATTTAAGCTCAGAAAAACTTTTACCTTTAACGTTTTTGGAACAGAAGGATTTCGTATGTAAGACTTCACAAACAGAGATTTGTTAAAGCTTTCTTGTTTTGTTCGCCAAATGCATTTAAATGGCTTTCGATGCCAGAAAGGTTTTACAATGAAAGCTAGCGCTTGTGCTGAATTTTATTACAAACTTCTCTCTAAAATTCCCGCTAAGCGTTGCTACCCTCGAAAGGTTGATACAGACCAGTTTGTTGTTTTTTTGGTCCGTCGCCGAGTGACGAGTGCCTTTGTTTAACCAGCCGATTCAACTCCTGTTCGCTTAAATTCGCAAATTTCTTAGATGGAGGCCCGGCAAAAAACTTAAGCTTGAAATTTGGTAGCTCACAGGAATAATATTCCTCATCTCCGAAACAATTATCAGAATTTTCCATATTTTAGAAGAAGAAAAATAGGAATTATATTTTACATCGATAAAAAAAAAATTGCCGAGAAAAAGTACAAATAAACATACTGACGTCAGCGTGCAACCCACGGGCAAATGGATCGAGTTTGTTACAGCCAATCAGAGCGCGAGCTTCGCTAAGGCTATGTTTTCAAATTAAAGGAAGTGTGACACATGTTGTTTTTTGAAATAGTTCTCAAAATACCACCAATGTTTTTAACAATTCATCAGTAGATTGACGTAGTCATCCCATTTATAGTATTGTTTGTTTTTGGAACGTTGTAGAAAAGCAATTATGGAGACAAGCAACAGCTGTCACATTCGCAAGCCATTCATTCCACTTTTTAGAATCATTTTTTCCACTTATGAGGAAAAAGTATGCAGATACATGTTAGGTTGAACTTTGTTTTAAATATTGACATCATTATTAACTTTTTTGGGGGGAAGTCTTGTAAAAAAATTTCGTTAGAAATTGTACTTTAACTCAGTTGAAGTTTAGTTAAATTCATAATAAAAAATGTATTCGTTAAAGCACCCATGCACACCATGTTGAACAAGAAATAAAACAGATTTAATTTTTTCCCAAAGCACCCGTACAAGCTCAGTTTGGGATTAAAAATAATAGCTATTTGTTTAGTTTTTAGCATGTCATTGCTATTTCTTTACTCGCCATATGTTCATCAGATTTTCGCGACACTTGACTTGATTAACATCAAAAAGGGAGTTCGAATCTATTTTGACTGATCGGAAAATGGTGGTCAAGATTAAACTTTCCAAGGAGAAAAAAGGTGAGACTTTTAATTTCATTTTGGCTCTAATTGCATCTTGCAACAGATGAAAACGTTATAAACAGGATTTATAAAATAAGTATTTATGGATTCTGAAAACCTTTTCAAAATAACCTGAACCTATATGTCAGTTTTTAGACACACGTTCTCCAATGTGATTACTTGACAATTGATTAATGCTTTAGCGTGTATCGTAACTCGTTAAGGCACAGCTTAGGGCTGGATTCAATTGTCTTAAAACATTGCCAATGAAAATAACAAAACGAGGTTAACTTTGCTCATGCTATATATACTGATATTCAATATATATGGCAGGTCAGACTAAGTTTTATAGCCCTCCTTTCTCTCTTGTACAGGGACAAGTGCCCAAAAGATGCTGGAAACGGTTGTGAGCCACCTTAAATAATTTTCATCCGGATTAGATTTTTGGCTTTGTTTGATGTAAAGACACGATTGATATTTGACTTTGGGGTATATTGGCACAACCAATTTTGAACTGTTCCCCAGATAACCCTACAGCTTAACCTTTTATTCTAATCTCAGGCGTGTGTGTGAAGATACTAAAAGGCTTCATTCAGACTGTGATCATTGTGTTGACACTTCTTCCCTTTGTGGATAGTCTGGTTTTCGGAACACCATCTAATTCTTATTCAAAACTACATGCAAATCGGTTGTATGAAATTCACAAAGGTAAGTACTGCCTTTGTCGTCAAAGTTTATACATCTAAAGAACCGATTTTCGCAAAATCATGAAAAATGAATAAGCTTTGAAATGTAAATGACTACAACTTTAATTTCAAACTTCGGAGCCCCGTATATGTACCTTTGTCGCTTTTGTTTGGATTCAGATCATGTCTGCTTTTAAACAAAAACAATAAACGAAGTATGTTGGTTCAGATTAAGACAACTACTCTGTTTGCACTGGATACGAAATGATTGCAACCACGCAAGCTACCCACCTTAATCATAACTGTTTGAAAACTCAAAACAGATTCTGCGATACGTGTTGTTAGTATAGGCTTTTCTTGTTCTTGAATTTTACATAAAGTTTCATTTCTGATGAAATATCTTACCTTCAGGTTTCAGGCTTCTTGGTCACATCATAGAAACTTCAATTAATAGTGAGTTTGAATGTGGTTTGCGATGTGCGAGGAACAAGAAATGTCTATCATACACTTGTCATTCTGACGGCCACCATGACAACAAAATATGTGAAATGAATAACCAAACACGACTTTCTAAGCCAAAGGACTTCAAAGCAACCAAGGGATTCACTTACTATGAGAAAAGTGAGGCAACAACCACTTTCATTATTGCTAACGGATCTGTATCAGATTTATAGTTTACTTGTCTCGTCCATGATCCCAAAGTTCTTATATAGCCAAGTGTAAAAGTCATCTAGCATGTTTTTACATTTAAATATTACGGGTCTAGCATGGTATGCCTTGTCGAGCTTGTGCCTTGCGAGGACTGTATCACACAATTTTAAGGCAAGATCTTGCAAATGTCAGTTTCAGGATGCTTCGTCCGGGTTATGTTTTGTTCTGGTGTATGACACCTCACTCTCACAGTGCTTCTTTCCACCCAGGTGTATGAACGGGCACCGGCGAATTTAATGCTAGGGGGTAACCCTACGATGGACTAGCATCCCAACTAGGGGGATGGGGTGGGGTAGATATATTTCGTCATGCTACAGAAACCGGAGAAAAGCGTCGGCCCAATGGGCCACTTAATTTGTTCGTATGCAAACTTTAGTCTACCTAACTCGTCCGGGCTGCGTATATTAAATATGATGTTTAACAAAATTGTTCAAGTTCGTCACGAGAGGATCCCTAGTCCTTCCCAATCTACGCGGCGTTTACCATCCATTATGAGGTTCTTTGTTTTAAAAGATAACATTGCAATGTGATAACATAACGCCACATGGAAATAATGATTTTTCTTGTACAGCTTTAGTACCCGGTTGGTATTTTCAACAGCCTGGTCATTCATGTAAGAGCATTCGGGGCTCTGGAAACTCTAAAGGAAACGGAGAGTACTGGATCGACCCCGAGAACAACGGAAACCCTTTATCAGTGTACTGTGACATGACAACCGATGGAGGTAGGAGAATTGACTGTTATTTAAACGATGAATTGGATCAATATCTGGAATGAAAACGAAAAAGTGGTTCCAGATGGCAGAGTTTTCACAAACAGTTGAAACCGAGCTCAAACTTGGTTAATTCGAATTTCTCACTATCTCAAATAATATTCCGCTGGATATGCTTTTTTCTCATTTGCTATCTCAAACCCCAACCTCCCCAAGTGAAACCATTTTCGAGATAACCGAGGTTGAGTTAGATAGCGAGATGATATCATACTGGCGACCCCTTGTAAAGCTCACCTTTCCTCTTCAATTTCATAGGATAGGTTAAAATGGGTTTTAATTCTTACAAGATACAGGCGCAGCACTGTCCATAGCCAAGAGACTTTCCAGGAAAGGCGATTGGCCTGCGACGCAGACGTTCTTGTGACTTGCAAGATTATGTGACAAGCACAGAGAACGTCTCTGTAGGGGATCAAAATGTGGTAACTTAGAAAGAAATATCTAAAGGGTACCCGATGTCTTGCTTTATGCCAGTCAGTGAGTCCAGAAGCTGACAAAAATGTCCTTTTTTAAGTCAAAAAAATTATTGGCATTTGCATTTTTTAACCTACGACAATTTCTAAGCCATAAGGAGCATCAATGGTCCCCGTATGCTTATTGTACAGTTCCCCATGCCAGACCCAGGTTCTTGCATATGGGTGGTAAACTAAGCAACACCACGAAATAGAAGATTGTCTTCTTATTATTCCCATTACTCAGTATTCCCACATAATAGCGAAATAACAGGATGTTAAAATGGTCATTTCAGGTGGTTGGGTTCTTATCTTTTCATGTTTTTCTGATATTCTAAATATTATGTATTTCAGGAGGCTGGCTTCTGATCTACAACATTGTGATTGACGGCACCTCATCTCCTCCCACTACCTTGAGTATTGAGACATCATACCGCGGTATCAACCATTATAAGAACAACAACATGGTCCTAGCGACTATCGCCTTGAAAGAGCTGAGAACACACTTGTCCTTCACTCAGCTGAGATTCCACTGCAGTAAACGACTTGGACGTACGTTCCATGTTACCACGGTCACTAACAGCACTGGTAAAGCTGTAGTCCAGTACTTCAGCCGTCAGACCGATGCTAAGCCCTACGCCTGTGGATCATTTGTAAGACTGAGTGGAGACAACTCATTTCTTGCAGGGGATTGTGCCAACTGGGGTTTAAATACATCCAGTGGTTTATATAAAGTTGATAAATGGGGACACGATATAGTGCCTGAGTTGTATAGATATCCAGCATTTATTTCACACTTATATCACTGGAGCGCACTTCCACATCCGCACAGATGGGAATGTGATGATTTTGTAGATGGCTCTACTCTTTCATCTGGAGACTTCTGGAATATTTATGTCCGTTAATCAATAAGTAGTTTGGATGTTTCTGAGAATTTCAATCCAAAATAAATTTTACGTAGACGTAGCTGCAAACTCATGTCTAAAACTGAAGTCAATAAGAGCCGTTTTCTATTGAGAATAGTTAAACCAAAACAGGGGTAATAAATCTAGCCCATCAGAAAGGGCATGGTTAATGCAGTGTCATTCAATGCTGGAAGCAAATAACTGTAAGGGATGTGAAGGGCGAGAAAACGTGTTCAAATGAGTCCCCATTGGTTTTGGTTTTACTTCTGATTGCACGACAAAGTGGTGAAAAGTGCGAGGTTTTTAAGTGTTATAAAAGAAATCAGATGCAAATTACTTTGGACAGTCGTACTGATAATTGGACCGGGTGTCGTAAGATTCATAAAGATAATAGAACTGGGTGGTGTCTTATTCGGTCTGTAATCATAGGAGTGATTACCAAAGCCGGACGATTACGTAACAGTAGTCCGTATAGTTTAATCACGACTATAATAACATACAGGATTGGACAACATGAAGTCGTTTTACCAATAAATCAAAGCAATAACAAAATGTGATGACCAACGTCTTGATGAAATCTAAAATTTTAACAGTTCAGAGTGTTTTGACCAAGATACACAGGGAAAGGAATCTATTCAAGAACATCTGTCCAAGACAGAGTGCAAAGAAAATGACGCGTATTGTCCAGTTACACTGTCCAATTGGGGTAGGATAGGATAGGATACTAGATTTAAACTGTCCAATTACACTGTCCAATCACACTGTCCAATTACAAGTATGACGCGTATAGTGTTCTATTTACGGTAAAATCGGGCTTGTTGATAGCTAATCGGATTCATGATTTGTTATAGCTTAGATTGCAGTTTAAACTGGGGTAATTTGAGGTAATTTGTAATTATAGTTTGAATATTCGTTTTGGATTTTTATTACTAGAACTTATCAGACACCTGGAGCAGAACGAAAGTCGCTATGATCCTGGGGTGGGTACTCCTATAGGAAACAGTAGGACATGCTAGTCGTCTCGCTTAGGGTTGTAAATCTCACTTAGGATATTTAGGACAAAGCGCCACTACTTTTCGCTGTCTACTTTTAGAGTCAATCGATGTAATAAAGAAACGCTTTGCTTGCCGTTTTAAGTGATATCTTTAAGGGGTCAAATAAAGCTTGCCTCACGCTCAGATTGGTCTCCTTCAGGGCTTTCATCCAAATTTTCCCACCAGGATCTCCGACCTTTCGACATAGGAGTTCCCCTTGGGGTTACATCTAGCAGGGCAACAACTGCCGAGTGTGGGTGTGTGGTAGTTAATGTTTACTTCGTACGACTATTACCCAACTCACACAATTCGATGTTATAAACAATTGACGCTGACGCTTCTCTAGACTGATTTGAACAAAGCTCGCTTTACGTTCCTGGATCATCAACTTGAATTCGATAAAGGTAAATAAATCGCTTAAGTAAATTAGAGAAAAGCTAACGTTTCGAGCGATTAGGAATTCGAAAAAGCTCATTTGCACTAATGTTAACACGCGTTTAACGTATTAAGGTAGGATGAATCCCCCATATAGACCATATTCTCAAGGTAATCTGATCCTGTCAAGTCATTTTTGGATACAGAATCCTGTTCGTCTGGGGATAATGTTACCATGCGCGTTACGTGCATGCTTTATCGGCGGATAAAAATACGTGGAACTGAGTGGCGTGGGCTTTCCACGTACTGTGTAACATTCGTCACAGGATCGGCTATTCCTAGAGTCCCCTGGGATTTCTTGAGCCGCGAATAATCTATTCACTGAAAAGGGATCGATTGCCTTGGGAAGAAGTCTTATATGGGGGACTGACTCTCACACGCTTCGCCATTTCTTGTCAATATATACGAAGCTATAAACTAGGCTTGTGTTTGACCTTATCAGTTGGTCGCTACAAAAGATAAAGCCGACATGACTTTATGTAACTCAATGTTTTTTACTGGAATCGTTTAGGAGTCAACTGAAGCTTGAGGGCACCAATATTGGTTTCTTTAAGGTCCTTGAGAGGCTTAATCCATTTTTTTCCGACACTAATCCCTACAGCTTTAATTTACAAAGCCTATGGAACTTTTCTTTGGAACAGAACGCCTATGAAGTGATAGTTCACTCTGGGTCAAAAAGAAAAAAAAGAAAAAATGCTGATTTCAGTCCATTTTGAAGTTTACCTAATACATGTTCTGCGTTTTCACAGTTATAGGTACAAGAGCGGCTTTCTGCATGTCTAATAAAGAGATGCTGTGTAAACTAGTAGGTTTAAACAGTTTGCAATCTTCAAAGGTCTTGTTTTTGTTCATAAGGCAGAAAATTACCTTTTTTGGTCTTAAACTGGAAAGAAGAAACACGAAACAGTAATTAAGAGGCAATCATGGAGAAGAGAGTCATAAAATCCTTCGTTCAGTATTTGAGCTCTTTTTTCTCCTTTATAGAATGTCAGACGTATGCAAGGTGCTAAATTTATGATATAAGTGTCGCGAGACTCACTGCTGCGCAAGTTGTGGTCATGGAAACTATACATCAACAAACAAATATTTTGAAATTAAAAATTAAAACTGCTGTCAAAAATCCCAGTTGGTAGTCACGAAACTACAGTTTATCACCGACTAATCTCCGTTAGAGGCTTTACAGACCCAGAAGCTCGAGAGATTTCAATATTTCAAATATACCTTAAACTAGCATTTATTATTTTTCTATAGTTTTTTTTTTAAATAGCTGATCGAGATAAGCCGAACGTACTATGAAGTTACAAGACAACTGTTTTTCAACTCTATTATATTACAAATAAACAAAACCACAAATGGAATGTTTTCTTGAAATATACTAATTAATTGTCGAAGACTGATGTTTTGAGAATTTCTTTACAAAAGGACATATGGAGCACGACGCTAATAAAGAGATTGCTTTGCATTTAGAAAACAGGAAACGTTGCTAGAGAGTTGTGAATTACAAGCGGGCATGGCCCAGTCGTTTATGGCTCAGTAATTTTTAGGGCTACAGTTTTCTTGATCGCATTATCAACCGACCACAAAATAGATTTGCTTTCGCACACCCCAAAATCACGTCTTCGCGCGTATCTCTAAATAACTATACTTAAAAATGCCTTAGCTTTGTTAGTAAACAGCTGCGTGAGATTTACTCTACATAGCACCCGGTAAGCTAATTTTGGGGCGGAAATGATGGCCAACAAAAAAGTCAATTTGTTTACTATTCGCACTTTATTGTTTGTTGCTAACTAAGAATTTGTTCTCCAAATTTTCATGGACGAAAGCACGCAACGGACTTGAACATGATTAAGTTTTTAAAACAAAACATCCATTAGAATATCGCCGATCTCAAAATGGGCGGAAAGGTTAAACTTTTCAACGAGAGAAATGGTAAGGTTTTTTCTTTTATTTATTGCATCTAACGATAGTTAGAAACGCTATAATCAAGATTTATGACATGTGAATTTTTTACTTAATGTTGAATTTTGAGAAATATAAAGCGCTATCAAAATACGCGGACTACGGTATGTCAATTTTTAGAGACACTTTCGATAATGCGATGTACAGGCAGAGGTGTTCCATATAGGAACACCATGCAGTCCGTGAAGACTGTAAAGAAATGTGTGGTAAACTGGAAATTCAACCCCCCTTGTTATGTATGTTGTCATAAGTTGAACAAGTCGCTAAATTTTAGTCATATTCTTGTTTCTGGTCGTCTTTCATGTTGCACGCTATTGAGTCAGTTTTCAAATGACAGCACACCTTAAGAATGAAATACCTTCTCAGTAGTTATTAGCTATCAAAAAATGAAGCGTTTCTTCATTCTTCTAAATACTCCCGAACTATCGAGATTAGAAGTTGCATTAGACATAAACTATAAATTGAGTTGCTTTAAGACTTACAACATCGTAACAATTAGTAAATGAATGTATCTCGATTTTGAAAAGCTTTTATTGACAAGAATTGTTGACATTTGATTCTGAGCTAGTAAACAATTAAAAAACAACGCATACTTAGGTTACAAATTTCAACTTTTTATTTTGTTACCAGGAGTGTACATGAAAATGTCGGCAGGATTAGGTCAGGCTGTAATGTTTGTGACGATACTTCTTCCCCTCGCCGTGGAATCAAACGTGAATCAATTCTTTGAAATTCGCAAAGGTGGGTCGTTTTTGTCTTCAACAGAAGTCCAGTGAACATTTTTTAAGTTCCATTTAGAATGACATACGCCACCTTCAGATTTCAGGTTTGTTGGTCACGTCGTAGAAACTTCGACAAGTGATGAGTTCGAATGTGGTATGCGATGTTCAAGGAACGTGAAATGTCGGTCATACAACTTGCCATCCGACGGCCACCTTGGCAATAAAACCTGTGAAATGAACGACCAAACACGACGGATGAAACCAAAGGACCTGAAGCCAATCAAGGGATTCACTTACTATGAAAAAGGTAAGTAAATCATTTTTTTTTTAACTTGCCCAAGCATAATCTGCCCAAATCGCGCGTGCTAATTATATAAACTTTGCAATTTCCGAAAGTGGTCGACTTGTAGGGCTTTCAATTCGACCAAACATTCTGGTTTGAATTCCAGAAATTTCCTGCGTAACAGAACAACATTTCCCGGAACTTCCGAAAAAGGATACAACCTCCCGAGGTAAACCCAAAGTTTCGAAAATTTCTTACCGGGAATTTCATTTCCATTTGATTTTCCTCTCGGAATTTCAGGAAGTTCCAGATTGCAGTTCGCATTTCGAAATTCAACAACTTTCTGGGTAAATTCTTTACATTTGCTCCCATTTCGAAAGTTCCAGAATTTTTGGTTGAATTGAATTAAAACGTTCCTGATTTTCTATGCATTGTTATGGGGCTGTAGGGGTTGGGGGAGGGGGGGGGGGAAGCGGAAGTGGTGGGATAACCTTAACTACAAGGGAGAACTCTCAGCATCATCATGACCGCAATTTGCGGTTCTTGCGCTATTATTATGGCCATATATTAACGGACAATACTGTATTCTGTATGAAAAACAACTAAGCCTCGTGTGAGAGAACAATCAAAGGATCTCTTTACTATGAACAGCACTTTTCAGTTACAGCTAATCGAGGTTGGTTTTCCGACCAGCCTGGTCACTCATGTAAGGACATCCTAGATTCTGGACACTCCAGGGGAGACGGGGGGTACTGGATCGACCCCGAGAACAATGGCAACCCTTTATCAGTGTACTGTGACATGACGACTGATGGCGGTAAGTGATATATCATTCTTTGTTGGTCAGTCTCTGAAATGAATAGTGCGAGAAGCATTCGAAAGTAGATTTGACATTTTGAGTTTTGTTATGCCCACAGTTTACGTAATTATTCAATTTTATAGAAGGCTTTGAATCTTTTGACATAAGACGGAAGACTATGCCAACACCACTTGGAATACAAACCTCCCGTACAGACATTTAAGCGGAACGTCGGAGATTTCTGAAGGACATCAGTCTTTTTTTCGGCGTTGCTCAAATTCATTCTCATGCTAATATTTGTCCTGGATGAACACAACAGGAAGTCCCAGGAAACTAGTTTTACGCAAAAACGTCCTAAGTGACGTCAAACTGCAAATGCCAAGGCCAAAAAGTGGCAATGTGCAATCGTCCTTAAGCTTTCAATGGAAAGTTCTCCTATTCCCTTGCTTCCGCGTGACAAAAAATGATCCGTACCTTGGCGAAATTAGACACTGTTACCTTTGTTAAGACAAGCAGTTGTTGTTTTCTGATATTTAAAATATTGTGTATTTCAGGAGGCTGGCTTCTGATCTATAACATTGTGATTGACGGCACATCATCTACTCCCTCTACTTTGGGCATTGAGACATCATACCGTGGCGTCAGCCGTTATAACAACAACAACATGCTGCTAGCGACTAGCGCCTTAAATGTGCTAAGATCTCATTTGTCTTTCACGCAACTGAGATTCCATTGCAGCAAACAAGCTGAACATCGTACATTCCACGTGGCCACGCTCGCTGACGATGCTGGTGAAGCTGTAGTCAAGTACTTCAGCCGTCAGACGGATGCCATGCCCGACGCCTGTGGATCATTTGCAACACTGCCTGGAGACAACTCAGTTACCGCAAATCATTGTACAGAATGGGGAAAAGATGGCGGCGTTTATAACGTTGATAAATGGGGACATGAAGGAATGCGTGAGTTGTACAAGTACCCAGCATTTGTTTCCCCTAACTTCCATTGGGCCACTAATCCGGAATCAGGCTGGGACAGATGGGAATGTGATGACCTAGGAAATTCGAATTCAGTATCATCTGGAGACTTCTGGAAGATTTATGTTCGTTAACTACTGAATACTTGATGGACAAAGATTCTTGATCTCCATTCGCACAAACTCGGGTTCAAATAGTGTGCCTGTTAAGGGGATTTTCAGTAAATATGTTTTCTGTTCAGGAACAATCTGTCTCTGTGGGAGACATGGACCTGTCACACAATTTGGAAACCTTCGCCCAGTTACATGAGTTAGGAATTCAAGCTGTAGTTTAGAGAATTTTAGAGTGAGACAAAGAATTTCGCAAATACGTAAGATTTATATAGCGTTTCACACTTTTACAAGGTAACTTCAAAATATATCAAAGATTTCAGCTACTGATAACGTAGTAACTTTTACACAATTATGAAAAGATATCTTCAGACAATATGTTAAGAGTAATTATGGAGACATACCCGTTACCATGTTAAGAGTAATTATGGAGACATACCCGTTACCATGGCAACAGTACTCATTTCAGAAATGGGCCTCTAATGGACCAATTTCGATATATTAAAATTCAGCCTAACACAATAGACCTCAGCACGAGGCCCTGGGGAATAAACCACACAAACTCTGTAGTTATTCCCCAGAGCCTCGTACTGAGGTCCATTGTTTTAGGCTGAATTTTAATATATCGAAATTGGTCTATTCTAAAACTCGGTTTCCTCAAACCAGCTAGTCTGGTAACTTACCACAATTTCACTTATTTTAGATGATATATGCAAGTCGTGGGTGCTCAGCTGTAATTATAAACTCTCACCAAGGTTAGGTTGAGTCGTACGTGTAAATGGAGGGTCGCTGAATTCGTTAGAACGAAAAATTGTCCAAAAAAACTATCTTAAGCCCGAAAAATGATCTCCCTGGATGTGGCTGCAAAATCTGTTAATTAAGTTCTTAAACGTGCTGTAAAACGCCGCTTCCTTTGCCTTAATTTTTCGAGTGGGTCTATTAAGATAATTGATTCAAACTCGTAAACTTCTTAAACTTGGTTCTTGTTCGTTTTTGTTATATCTCTTGAAAATAGGAGAGAAAACTATTTATCGAAAAATGTGGAGATCCATGCCCATTTAAGAGAATAAACCGCATGTGGATTTAACGAACCGGTCCCAGACTTTACTTGTTTATATTTGTTGCTTAGCGCCTGCTCTCGATGCAAGACGTGGTGTGACATTACCTTGTTCCACTTTTCAATGCTCTGGTTAATTGTGTAACCATGTCATAGTGGTCTCCTGTAGCTCGTCTTTTACTTCTCTTTTTCAAACAGGTCATATCAAGTCATAGCGCAACACTTGGCTTGCTTTCAAGTCAACTTTCTTTTTTGAGATTCGATAAAACAAACTGTGGAAAACTCAACATTTGCTTTATTAAATTGGCAGCTTTAAACGTTCGAAACATGTAGACTGGTGGATTAACCTAACCTTTACAACGCTTAAAATAGTAACGTCAAGCTAAACACACTACAGTCATCTTGTTGTTGCACTCTACGGGTTTTCATTTGGTACCTTTTAGTATTTATTCGTTTCTCTTTATATTAAATGACAGCTTAGATAGACTTTTAACGTTTGCTCTCCTCTCTGTCTTATTCAGCTTTTATTACACGTTATCTAATTCGTACCTGTAAATATTAGTTTTTGTCACTCAGCTCGATGATTATAACTATTACTAACGTAATATCAATCCAAATATTTATTACAATATGAAAATATTACTCCAATACCAATGCCCCCCACCAATGGCAACAAAGTGTATGTTTTTGTTGCTGTTGTTAATTGTTGTTGCTGCTGTTAATGTCGCTGTTATTAACAAAAACTTTAAAGATAAAATAATCTATGCTTGCGATTTACTAAACGACGTGGTATTTTTAGTCGTAAGTAAAGGTAAAGTCTTCCATAATAATAATAATATTAATAACAATAACAATAATAATAAAGTTTTTTGGGCGCATTTAAAAAAACTCAATGCGCTTACACTACTATAAAAAATACGAGCCAAGTGGCCCATCAGGTCCGGAGAGACTTCCATATTAGAGGGGGTACTTGTCGCACCTTTTTGGGGTCAGAAAAGCGGTTTTGGTACCTCCTAGGATGTTCAACCCGCAAAGGTCCACAGCGGGGTCCACAGCGGGAGCTTTTGCTGCGCATTTTGGGTTATGGAGCCGAAAAAATATGACAGGAGATTAATTGCTGTTTGAGAATTGGTACCTCTGAGGGGTGGAAAAAAATTTCAAGCCACGCCCACAAAGCAGGATCTTGGTACCTCTTAGAAGTACTTTTCAAAATTTTCGGCGGGCAACCCCTCCTTTTAATATGGGTGTCCCCTCCCGGGGATCAGGCCGGAGTGTTCCCTGGTTTCTTTAGCATGAGGCGACTTTTAGTACTTCTACTCCCCCCTGGATAGTATGCTAGTCCATCGCAGAGTTATCTCCAGCATTAAGTTCGCCGGTGCCCTTTTTATACACCTGGGTGGAGAGAGGCACTTTGAGAGTAAAGTGTCTTGCCCAAGAACACAACGCAATGTCCCCGGCCAGGGTTCAAACCCGGACCGCTCGATCCGGAGACGAGAGCGCTGACCATGAGGCCGCCGCAGTTACAGTAAATCAAGAGACCATCATCGTCTCTCGGGTAAAGGCTTTCACCACTGAGCGAAGAAAGGTATTTGCCACTGATTTGTCATCAAATTCCAATTCAATCAGGATAGAGGACCCGCATGTAACCCATCTAAGGCTGATGTGGCTTGCTCTTATAATTCGTTGATAACTATACATCAAATGTTCATCTTTAGTAAAGACCCATTGAAAAACACATGCCGTTGATTATGATGATTACTTCCCGATTTTACAGAACGTAAGATTATCTTGTGTTAAACCCTTAGTATAGTTTAAATAATCAATACTGCTGCTGAATGTGATATTTTTACTTTCAACTATAAATTTGAACGTGGGTGTTTGGTCAAGGTCAGCATCCAAAATTGCTCCACGTCACTGCTAAATTTTTGTGAGCAAGCATTTCCTATTCAAGTGTCCCATCATGGAAGCTGCTTACTGGTTCTATGCTCGTGCATATGTGAGAATGACACAGAAGAATATGTTACAAATAAAGAAAACCCATGCAGTGTTACATCGCATACCTTGGCAAGTAAGCGTACAGCTATGTATCGATCAAAGAAAAACATCAACATCTCCGCCCCTTGGCACGCCCCGGGCATTTGACTATTCGATGCGCCTCGGGAGGGTGAGAATTTGACCTCACTGGCAAATATTAATGGCAGGGGTAGGGGGGATTTGCCTCGCGAGCAAGGTGAAGCATTGTCGAAGACATCAAGCCACAACACCGTTCTTCGTATACGTTTTGGATCAGAAACAATACCTATTTTCCATTATCTGTTTTTGCCGTGTATATCTCCGGAGGTTGGGGCATTTGAGGTCGTAGCTAGTATGACCCTAAGAAGGGGCATTTGAACCCCATTTTTGGGACGGGGGTTTGGATTTTGACCAACTGAAAATTCAAAATGTCTCAAGCTCGCGAGAAGGGATGTTGAAGTTTCCAATTGACCCTTAACTGGTACATCGATCAGTTACCGGACAAAAATTCTCCAAAAGTCCTTCGGGGACGGTGGGTCGCCACTATCATCACATTCCCATCTCGCGCCCCATGGCCTGGCGATTATCCAGTGCCTTTCATGTGAAATAAATAGAGCATGGTCATACATCATTTCATCGCTACTCCAGCCCGACCAAGGTATCCCACCCCATTTACCTACACGAAATGCATTAGTCATTTCGTTGTATCCCCAACTGGCGCACTGTTCGGCTAACTGAGAATTATCGTCCTCCATTCGTACAAAAGAGCCGCAGGAAGAGGGCTTCACATCCGTTTGACCGCTGAAGTACTGGACTACATCTT
Source organism: Orbicella franksi (assembly GCF_964199315.1). Classification (NCBI taxonomy): domain Eukaryota; kingdom Metazoa; phylum Cnidaria; class Anthozoa; order Scleractinia; family Merulinidae; genus Orbicella; species Orbicella franksi. The sequence continues at coordinate 32,017,285 of NC_138150.1, read as the reverse complement.
CACCAGTGCTGTTGGTGACTGTAATCACGTGAAATGTGTTTCCATGCTGTTTACTGCAGTGGAATCTCAGCTGGGTGAACGGCAAGTGTTCTCTCAACTCATGCAGGGCGGTTCTTGAGATTCCCATTCTCTTGTTGTCGTAGTTACTTATTGCGCGGTATGTTGGCTCAAGGGTCCAATCCGAGAGGGGTCCCGAGTCATCTATCTCAAAGTTTGCCACTAGAATCCAACCTCCTACAGAAAAAAATACTATATCGTTTTGTTTGAAATAGCACAACAAAGAAATCAATATCGCATTCTGCCTTCAAGCCAATTCATAAAAACCTGAAACTCGAGCTAACAACATTGATATCAGACATATCATTAACTCCTGTATGTGTTGAAAATCACGTAGACTGCTCGTGCAGCTTGCGTTTGTAGAAGCGAGTGATTTTCCCTCTTTGGGAAATTTCGAAACATTTTGAGCGACCATAAATCTTCAGTAAAGCAAAATGGGGTTGATTGGCCTGCACGGCCCGTACGATAACTTAGGTGTTCAATTTTTTTTTTAATTAAATGAAGATTTCCGTCGGCAATTTTTTCCTTGTGTCCGGACTCAATCACATGTACCTCCATCAGTTGCCATATCACAGAAGACTTTGAAAGGGTTTCCACTGTTTTCAGGGTCGATCCAATACTCGCCGCTCTTCACTGGAATTCCACTGACCACGATGTCTTTACAAGAGCGACCGGGATAATGTGAATTAAATCCTCGTCTCTCTTTATTGAGTTAAAGAGAAAAAAATGCTCAGATCATTTTGTAATCACTGGAAACAAATAACGCAGGAGAAGTCCAGATTTGCTGCATTGTCCTTTAAAGTGGAGCCAGTGACTCACACTTGAAGACGAAAAATAACTGTATTACGGTGAAAAAAAAATACATTTTTTCGAGTTCCGACTTATGCTACGCCTGGGACTTATCCAAGGGTAAATCATGTGGTACAAAACAAAGTACTCGGATATACATTGTAAACGAAAGCAGCTGACTTGATAAAGCCTAGTTCACACTAACGACATAACGACATACATGTAAGGACATAATGACATAATGACATAATATAACGACATAATCGCCCTATTTCGGTAATGTGAACATTGACATAACGACATAAGACTAGGTGAAAAATGGAGCTGGAGTCCCTCTTTTGGTCTTTATAAACTCCTTCATACAATTGTCATGCAATATTGGATAGCATCGAACCGCCGTCAATATTTCTTGCTCAGTCATCGCCATTTTGAAAATAGTGCTGGTGTCGCACTGGGCTCGACAATTCTTGCGCCGCTCTTATTGGTTCTTTGTTATGTTGTTATGTCGATGATGTTCACACTTGCTTTAACAGAAACATAACGTCATAAGGATAAGATCAGCTTCTTCCTTCTGTCGTTATGTTCATGTCGTTATATTGCTATTATGTCGTTATGTCAGGATGTTCACACTGTCAACATAAAGGTCCGGTAATACGGGCAACATTTTTCTTCAACTTGTCTCGCAATATTGTTGCATTGCAAGTTGAAACCCTCTGTTGCACGCATTACCACGTTTGTGACCAACTTGTCTCGCAGCAAAGTACAGTGTTGCAAGTCTGCGGAATTCTACACGTATAATTGGTCAATCGTGGGTAAATAAAGATGGCTCCTTCTTTCATATAATTTAGCATTTCGACGAACTTCCACTTCGACTTCTGGCCGTCATTTTATTCCTAATTTTCAGTGCCAGCGAAGTTCTCTCAGTATGAAGCTAGGCGAAAAGTTGTATTTTTGCGACAGTTCTTCCAAGCCTTTTATCTTTTTTGCTGCTTGTTTTGAAGGGACAAACGAGGTGTCCCAAAGACTATGATGGCCCTCGAGGTCTTTGTACAGGGCAAATAGAGAGTTACTGATCTACTTCGAATTCAGGCTCGTCTTCACCGTCCGCCACGCTTCGTGACAGCCAATTAGGAGCGTTGAATTCAAATTTGTTGCGAGACAAGTTGTAGCTTCAGTGGTAATACGAGCAGCAAAACAAAAATTTGCAGCAGAAAGTAGAACTCGAGTCTACTTTGCGCAACATGTTGCCTCAACCTGCAACACTGTATTTTGCTGCGAGACAAGTTGGTCACAAACGTGGTAATACGCGCAACAGAGGGTTTCAACTTGCAATGCAACAATATTGCGAGACAAGTTGAAGAAAAATGCTGCCCGTATTACCGGACCTTTAAATAGCGGCATAAACGTCCTTCTTGTGTCGTTATGTTTATGTCGTTATATCGCCAGTGTGAACTAGGCCTATAAGGCAAGAAGAAATTAATTTTCCACGTTTTGATCTTTCAATTATCTTTCAAAGCATTATTCAGTATTAGATCTTTTGTCGTAACCTAATGAGTGTGAATATCTGATGTACAGCCGTGGTTATTTCCCTACCTTTTCCATAGTAAATGAATCCCTTGGTTACCCTGAAGTCGGTTGGTTTCGAGCGTCGTGTTTGGTCGTTCAATTCACACTTTTTGTAGCCATTAAGTTCGTCAGAATAACAGTTATATGATTGACATTTCTTGTTCCTTACACATCGCAAACCACAGTCGAACTCATCAGTAATCAGGGACTCTATGACATGATCAACAAGCCTGAAATCTGAAGATAATATCTTCTTACTAACCGATCGCAAAGGCCGAAGTGGAAAATATTGGCCATAGACTGTGGCAGTACGGACTGAGCGCAGCGAGGTCTTTCCAAAACGATTGGGGGACAATATGCTGTATTCGGCTTCTAGTTTCATCCTATACATCATCAAAAATTGTACCAAACGCATAAGGCACGTGCGAATGACGAATGACGAAAACAACACAAACGAAACCATTCGAATGCCATTTATTTCATTCGCACAAAAAATGCTTTCCAGTTAAAATTTTAAGTTTTTAACTTGAGTTTTTAAAGTCGTCACTTGAAAACTCAAGTTTGGGTCGCTCAATTCCGCGATTTTGTTGCTTCGTCTTTTCCTTCAGTATTTGCTGTGTTGTGAACGTTAAACCTGTCACCCCGGGGAATCTACAGTGCATTGTGGGCTCATGTTTTGCGCGTTCTTTTTACCTAATATGGTAAGATACGGTAATAGAGAAATAATAAATAGATATATTCGTCATGAAAAATTTCTTCATTTATAGAGTAGAAACTGTAGTTAGCTAGGTGATATTTGGTTTGGGACATTTGAAATTTCCACAATCTTTGAACGGTTGTAACTTTGAAAGAAATGAAGCAATGAACCTCTAATCTGACGAGTTTAAATGAAATTTATCTGGAAACAGTTCGGTATGACATTTTAATATTCAAGGGGCTTGATATTCCCATGGAAACCGTATTAAGACAGACATGTTTCTTTTCATTATTTTAAATCTACCTTATCTCAAATAACATTTTTTAAATTTCTCGCGGTTGCTTTTTTTCAGACAAAAAAAGTTTTCTTTGCTTTTGCTCTATCTTTCTAATATTCAAGAAATCTAAGATTCAAAATATTAGATAAAGTCACCATTCCACTTATAGACCTCAAAGGAAATGCTATGGAACGTGGCACAGGTCTTTTTAAAACTCTTCCAGGTTTTATCGTCACAGCTTTACTAATGTAAAAAGCTCAAAAGCTTGCCTCTCGGTCCCAGAACACCTATTAATGTAAACTGGTTCCTACCAGCTTGAAAAAACAAAATATCTTTCTCAAACTAACGTTAAAGCTTGGATAAGCTAAGATTACATTTTGGGCAAAAGGTTCAACCGAATCTTTATCTTCGATCAAGTCCAGTTTGGTGCAATCTTTTTCTTGTTTACAGTGTTGTTTTTGTTTACTAGCTGACAGTGTTTGAAATTTCTTGCGAATTACACGTAGCAAACGTTTGAAGTTACATTTTTAGGCTTATCCCTGATTATTTAACCAGCATATAGAAGTAAGCAGAAACAGATCGAACCAATTTCAGAGGCATTAAATAGCATTAGTCCCACAAAAATGTTACTCACCTTTTTTAATTTCAAAAAACTGATCGGCATGTGATCCCGAATAGGATGCTGTTCTGTATACCAAGCTATCCACAAATGGAAGAAATGTCATCACAATGATCAAAGCCTGACCTATTGCTATCAGCATCTTCAGGTCAACTCCTGGGGATAAAATAAGACGTTGAGCCTCGCTGAACCGAACGTAAGTAACCTTAGAGTCAGAAGTGCGTAACTGAATTTGATTGAGTAAATTATTGTACACATCTAGGTACGTTTATTAATCCAGTTTATAAGCGAAAACCAGTTAGAACTGTTGTCGTACATTCTGCTGGCTATAACACCTTGCTGATATTCTACTAGTACCAGATGTTATTTTTCCAAGTAACTTAAAATTAATTTCTTGGCTTCTGTCATTTCTTCTTTCTTTTTGTCAGTTGCATTAATTGAGAACACCACACATGGCAAACTGTTTTTGTTTTTTCAAATGAAATCCGATGTTTACAAACATGGTGACTTCCGAAACCTCAGCTGGGTGAAAGAAAACGTGACTGATTACAAAAACGCTGAGGAAACAGAAACATGAGAAAACCGTTTTCCCAGATTTATTCGGTAATGGCTTTTCTTGGGGAGCCGATCATCGTGAATGACAAGCCGTAGGCACGTAAAATAACTAATTTCGACACTGTTTTGAGATCTCACATACAACTGTCACAATTTTCTCTATTTTTGTTTTTGTAGTGAACTGATTATCATTGCTAACAAAGGGTGGCAGTTCTCCATTGTTTCACCTAATTGAAAGCAAAACTCAATAATTTACATGGGAAAAGCCATGGGAATGTGACATCAATCACAGCATTTCCCAATTGGGCATGGAGACCTCCATGAGGACGAATTAAATATTTTCTCTTTTTTTCGTAATCGATGTAACTTTGAAGCGTTGTCTTCGTTACCTATGACAAATAGCATGCAATTAATAAAAACTTTTAAGTTTTTAAATTGAAAATGTCGCGACAAGAGTCGTCTCTCGGGAAGACAAAAGTCAAGTTGAAAATCAGCGTCAATTTCACCATGCAAAAGCTTCATTCGCTCTTATTGCATTGCGAAATTAATTGCAAAGTTTTGATTAAATGGACTCCCCTAGGAAACTTCAATTTAACATTTATATCGTCGGGGTCGATTCAACAAGGAAAGCTCGCTTTTTTTGTACTTTTAAATTAGTAATTACCAAATAAACTAGAGCTGTCATGCATTTTGCGGTCCATGGGTAGTCTACCAATCACATTTTACAGACATGAGCGTTCGAGCCCATCCAGGTGTAATTCTGGTCCCTTAAATCAAGTGGCTTGTTTTTGATGTTGTACAGTCTCTGAGATATCACGTCTATTGACCCACGATGACTGTAAATCAAAAGAAAGAGATGATGAGGGTTGAAAGAGTTAATCCTTGGTCCCGATATAGACTTTATTCCCAAGGTTATCCCTCTCAAGCTATTTTTAGACATGGTACCCAGCTCTTTCGCGGATGTTACCACATGCGTGGTAGGAATATTATCGCTAGTAAAGCCGCGAAAGCAAAATTCGCGTCAGAGAACTGCCTATTTTTACACTCTCCTGAGAACTCCGAAATTGAAAGATGTCTAAATACAACTTGAGTAGGGATTACCTTGGGAATAAGGTCTATATGGAGGAGTAATTCTCATTCCTTGGAATACATGCAATAAATGACATGTATTTTGTTGGCTAAGGTCATTCGTTGTTTCCATAGGTCGGGTTAATCAGTTAAAATCAAAAGAAGCGCTGTTACTGTTGTTACCTGGTTATTTTCAAACTGATGCCGGCATCTTTCCTTCTCATAATTTTCATAAGCTTAAAAACACTCAGGTCATGTAACACCGTATCGCACAACAACGAATCGAGTTTGCAGATGTCCTCGACTAATGATGTCCCCGGCTTTGAAAACAAGGAGGGTGATGAATGTCAAAACTCGTAAAATTACTTCACGGTACGTTGTTAAATTTTCGTAACCACGTTGTTTTCTTTAATTTTGATGAGATTTAAAATGAAACCCTACTAGAAAATTGTCTGCCTCTCTTATGTTTTAGGGTTCTAGCTGCAATCATTGTGGCAAAAGTGTTTTTAAAAACCTAGCAGTTCCTACCCGTTCTTAAAGAATTTACAAGTAACGTATAGTTATTTTTTTGGGAAGCTTTTATTTTCAAAATTATCCATCTCAGTTACTGTTTCAGACTTTAGGAGTAATAAAAACTGTTACTTTTTCCGCCTTTGGGCGACAATTTTTTCCTTACCGAGCCTGATTCTGTGAACAGTGAGAATTGCGATTCCTTCAGTTTTAATTTTTGATAAGTTCCTAACTGCCTTCCAAAAAAAGCCTGACGAAGACATTTCGCGTTAAACTTTTGCATTGTGCACTCAGGTCGTAGGGTTGCTTTGTAAGTGCTTTATTGTTTATTTACACACGACCCCACAAGTTGCAAGCTTAATTACTTATCGTGTTTAAATAAAGGTTACTTACTCACTTACTTACTTAACATTTCATGCAGTTATATATTAACAAAACCAGGGTATTTTAAAATGTGCCCAATTTGAACGAAATTTAATTATAACTGTTTAGCTTTCCACCTTTTCCCGACAGCTTTTCATGATTTCATATCATCTGTATGTTCTGTATCTTAAGATGACTAAGAAAACACACGCGATTAGCTTATTAAAAAAGACACCATAAATGGAATATTTTGTTGAAGTGAATCGATTGACTGTCGAACAGACAGCAAGGCAAGGCATGTTTTGAGAAGTATTTAAATGAGAACACCTGACATTTGGCAAGCTTTGTTTTATTTCTTATTTAAGGCAGTGTTTACAGATCTGGGGACGGAACCCTAGTTGCGCGAAAGAAAAAGACTAATTGCTTATACTCTGGAGACAAAAACTTGATTCCTTCTTTTGGAATTGATCGTGAATGACAAGCCTTGGGCACGTAAAATTACTAATTTCGAAACTGTCTTGAGATGTTATACCCACTATCATAATTTTCTTTAATTTATAAGTCTTTTTAGCGTGAATCGACCAGCATTACAACGAAGTGTGAAAGTTACCCTAATTATTTACCTAATTGAAAAACAAAACTGTTTATCCTTTGCTCAGCTCGTGAGCGGACAAAATTCAACAAATCCTGCAATCTGATTGGTTCCTGGAGCGGGCGGAATTTTCTCATCCGGACCGCCACAGCGGGTGGAATCCGTCCTGTTGATCTATTTTCGCGAACGAATTAGCGGTAATCAGTTCGCAGGATTTGTTGAATTCCGCCCGCTCACGAGCTGAGAAAAAGATAAATATATGTTATTGGCCGGCTGGGAGGTGCGTATAGTGAAAAACTGTGACCTTTCACTATACGGACCTCCCAGCCGGCCAATAACATATATATATTTTTGTGGGAAAAGCCATGAGAACCAGATATCCATTAGAGCATTTGGTAATTAAGCCGTGCAGACCTCCATCCGAGTTTCAATGAAAACGAATGAAACAATATTTTCAAGCTTTCAAGAGGTCTCTAACAAACAAACCTAGCAAAATAGACCCCTTCAGTAAACTCCAACCGGATTTCGTTTTCCTCAAAGTAACGGCTTACTGGGAATAACAAAACGCACTCTCAGCGATATGGCATTTGCATTGTCTGAAGCAAGTTTGGAAGTTTATATTTCTTGTTTCCGTTACCTACAGAAAAAAAATGTTTAGTTTTAAAGATTTTACTTAAAAATGGAGCACCGCCCGGCTCTCGCCGAGGCGGGAGTCATGATGAAAAAGGAGGCAATTTAAACAATCCTTCGTTTGCTTTTGTTGCGAAATCACGATCTTTATGTCAAGACTCTTTAATTCATGCGTCTATCAATGTTAAGCCCGAGGAGGGGGGACCCGAACTGGGTAAAGTCAGATCGAATAGCTTCACCTTAGTGTAACGCCGTAGCCTGATGATGCGCTGCAGGCTTCAAGAGAGGCACAATTTCTCGCTGTGAATGGGTAGAGAATACTATAATCCTAACGCTTCGTTGAGTGACGAAAAGTGAGGTATTTCAAATCCACGCAAATCTCCGGAAAGTAAGGCATTCCGTCAATTTTTATTGAGAGCGAGTATTTAGAAGTAGTTGTTTTATTCGTTGAAAACAAGTGCTTACCTTCAAAAACCGTGTTCTTATTCAAGAGAGCTGTTTCAAGATGGCTGCACAGACGAGCACATGTAATGATGAGATTTGATTCCATTCCACCTAGCAAAAAAATCAAACGACCTCATCCTGGGGCCCAGACTCTCAGTAAATTTCCCGAGGGTGGCGAAGGCAATCGAAGTCAAATGCCCCACATATGCCCTGAGTCCCAGGCCACCTCCATCGGACTTAACATTGGTAGACGCATTAATTACCGTCGGGGCCGCTGTAATAAGGGAAAAGTTTTTTCAGTGAATAACAAATAACCTGGAGCTGATATTTTGCGATCTCACGATCTTGAATTTTAAATTAGCTTAGGGTACTTCTCATATTCCATTCAGGTAACACAGCAAGTTTACTAATCGCATTCCTGTTAAGAAGGAGGTAATACAGACAGCGAGGAGGAAATATTAATAGAAATGTTCAGTGCGGTTCGTAACAATAGTTTTAATGTACACTCTATACATTTCACAGTTCCTCGTAGTATACAAACCAATGGCGCTGAACAAACATGATGAAAAAGTTCAATTTTGAAATGATCTTTTTCAAAAAAGTAAGTTCAGCGCAGGTAAATTGATTTTCAATGCAATCCATTCATTTCAAGTTGAGAAGTAAACAAGTAAATTTCAGCTCCAATTCTTTACGAGGCTATGAATTGGACATCAAAAGTCAGTCAGGTGCTCAGGTCACTTGACTAATCTTTTACAGTGCTGCGCGCCTTCCTGCAGAAACCTAGGAAAGTTTCTTGAGGGCAATTTCTGATGGCTTTCAAATGGCCAATCAAACTGAGACAACATGTCGCTGGTTTCAAACGTTTGCACGTTGAAACTTTTGAAATTCCCTCGCGACCGAATGATAAATTTGACAAATTAACAACTCATTTTACTCCGCCCTCAGCAGCCAGCAAAAACTTGTCTGAAAGTTGTCAAAATGATGTCGAAATAAATCAAAAACTTCATCAAGTGGCAAAAGTGCGATGGGCAGCACTGTAAATACACCCATTTTTCCAAAATGACAATTAAGAGTGAACATTACCTAATTGTCCAGAATAGTAAATAATTGCCAATGGAGCGTTTTCACTCACGAGGCCTGCAACAATGCAAATTTATTGGAAAAAAAGAAAGAACTCCATAGGATTGGTATGATACGTGCTTCAATATGGCCACCGCTTCATTGTTTTGGAAAACCTATATGGCTGCCGTGACGTCGTGTGAAAACGCTCTATAAATATTTGTACAGAAGGCCGATATTAACATCAATTTTTACTGCAGTCATGTAACATGTGACCACGTTATAGTCACATGAACAATCAACGCGCACACAGATCTACGATCATCTACTCAAAGTTTTTGGCGTCGTTAAAATTGCTTCTTTAATACGAAAAAAATATCAATTTTCTTGGACATTACCTGACTGTTTTAATTTTGCCTCATTTCTCACAAGCAACCTACTATCAGGTATCATATTCTCAACTCTAATCTCCCAACGTAACTGTCTCACAGACTATAACTCCTACCTGTTTTGTTTTGTTTTGTTGGGAACGTAAGGACGTGCTCACTTTGTTAATTTGCCGTATTTTCAATTACCGAGGAACGTACCTTTTGCAGATTGATACTGATGTAACCGAGTATGTTTTGACGGTTTTGAATTGCTTCTAATATCTTTATTCCTTGAATCGTCTCAAGTAAGAGAACCTCTCATTCGCATGAGCTGCAAAATTGGGTGACTTTTTCAATCTTAATCGTGGTTCGAGATGAAGAGAAGAAGCGGAAAAGAAGTTGTTGTTTAGTAACATTATAAAATTTGATACAATCGATGTGTAAATGGTTTCAGAAGTTTAAAGAACTCAGTTGTATGGAAATAAAATTACTGGATAACAAGCTTTGTCATCCAGCATACAGGTCCTTGAAAATATTTACAGCTTGCCACAAAATTTCGCGCCTTGCATATTATAATAATCTGACCGAGAAAAAGTGCACATTTGGAAAACAAAATGTTCCATCGATGAATTCGAGAAGGAATCTGAGAAAGGTACATTTAACATTTTTTACCTAGAGCTTATTAGGAATCCTGGATCTACCGTTGAGTTTGTGAGATTTTCTTTGGCAGCTTTTTTTTATGTATTTTGAAACAGAATAACACATTCAAAATACAAAATGAAAATCGTTGGCAAGTTTCCTGCTATACTATCATGAAAATTGTCAGTGAAAATAATCGTAGTTTGAATACTGTTGTTGTTTATACTGACGTCATTTTGATAGACAGAGTGAAATATAATGAAATGTATGAAGTCAGCATGTTTACTCGCTCATTTAGCAATACCCTGTAGCATGAATTTTTTGCAGGTTTTAACTTTTGCGATTTTTAACGGGTTTTTCCACGATCCGTTAAAAAAAAGACCCGTAAATAAAAGTTCTCGCAAAAATTAACTCCATTGGCAAAATTATACGTACAAACATCATATGAATAGTCTTGTTGACAAAATACAGGTGTGGAAAACATCTTGAAGGATAATGCATCATGTGGTACCGTAATTATTGCTTATCCACTGTCGGAGCAATCAACAACACAGTTACAAGACCATGTAATTGTAACAGAGTGACGCTGACTATCGTGTTTTGCATCTCTACATATTGTTTGACTCAGTTGTCGATTGCATGTACTTTAATTTAAAAGACGAAAACTTTGTAATTCCAATTATACGGGACTTAATAACCAGCAAGAAAAAAACACAGTCTTTTACAATCACAAAAATTAGTTCCCGCGCTACAAAAAAAAATCGATCCGCAAAATTAAACTGACATACTTGTTTTGTGCCACCGTGTACTATCTTTTCAGATACACTAGTAGTTTCTTATAATACAAAACATGCAGTTGGAAAATATTCATAAAAACCACGCTTGAGAACAAATTAAGGAAAATAGATTATTTACTTCATGCAAATTAAGTCGGTTTTTTTGTCAAAAAAAAATTAGAGTATTGTCCTTTTCCCCTGCAAAAAATATTAATTTTTACTCACAGAAACACTCAAAGTAGTCCATTAGTATCCCTTTTTAAATATCACACTGATTGTTATTTTTTTCCAAATTAATTTGTAAGCAGCTAAGCCATCCTTTCTTTATTTTGTACTCATATTAAAAATAAAATGTACATGACAAGGCCAGATATAATCTCGAAAACCTACCATTTCATTTTGCTTCCACCTGAATATATGATTGCATGTATCATAGAAGGGAAAAGGCAAAAATTTTTCAGCACTGTGTTGTGTTTTCCTCATATGACCTTGGCAAATTAATATTATTACTGAAAACCCTGGGGACGAAAAAGCTAGGGCGTTATACCTGGTTTGTTTATTACACTCTGTATATTCCTGACTGAAGTACATGGTTTCTCTTTTTTTTCGTTGCAGTTCTAAATGGAAAAAGTAGTTCTAAATAGAACTGATCACTAATGACAATAAATTCTACATCTCTAACTCGACCATCCACTGATAAGATAGGCGTGAGTTATAACTGTGAGAAGAATAATTATATTGACTTACATCACAGACGCTAAATAATTAATTATAAAAGTCTGTGTTAGTGGGCGGTACTTATAGGTTAACTTAAGAAGCAGCATTTGCTTCAAGTTACAAGGTAACGTCAGAGTGGAAGCAGATTAGAACCTCCTGCCTTACTGATTGCAGATGGTATAAAACATTGTTAGAGGCAATTTGAATGTTAGCAGGTACATTTTGTCTTCTGTTTCTACCCAAAGTTGATTTATAAAAGCCGTTCTAGTTGTCTAAATGACACGTCTTGTACGTTTTTCCTTAGGACATTTTCGCGATGTTTTTAAGCATTTATATTCCATTTCTCCTGCTGTTTATGAGGTCGTGCCTTCTTACCCCTGCGCCACAGTACTCGCAAAACTGTCCGAGCGTGTTCGAAAGTTATGAAGGTGAGTATAAATTATATATATATTCCATATTTCAGAATCAGCAAGGTTTCAGGTTTACTGGTATATAATCGTGTAATAATAGTATCCAAGCGTTTTATACTTCGAGGATACCGTGTGGCACTAAACTTTTGCGGGTTCAAATTTTTGCGATATTTGCGGTTTTTTTTCCACGATCCGCAGAAAAAAAGGTCCCGAAAAAAAAATATTCTCGCAAAAATTTCTTAGCAAACTTCACTCTACTGGTGAAATTATAGATAAAAACACCACAAGTAGAATCTTGTTGCTGCCATCAGCCACACAAAAGGACGATGTACTCGTGATAGAGCAGTGACACTGATTACTGGTGTGTATTACATCACAAAATGTTGTTTCACTCATCAATTGCACGCAATTTAGTGCCACACGGTATCCGGTTCGCGCAAAATACATAAATGCCTGAAATTTTAAAATTTGAAATATTCTGAAGAAACGTCCATAAGATAAGATTCTGTCAAATGGTTTGACTTTATTTGGTTTAACTGGAAGTTTGCATGGGTCTTGAAAATTAAAAGGTTTTGGTCAACATATTTTGCCTTTGGCTTCGAATTAATTTGAAAGCGTCTCAGATCGAAATAAGTAATTGCACGACGGGGTGACTCCTTTTTAAAATTACTGGGAAAATATGATCCTTATGTTTGAAAAATGTTTTTAGTTTATCTGCTTTCTGCTGTTCTAAAGTTTTCGTGGCTTCCGTTCACATTCATTAGAGCGCTGTTCTTGTCGTCTTTTACTTTATTTGCAATTCAAGACACGTGACCACGGGGAGCACATTCTCTCTCGTCAGCAGCAGAGCTGTCCAAATTCCATGAAAACCTTATTTCGTCCTTTCTTTTTAATTTCTAAAACTTGTACAGTTGAGACGTTAAATGAAAGCAGTTTACAGTTTCTTTTTTTATCGAGTAACTGTACACAGGTGACACAATGGCTACAGGTGACACAACTACAGGTGACACAACTGATGCTTCATTAGCCGCAGCTTTTAATTAATCACGGTACCTTCTCGTAGATTATGCCTTATTTGGTCACACATTTGACACAATTGAAGTTTACGACGATTCGGAATGTGCCACAAGATGCATGACAAATGGCACCTGCCAATCATACAATATTCAGACCCAAGGGAACAGTGCCAAACAGCAGTGCGAGCTTAACAACAATTCGCGAACCTCGGAACCCCAAGATTTCAAAAGGAAGCCTGGATTCACTTACTATGGCTTAGTTGAGGTACGTGTACTTAGAAGGGTCCCTGTACGATTAAGTAATTCACCATCTCCAAAGTCAGGGGAAGGGAGGCAGCGGAGGCAGTGCGTCGTTTTATCCTTACCCTCAGATTTCATATAGTCCTAGAAAGCCTTATGTGCCCACCAAATGGCAACGCGGCCTATGCTAGTCAGATAGCGACTCAGCAACACTTCGTTCATACTTTCGGTTATTAATACTAATTACATCTTGAGTTAAACTTGTACCACAGTTCCTGTGAAGTAAGACGGGAATTCCTGTAATTGAAAGAATTGAAATGGAACGTGTTTGTTATTAATTGCTGCTTTTTTTGCGTGTTTGTTTGTTTGTCTGTCTGTTTGTTTCTTACTCTTGGCTTTTTAGTATGTGCAGCATTTTTTATCAGTCACAGTAGAACACCATCAATCCAGGTGTCTCATAGAAGGCCACCAGCAGTCCAAACCGGCTCTCAGTTTTCGTCTACAAGAAAAAAAAGAGTCTGAAGCTACGTATCTACAATCTACGGCTTTGCGCGAGCCTGTTCAAAACCTGAGAGCCAACTAAAAGTATAAAGTTAGTTTACTGATTAGGAAAAATGATCACAGAGCGAGTTTATAGAAGAAAAGCCAAAGATACATAGCATTTATTTGACATGTGTGTATTTTTTCCATGCCTAAGTTATAACATAATTCTTTGGTTTCTTCATTCTTAGGTTTCTTGTGTGCAAAATACTTGTAGTGCTAAGGAAGACTGTCAATGTCATCCGGGTTACAAAGGAAAGAGCTGTCAGATTCGTAAGTAGGATTGGCTCAGCAAAAAATTAATCATGGATTCATAAACACCACACTTTCCACAATCGCAACCACAAATGTTCAGCTACTTGGACAAAGAGATTAGTGGGACACGGTATTTTGAGTTATTTTGGCCTCATACAAAATTACCTTTAAATCGAAGGAAATCTGAGAATAACAGTTTACTTAAATAGAGAACCCTAAAGAAATGATAATAAACCATAAAGGAGCAAGGATGATTAAAGATAGAGAAGATTGACACGAATTACAAAAGAAAAACTTGAAAAATTCAAGCTAAACTCTTCAAGATTCGCAAACCGTGACGTAGTTCCTTTAAAAAGCCTAATGACAGAATTATCACAAGCAACTTCTCTCTTTACCCTTGTTTACCCGTGACACCTGGGTTTTTTTGAGGCTACAACATTTTTATTTAAAAAATGTTTTCTGTTGGTGGCCGTTAGTGGAGGTTCGACTGTAAACCTAAGGAAAAAACGAAACAATAAAAACGCTCACGATTAAGATTTCCGTTGTTTAAAGTAAACGTGATGAAAAATTAACATGTTTTAGAAATACATTTTCGTATTCAGATCATATTTCATGCATGCTCGTCAATAAACTGAATCAGTCAATATATTTGTTATATTTTTGGTGATAGATATTTGCTGTTATCATTGGCTTTCGGTTCTCTGAGCCTTTCTACAAGGCGCGGCGAAAAGATTCTGCTATGAGTAGCTAAGATCGCTACGCTAGTACTAAATTTCAAGATTTCTGAAAGCCCACAAAGTTCTCTTCAATCCTTCCTTTATTTTTTGTTTTCGATCATGTCAAAACATATCTGTTGCTTTACAATATTTCCAGAGAGACTTGGATATTTTCCCTCAAGTCCTGGACTTTCTTGTAAGCAAATCCTGGACTCTGGAGATTCGGGAGGAGATGGAGAATATTGGATCGACCCAGAGAACAGTGGAAACCCTTTACAAGTTTACTGTGACATGACTACTGACGGAGGTGATTATCATCATTATGAAGAGAAGCAATCAAGGGACATATCTGAAAACGTTAGCACTTCCCTGCAAATTCAACCAATAGTTCCGATAGTTTCGCCCTTGCACAATGGTTTGAATAAGTTGTTTTAAAATTCTAAGGGACAGATTATGCATGACAATACAGGCAAGAGACTGAAACTGAGAGATATGATGTTAAGGTAAAGCGGGACTGGTATGGTGGGGACACTAAGTGACGCTTGTTAAGATATTGTCTGAAAATCTTTCGTTTTAGACCTGAACAACATTATGTTTTGTATTTACATTGCGATTTTCACGACTGCCATTTGATTTTTTTCCGTTTTCACTCAATCCTAGGTGGCTGGCTTCTTATTGCCAACTTTTTGATCAACAGTCCTGCTAATCCCCCTGTATGGACCGCTGACACATCATACCGCGCGATCAGAAACTACCACAACAACAGAATGGGCATCACAACAAACGCCACGAATGAGCTGAGAACACACTTGTCTTTCACTCAACTTAGATTCTACTGTAGTAAACAACAGGGACGTACGTTCCATGCGACCACGGTCGCTAACAGTACTGGTGAAGCTGCAGTTCAGTATTTCAGCGGTCAGACGGATACACTCCCCTACTCGTGCAACTCGTTTGTTAGAATGAAAGATGACAGTTCTTACCTTGCCAAACAGTGCAGCCAGTGGGGAAATGATGGAATATCGCAATTTGTCGGGAAATGGGGGCACATTGACAAAAGAGGTGCAACACGTATGTACGATCACACCGCATTTGTTGCTAATCTTTATCACTGGAAGATCACACACGGAGTTTGGCTATGTGATGACAAAACCGGCAGCGGCTATTTGCCTTTGTCATCTGGAGATTCTTGGAAAATCTACTTGCGTTAAATAACGTCTTAAATGATTCTACCTGTAAAATAATTGCCTGCTAACATAAAGCAACATGCCTGCGTTAACCGAACCAAGTTTATGACAAGATATTCGAGTAAAAGTAACAACTAATGAACTTGAAACTCTCAACGTTTTATCAGTGGCAAATCTCTATTTGAAAGAGAGCATTTACAAAGCTTGATATACACATCTGACAATATTTAAGAAATACAGTTAAACCTCTATATAACGAGCACCCTGGGCAAAATAAACTGGTGAACAGAGTTGGCCGTTGTAGGAAAGTTTTAATATGTTTCCCTTCATAAAGAACCGGCTGTTAATTGAGATTCCGCCTGCATTACTTAGTTTATTGACATATTCACTCTCGGTCTATGCTTCTTACGTCTCCTTGACAGAAAGTGAGTTTGTCCCTCCGCTCCCACTATCATTAATGTCGGGGGAACCAGCAGCTGTGGGTATTGCGGGAAAACAAAGCTCGCTGTTGGGCCAGTCAAAAATATTTAGTGCAAGTTAGGTTTTCAGACCCAGACCTATTTCCAGACTAGGTATGGTTCTCTTTGTTATTTTTAATTTCTCTCTCTGTTTTTTTTGTTCACCTGTAAGATAGCTGGTATGGTTCACAAA
Organism: Orbicella franksi; assembly: GCF_964199315.1. NCBI lineage: Eukaryota > Metazoa > Cnidaria > Anthozoa > Scleractinia > Merulinidae > Orbicella > Orbicella franksi. The sequence continues at coordinate 32,000,544 of NC_138150.1, read as the reverse complement.
ATGAATAAACAATGTGAACAAAAGTCTAATGCTGAGCTTTTGGAAGAAGTCGTCCCTGGCGCAACTGAAGGAAGAAAATCTCTTTTACTCCCATATCATACCTTGTTTACAGGTCATGGTAAATTGTCTGTGTATTGAATTGTTACCCAAACCTTTACATTTTACAAAGACCAAGAACCAAGTTCACGCCCAAGAACATTTTAGTTAATTTATTAGCGCTGTCCTATAATTATTAGCTATGTTTGACATGTACTTAAATGCTTTCTAAGTCTTTTTTTTATTTCTTTATTAATGTAATTAATGATGTAATTGATCTGTTTCCTCACCGAAAAACATTACGGAAGAGAAAAAAACATAATAAAGTGTATTATCGTTCGTCTCACGATGTAGTCACTTGAGATGTAGATCGCGACGTTTCGACTGCTTACTGCTAGTCTTCTTCAGGCGATAAGGTCGACTGATTGTACGGTATCATTTATATCACAAAGGTCGGCTGAGATTGGTGCATTTCGATCCTCCTATTGTTCCATCGTTCTGGCGAGTAGCTGTTCCCTCAGTGGTCCGCTGTTGTACCCTTCTCCTGTTGTTGTGTTTTTTGATCGTGGGCATCCATGCTTCAGGAATTTCAATTCCACTATCCCTGCTGATGTTATTAGGGTGAAGTCTTATGTGAATAATATATTCATATAAGATAATATATTCACATAATATATTCGGAACAATGGAACAATAGGAGGATCGAATTGCACCAATCACAGCCGACCTTTGTGATATAAATGATACCGTGCAATCAGTCGACCTTATCGCCTGAAGAAGACTAGCAGTAAGCAGTCGAAACGTCGCGATCTAAATCTCAAGCGACTACATCGTGAGACGAACGATAATACACTTTATTATTGCATCTACCACGATGAATAACAACAACCTTTTCCTCGACAAAAAAAAACATTTCCTCAGGTTTGAATTTGCACCACAAAGTACCATTTTGTCAACCTTTCTCGATCGTTCATCAACTGGAAAAGAACACAATTAAACTTGTAATGATTTTGCAGGTATGGTAAAATTAACTCGCAGCAAGCAACCCTTGAGTAAAGCAAAATAAAATTCAGGATTATGCACCCTTGTTCTTCGGAAGCCATTGTTATTGATAGCTACTTGACCCAGACTGTGAGGCGAGGAGACTGTTTGAATGCCATTTGATTGGGATAGTCTCCTTAACTGAGCGACACACGGTCAAGACAACACACGTTGTTATCTTAGGGGTGTCAGAGGACTGACTGATAATGTTTTACCCAGTATAATTCTTTAAACAAATAAAATTTAAGGGAGGGGAAATGAGTAATTACGTCAGAAAAGAAACTGTCATTTGCTGATTTGCTGTATCCATAGTTGCAGTAAGGTGACACTTTAAGATAACTTAGAACTTCATCATCACTTTAAACAAAAATGAATACTTTTCGCGATCAATCTTTCCAGAAAGTAGGATGACCATCACTTTAATGATGGACAAAATTTATTTGATACCTGAACAGGGTATAACTGAACATTAGCTTAACAGCTGTACTTGGTGCCTGGATGAATCACAAATCATGAGCTAACCCAACCAAAACCTTGTTTATAAAGTTTCTTGTTTGTTTGTTTGTTTGATTGTTTGTTTATTATCTATCAGCAGTAAAAGTTTGCACCAAACCTTGGGACTCCAACGTTTATCTGGTACCTAACAATTTGGTGTGAGATGTCACTTTGTCAAGTCTCATCAGAGGTTCACTTTTCCCTCTTTTAAGAGGAAAAAGTTATGCACCAAACAGGAGACGTGATACTAAAATAAATCGCGTTTCATTCTTCTCCTCGAGTCCCATACACACTCCCTGATTAATTCGAACTGAGAACAGCGCTTTTAACATCAAAGATCTAATAGATCGTTTTCACTGTACTTTCACACAACAAAAAAATAAATCGGAAACTATTCAATGGTTAAGGTCTAGAAATTGGATTGTTATAGTAGATAAGTAAAGAGGACACTTCTCCAAGTTTTAGGTCTCTGTGCTTTCGTCGAAATGTTTTGCGCAATTTTACAGAGCCCAGTATGGAGCCGCTATGTTGGTGTACATCGGTGGTACACCAATATGGCGGCCGAATAATAGTGTAAACATCTGGAACTTACGTACTTTGGCTATCTAGTAGACTGATTATCTGGACTGAACCAAAAAACATTTACAAAAGCACCCTTCCTAATACTTTGACTCCTAAAAAGGCTAAAAATCAGGAGATAATGGTATATTTTTTGTTAAATGCGATCGAAGATTCATGTCACTCTCCGCCATAACTCTGAAATTCAAAATGCGCTGGTTTCCAAACGAAGCACGCTATTGAGCTGAAAAATTGTAATCAGTTATAAATTTAGATCCCCTAATTCCTGATGAGGATAAAAGCTTTCGTGGCTCTTTAGCTTTGGATTTTGGAATTTGATGACGCCACGTGAAAACGTCTGCTAAACTAAATAAACCTGTGATAAAATAATAATAATGCCTTAGTTTACCCCATTACTATTCTATTAAATCATGTACTTGCAAGCACCTGACAAAATCTGTAACGAGCGATGGGTCCGTATCGGAGAAATAATGTTCTCAGTTCTTTTTTCTCGTTAAGTGATTAACGGACATAAATTTTCCAGAAGTCTCCAGTTGATACATAACGGCCAGGGTAGCCCTCGTCATCACAGTCCCATCTGTTCCAAGCAGGATTAGTGGCCCAATGATACTTAAACCCAATGAATGCTGCAAATTCATACAACTCTCGTTGTCCTTCATGTCCCCATTTGCCAACATTATAGGCACCACCATCTTTTCCCCAATTGGCACAATCCCCTGCGAGCAGTGAGTTGTCTCCATCAAGTCTTACAAATGATCCACAGGAGGAGGGCATGGCATCCGTCTGACGACTGAAGAACTGGACTACAGCTTCACCCGCACTGTTAGCGACCGTCGTCACATGGAACGTACGTACAAGCTGTTTATTGCAGTGGAATCTCAGCTGGGTGAAGGACAAGTGTTTTCTCAGCTCTTTCAAGGCGATAGTCGCTAGGACCATGTTGTTGTTCTTATGATGGTTGATACCGCGGTATGATGTCTCAACACTCAAGGTAGTGGGAGGAGATGAACTGTCAATCACAATGTTGTAGATCAAAAGCCAGCCTCCTAAAAATGAACAAAGCCAGGAAAATATCTATATATATATGGTCTTCAAGTTCCTCAACTTGTCATAGAGTGCAGTATATCTCATCGCACAGGTCGGTGTCTGAGTATTTCTAATTTTAAGCCAATCGTAAAGTGTAAATGATGCAAAACCAATTACTTTTCGACACTCAAATGAAAACCTCTCTAACTGTAGTAATTGTAGTTGTTCCCCCATCAAATGAGGCGGTGCAATAAAAATTCAGGCACCGCCTCTTACTAAAACAGAAAATCGTTCAAGGTACCGTACGCACTAGGTTGGGTCTGCCAAAAATGTCGACAAATTTTGTCTCCACCAAATTTTGAATTTGGTAATCGCGTACGCACTTGAAAACATCAAAATATTTGATAACCACAAGTGTCAATAGCATTGAATGTATAGACTCTAAAAAGCAAAATCAAATTTACTTGATTGACATTTTCAATCAGATTAACGCCTGCAAATTGTAAAATCTGACAGTTTTGACGCTTAACAAAAATTTTTCCTGCTCCGAGGCAGGACGACGGCGCCTTTGAAGTTTGGTACGGTTTGACAAAATTTTTGGAGGAACAAAAACACTGTGCAAACGTGTAGAACGGAACTGATGACAAATACTTTTGCAAAATAAACAAAAATTCGCCAAGTGCGTCCGGGCCCTAACTTACCATCGTCAGTGGTCATGTCACAGTACACTAATAAAGAATTTGTATTGTTCTCGGGGTCGATCCAGTACTCCCCGTCTCCTTTGGAATCTCCAGAGTCCCGGATGTCTTTGCATGAATGACCTGGCTGATGTGAAAACCAACCTCGTCTGACTGAAATTGAAAATCTACGCTTAACATCACGTGTTAATCTCCGTCCCTTAGGTTCCACCTGTCTATTTGAACAGTATGTTTGGTGCTGTTTACAAAATAAGACTAGCAACAGCTGGGATGATCATTCCAGTGAGGGCTGTTCAAATAGTGAGCGCTGCCCGTGAATTGCAAGTTATACTAGACGATAAACCCTTGAAACAATCTGAACATTTCAAGTATTTGGGACTGCGCATTGATAATCGCCTAAGCTGGAATTTTCATATTGCTCAAATATCTTTTAAGATTTATCCTAAACTTAAAATGCTTAATAGGATTTCATCCTACTGAAGTAGAAATATATTTTATTAAGAATATATAAACAGACTAATCTTCCTATATTTGATGTGGGTGTATAGTTTGGGGAGATTGCGGTAAGCAGAATGTTCAGCGTTTAGTACGCCTCCAGAATCAAGCAATGCGTATTATTTTGTCAGCTTACCGTAAATCCTGTACTCAGGACATGTGCTGTAAGCTAGGTCTTTTATCATTAAGAAGTCGACGTCGTTTCTTTATAAGGCTTCAATTCGTTTACAAAATTGTTAACAACATATATTGTCCGGCCAGGTCAGTTAAATAGTTATTTAGTTAAGCGATCAGAGTCACATAAAAGATCTTTAAGGGATACCACTTAATTAGATTTAGGGGGAATGTCTTCAGCAATGGGCGGACAGTCTTCGTTTAAGTATGCTGCTGCGAAGGACTGGAATGATCTTCATAGCTAGGTTCAGCTAATCGGTTTTTTTTTATCAGGATAAATAAAGATTTTATTATTATTATTATTATTATTATTGTTGTTGTTGTTGTTGTTGTTGTCATAATTATTATTTTTATAAAATAATAGTCCAACAGGTTTAATATACAAAATAATATACAGAAGATAACTTGTTACAAAGAATGGGATCCTTCAAATTGTTTAACTTGCCATGAAATTGCACATTTTAAAGCAAATTAAGCAGTCTCGAAGCTTTTCTAACATTCTAGCAATCAATTTGTGCGTACTGCTTGCTTTTTGGTCGACGTGGTCAAGTGACTGGTTTAATTAAGGCAAAGAGGGCGTCTTATTTTTGAGATGCATGACAGGTCACGCCTTCCTATTGAATGAATGAAGGAATGAATGAATGAATGAATGAATGAATGAATTTTGGTGTTGTTGTTGTTGTTGTTGTTGTTGAGGCATTTTCTGTTCGAGGTCATTTTCTTTAGGATCATTACAATCGCTTTCTCTCACGGTGGCCATCATGACGGTCGCAGGAATCACAGGGATTGTGGAAATCATATGGAAACCAGCCTTTTCGCTGCCTCTTTCATGCTTCGTACTTCTCCTGCTGGTGCATATTTCCTGTATATTTTCAGGGTTGGCTTTAAAGTCCTGAACTTTACTACTTAAGATTACCTTGATACAGATATAGTTATGTTTCAATACTACACTCACGCGTTTGGCATCGTTCTCCTTTGTACCCTGGATGGCAGTCTGCACTTTGTTTATTCTGATCTGTGGAACCATCGATGCAGGATCCCTGTGTTAGGTTTATAAAGTGCATGGTTATCTTTGTTTTTTCTTAATCAAACAATAAAACTTCAGATAAATTAAATTTTGGCAGATTTAAATTAAATAAGATTTTCTTCTTATTTATACCGGGTGCTGGGTCAACAGACCATATTCGTATTTTCGGTATTGAAATAGAACAAGCTCGAAACCGGGGCTAATGCAGGGAGTCTTTCCAATTGCAAATGAGAATAATTCCGCCCCATGAGCCTCCATTGCAGGCTAGTGCCAGTCCAATACCGAGAATACAAATATGGCCTATTATTGAAAGGACAAATGCAAACAAAAATAATTTACATATTTATTCTAATAACACATCTTTTTATTAAGCTGTTGTTTAACCTGAGTTCTGAGGCGAAATAGTCTACCAACAACTATAGTCATTATCTCTAAGGGATTATATACATTTAGTATTTATTCTCTGTTTTTGGCATTCAATTCATTGTGTGTGATTCTAGCTGGCTGGAGAATTGCAATGATCGATGTTATTTTCTTTAAAAGCCCTCCAATTAAAGCCCAATCTTCGTTATGGATTGAATATGATAAAACCTTTATCATAGAACAAACAGCAATCCGTTTGATTTCACTTTCTAAATGACTGACCGGTCCAAGAACTGTGAAGTAAAATCAAAACATGCAGGAAACGGTAAAAACCATAAAAGATTGCCGAAAAAAATCCTCCCGTAATCCGCATTAATAACCCTAAAAAAACTAACGTAAAATAAGCATAACAATGAATTTACTTTGACCTACTGGAAAATGAAACAAGAAGGTGGACCTAGCAAGAAGATCTTCCTTTTTTACGCTATCGCGAATTTTAGTACCCCGCCAAGGCGACTCAATTTTACACTAAGGAAAGATAAACGCACCAAACAATTTTTTAATCCACCAGGACTAGAGAGGTGAAACCTTTGCCAGGGAGAGAAAAATAACTAACATATAGCGGCACCGCGGGTATGAACAGAGTTACAGAGAAGTGTATTCTACATTAGTATTATTTTTAATCTATTCAGTATTCAAAAATTTTCAAGAGAATTTATGACGATAATATAGAATACAGCGTTCACCGGTAAAGAGTATTTAAAAATATAAGCTTTCGACAGCCGCCCTACTGTCTTCAACGGATAATAATTCTTCATCCGTCGAAGACAGTAGACTGGCTGTCGAAAGCTTATGTTTTTTTAAAGTTTTGCCAGAGAACGCTATGAGATTATTCTATACTATCATGACCAATCCTGGTAACGGATCCGCGATATTTTTAAGAATTTGTGACAGTATTAAATATTTGTATTCTTTTTATTTAATTTCGACCGAAATAACAGGTTGAAAAAAGTTTCAAGACTCGTTTATGACCTGGTGAGAAAAAGAAAACTATTTCGAAGGCAAGCACATAAACCACCCGTTTGTCCTTCCGCAGACATTTTCTTTAAATGATCATGAATTGAACCATTTAATGCCACTTGCCTCAACAGAGCCGTAGTATGTAGATCCTTGTTTCCGTTGAAAAGCATCTGGCGTCATCTGTCGTGTTTTGTTGTTTAGCTCGCAAATAACCTCCGACTTGTTGCCACTGGACTGAACGTTCAGCGACTTGCACTTGTGATTTTCGATGCATTTATGCAGACATGCAAACTCGTCGACAACAACAGCTTTACCCATGGCGTGGTCAACTAACGTATGGTCTGAAATCAAAAAGTAGACCGGCCGGCGTACGTTTTCTTCGTGCAAACAAACAGAAAATACAAGCTGACAGCGGAAGCAGAAGAAAAGGAAGTTCCATGTGAAAATAATAGTTAGTAAGAAAATAAGAGACGTGTTAGTTTCTATTTGGTTTACTCACCCACATGACTTTCAAAAAGGCTTCCGCAAAAGTCTTTGTTAGCCATCGCAAATAAAACTGACAGAATGTTCACAACCACAACCCTGAACTGATTTAGCCACAGACTAGCCATATGTCATTAAATTAAAGATCAGCGAGTCAGTATCTGCTTGAATTTTAGCTTTTGAGAGCGCTGAAGTTAGCTGGAGCTGCTTGACTTGTTCCGTTTGACTGGTATTGTATTAATTGTATTGTAGCTGGTAATTTGTGCCTTGAAATTAAAATCGGCTTTCTTTTATCTTTGTGTCATTTTGAGTATCTGACATGAAAGAAGCAGCACCTTTTAAATTAATAAACGAGTCTAATTTTGTTAGATGTTCGATGCTACTAAAATTAAGATGCTTTCTGAATTTTGCTTGTCTTTCTTTCACGTTCACACTTTCACTCAAATTTAGACTAGTAAACTTGCATTGAGAAAGGTTGGTTGTTCGAGAACGATCCGTTTTCCCCTGCTGTGTCAAAACCATTTAATCATTTAATTCATTGATTGATTTTGTACGATGCTACTAAAGTCAATTTAGATTCTTTCGCGAATTTTTCGTGTTTCCTTTCATTACCATCTTTCACTTGTAAAGAGATTTCCTTACAAACTGACGAAGTTAGGCCAGAAATGTTTGTGGAACACTTTTGTTAATAATTAACATGAATCAAACATCTGCTCCCTGTGGACCCCGGCCCTGTGATTTTACGAGACAAAGTTAAGCTCAAAATCATCATACAGTTTTCAGGATGCAATACACATACTCTGTACTACCATATGTAGCCTTTAAAGTTATTTCTAAGAATTTAATAGCACATCAAGACATTTAACCGGTCTAACCGGTAGACTGCATTGAGAAAGGTTGACACTTTTAAGGAGAACGATTTTGTTTAAACAGTTTTTTTTTTCAAAGGTTCGCATCATAATTAACAGGCCGACAAAAACATCTGCTGACCATGGCTGATTTAATTTCGAGTGGAGGCTCGAAGCCACCGCTTCGGGTTGTCTTTTAATATAAACCCCGGGGTACAAACCCTTTAATCTTCTGGGAAAGTTGAAAGTGCCTTGAAACGATTTTCTGCTTTTGCCTGTTTTGTCTCATGGACCTGGATAAAACGTTCTCTTTTTTTAAGTGAACACTGTGAGAAAAAGAGTGGAAAACTTACTCGTTTATTTCCCATTATCATAATGTAGATTTTCTCTGCTTGTGCTATCAATATGCCTGTAGCTTTTGTTAGTTATAGCGGAGCTCCGGCGGCCCTTCGGGCCGCCAAGCGGAGCCCCATACTCATATAGGAAAGAAAAGGAAACCCATGAGTTGATTTTCTCATGGTTATCATGGCTAGCGGTATTGCTCGTGGGCGCGTACGCACGACGACGACGACGACGGCGGAGTTGCCCAACATTGCCCAATTTCAAACCGAGAGAGACTGGCACTAATTTAATTTTATCCGGACGGAAGTGGCCTTTTGGCTTTTCTTTCGTGACCTTATGACTTGCCTTTTCTCGACAACATGGAAAGCAAATCAAGTAAAAAGACCGCGAAAAAGGAAAGCCAGCCCGAAATTTCCCTTAGAGAAGTTAAAACGAAGGTTATTTCCGAGGATCCATCGAAGTGGAGCGTAGAATGCCTTCAGAAGTGCTTACTTAAACTTGGGCAAAGTGTGTCTGGATCGAAGGAACTCTTGGTCAAGAGAATCGTTAACCTAAAAAAAAACCCACTGATCTTGGATAAGATTATATTAAGGAGAAAGAAATCCTTCAAGTTCAAATCACGGCTCTTAGTACGCAACATTCCGCCACCAGAAGCAACCTGGACATCAGATTCAAGTCATTATCCAAAGGTAATTCATTTTTGTTTTGTTTTGTTTTTTTTTTCACTTTTAATGTTTGCGTGAACAAATGAGTCTTACCTGTTTCTTATTTTGATTTTTTTTTTCTAACCAAGAATTCCCATTGAAAATAAACTGTTGTAAGTTCTATTTAGACTGGTAATTTGCGAGCTGGGACTCAATGAAGTTTATTTTAAGTATAGCTGTTCAATGTATAATGGGTAGAATTTTTGTTTTAGGTTACAGGTGCCATGATCAAAAATTATCAAGCTCTCAAGCGCCAAGGTAGCCTAGGTCAGTACCGGAAAGCTCTCCGCATGTTCAACAGCAGGAAAGTTAAAACCGTTAAAGTCTGCAAAGAAGGAAGTTCTATTTTCGTAAAAGCACATATATTTAAAAGTTTTACACCTACAAACAATGGAGTAACAAGACCTGCAGTTGTTCTGTTCCAGGATGGTACACCTATTAAGGGCCACTGTGAATGTGCAGTGGGACTTTCAGGGTTATGCTGTCATGTTGTTTGCTTACTGATATATCTGCAACATTACACCAGCCATGGAGTTAAATTTCTTGCTCTTACTTGCACTCAGAAAATTCAAAAGTGGCACAGAAAGGGTGTAACAAAGCAAACTGAGCTGTGTCATGTACCTCTGTCCCAACTCCGAAATGTGCGATCATCCAGAAAGACACTGGACAGTTCACGCCCAAAAAGAAAGTTGAATGTTTCAAATGACCAAGCCTTGTCAGATGAGTCATTGGAGAAAAATGATTGGTCGAAACGTGATATCGATGGAATGGTATCTAGAATCAGAAATGGGATTCAAGAAACTAAGGTTAACATTGAGAGCCATATCTATGACCAGCTAAAGAAATATGATGTGAAATCTGGGCTTTTTGAGCAGCTGCATTACAATTATAATTACAGATTAAAACAAGCCCTTCAAGATCACAACTATGCAAAGGACTGCTTTCATGATGAGCAAGTGCTAAAGCCAAGATTTTCTGCGAATGATTGTGATGTTTGGCATGCACCTTTGCTATTGACTGATAACATTGTTGAAGATCCAAACACTGAAGATGATCAGCTTGTCACAGGAATGTTAGCCACAGCTGAGGATCAACATGCCCCTGGTGCTTCAGTGGCAAAGAATCAAACTATGTATGAACATGAAACAGTACATTTGTATGTTAAGCAGTTAGAAGGTATTGTTGAGGCTGCTAAGGGTAATCTTGTTAGTGAGGGGGACAAAAATACCAAAGTTCTGTCCATATCAGTTCCTCCCTTGAAACCAGTTTATGTATTTGGCTTTAATTACCATGAAGTCAAACAAAATACCCAAGAATGGTTTCATCTCCGTATTGGAAAAGTAACCTGCAGTATAATAGGTAATCTGATTGGACTTGCTGGAGAGAAAGAGCACTTGCATTATTTATTATGTGTCAAAAACAAAATAGATCCTAATAAAGTTAACCCAAAGAAATTTGCTAGTTTTACCAGAGGTAGACAGTTTGAGGGTGAAGCTGTTGAAGCTTTTGTAACAGCAACAAAACTGCCAGTCACTTCATGTGGTTTTTTTGCCCACCCAAGTGATATTAACTATGGGGGAAGCCCAGATGGTGTTGGCCTGGGTTTTTTATTGGAAGTTAAAACAAGGGTGGCAGGGAGTGAGGGACCTCTCATCGCTATAACAGCTAACCATCTTCTCCAGACAAATTACCAGATGGCAATCACTGGAGCAACTATTGTGTTTTTGCAATCCTATCATCCTGAAACAAAAAGCTTCAATCTATTTTTAATACAGAAAAACAACTTGCTTCTCACTGTTACAAAAACCATCATTGATCACATGATCACTGAAAGTATTATCTGTGAATGGCCTCATGAAGAGAACAAACTCCTTAAAAAGCTGGGTGAGCTGAATGTTGGCAGGGTGCCAACCTTTCAAAGCACAAAACCATTGAGATCATGGGTAAAAGAAGAAGCCAAAAAAGTAATGAAAATCGACATAAACTCTTCAGATTAATAATCTCAAATTTGTCTTAAAAATAGCTGTGAAGGACATAAGCAAGCTGACAGAGATTATTGTTGGGTTACAAACATGAGCTCTTATTTGTTCTCTGACCATCTGCAGCTCATTTGCATTATGCTACAAATATAGTACTTGTACAAAATGTTAATTTAGAAATCAAATATTAAAACTGTAAAGTGTTTTCTGTTTATGAAGATAGCATGTCTTGTAACAATGCCTGTTAGCAGGATATCGAGTTGTATTTAAATGTCATTTTACTGCACTTTGCTGTCTTGCGTTTCCTTGGGACCAACAGGTTTCTTAGTCAAGTTAACAATGTGTGCCAGTGCAATCCAACAAATTCCAAGAAGGTCAACTCTCCCTGAAGGCCAGCATTTGTTCAAGATTGACCAGTCACGAATTCTGCCAATTGCATTTTCATTATAAATGCGAAGGGTTGCATTATCAAAATTTAGATTTATGTCATTTTCATCATACTGACAATTGTTCTTCAATGGTGGCCTGTTGTGATGTACTCCCATTTCATGACATAAATCACTAATTGCAAAGCCCTTATCAGTCATAACCACCTTTCCCTTAGGACAGTAGTCTATAACTCCAAGTTGTTCGGTGAGTTGTTCATCTGAGATTGACCCAGGAAAAGCATCAGAGCATTTGCATAAAGCACCATGAGGAAAAATCCACACAGATACTTTACCAGTTGTGTGATTTTTGTAATGGCTGAAGGTGAGGTTATTCAACTCAAAATTCTCCGATTGAGCAATCCAGGTCTCTGTGTTGTCCCCAAGAATTCCACAGTCAGCATACCCTGCATCAACAAAAACTCTAGGGAGGAAAGCTTCTATAAAGCCAGGCAATGGCTTCAGATTAACTTCGTCTAGCACACAGCGAAGGAAAACCATCCAAGCAACAAACACTCTTGAAATAGTTGAGGAACTTCCACCTACTAACTTGGCCATAATGACTAGATCCACTGCATGTCTTGCCACAGTCAGTGTGACAAGGAGTTCTGTTCTGTTGTCAAGAAGTTTATTATGTGAATCTAATTTTTCCAAAGTTTGAACACAGTCAGGATACAAAATCAGATGTAAGAAAGGAATCACACATGCAAAAAGACAGTCAAATTCATTCACAGTGAGTCCACACATGTCAAAGAATTCCTTTTCCCTGTTCTTCAAGCAGTCATAGGTGAATCTTCTCTTATTAAGGTCGAATTTCATTTCTTTTATTTTCTTTTCGAAAGAATCTATCTCAAACTTCATTTTGTCTCGTAAGGCTATCATTTCCGTTTGAAGCTTTCTTAGCTCTTGTTGCAATTTGTCAATACAACTATTTTTCTGCTCGAGTTCTTTAGTTAAACTCTCAACCTGGCATTTTAAGCTGGAATTCTCAGCTTCCAGTTTCTCTGATAAAATTTTCCTTTTCTTAACAGGACGTGAAGGAAGCGGCGTCCTACTTGCAGGGGCTTTCCTCGGAGTACTCCTCACGGTATTGGCATTCGACGAAGCAAGAACCGTTTTTGTACAATCAATCTTCCTTTTCAATTCCCTAGATGGTTTTTGGGAGTACTCTTTTTCCAGATTAGCAGCATATTCTTTTGTACAAATTATGTCTGGCAATTGATTCTTGTTCTCTCGTTTCCCCGAGCTCCAGTGAGCGCTACATATAACATGTTTTCTCCAGTTAATATTTTCGTTCATAAGAACTTTCCTATATCCTTTTTGAAGCTCAGGATCGCTGGGCAAAGTGTAGTACGTTATTCCTTTAGTTCTGTAATTATTCGTACACAAAGAACTGGCACAATTCCAATGCCAAGTTTTCGTGTAAGTCGCCATCTCTACGCCATCAAACTGAAGTGCACTTCCGTCCGGCAAAACCGATAACTTGTGCCAGGCTCCCACGGTATGAAATCAGGCAATGGCGGCCATACTCCAAATAATAGGTTGACAGAGACATGCACCCTTGGTTTACTGTGTACTTCCTTGATATTGGACAACCATGTTATGATCAATTTACACCTGTCAAAACAAGGTATCCGCTGACCAGTATCACGTGACCATATTGCGGGCTCAGGTTTACAGCTCCTCGAGGTCACGTGTTTTCTTGAAGTTGACCGCTGACTAAGTTCTGGTTGTCGATTGGATCGCGGGCTCATATTGGGTTAGCGTGTTGGAAACAGGGCAGGATTGCTCGGAAGCCGGTTTACGCTAACCCAGGATTAAAATTTAATGGAATTATAACTTTTTCTTCTATACAAATGTTTTTTGCTGTTTTGTTTTGTGTATATGTTGATTATTAAAACTCAAAACAGAAGGCCAAACAATATACAGAAACCTCACTGCAAAGTTACAAAACTCAAAAAAAATCAAAATTCTACCTTTTTCTGGGTTAGCCTAATCGGGCTTTGAACAACCCGGCCCAGGAGCTACGCTTTTAGGCTGGCCTAAATCTATATATTATGTTCCTGTTGAGTTTCAGTAGAATTTTGCTTGTGCACTTATGCAAATGCTCCAATCTGATTAGCTAAGCTATCGTACAACACCAGCCATTAGTAAAATTCCTCTAGTATACTAATGCAAGACACTATGAGACGCAAAGTATTGTAACAAATAACGTCTTATTAGTGTTCCGTTTACAGTTGATACAATGTCCCATTGATGAATTCTAAATTCCCAGGATTGTATGAAGTGGTTTAACGCACATAAATCTTCCAGAAGTCTCCAGGAGAGACAACAGTTCCACGATCATCACATTCCATTCTGTCGTCTTCAAAGGCTGGATTAGGGGTCCAATGATAATCGAACGCGATAAATGCTGCATATTCATACAACTCATGCCATCCTTTATGTCCCCATTTACCAATGTGATAGCCACCGTCTTTTCCCCAGTTGGAACAATTCCTGGCGAGGACTGAGTTGTCTCCAGGAAGTCGTGCAAATGATCCACACGCGGAGGGCATGGCATCTGTCTGACGGCTGAAGTACTTGACTACAGCTTCACCAGCATTGTTAGCGAGCGTAGACAAGTGGAACGTACGTCCAAGTTGTTTTCTGCAGTGGAATCTCAGCTGCGCGAAAGACAAATGAGATCTTAGCTCATTTAAGGCGCTAGTCGCTAGAACCATGTTACTGTTGTTATAGTGGCTGATACCGCGGTATGATGGCTCGATACCCAAGGAGGTGGGAGGAGATGAGTTGCCATCAATCACGATGTTGAAGATCAGAAGCCAGCCTCCTGAAATAACCAGTATTAGTAGAATTCTACTAGTATACTAATACAAATGCTGTAATCTGATTGGCTGAGCCATTGAACACTATCAGCCATTAGCGTGCAGTGGCTGGGGGTCGTCTAGGAAATGACGACGTTTTTTCGTTTTTCCGAAGTTTTGGAGGAAAATTTCGATGCAAATGCATAATTAAATTCTCGAGAAGTCTAAACGAAGGACATTTACGGTTTCTTGCGCGAGCACACAACTTCAATTTTAAATGCCAAGTCAATCCGAGCGATCTTTTTCAGGCGCAAGAAAATTGGAAACCGTTATTTGAAGTAAATTTTAGTAAGAATTCTACTAAAACAATTAGATTATTCGCTCTCGATTTCCATGAGGTGATAGTTGATTCGGCCTTCGGCCTCATCAACTATCACCTCCTAGAAATCTCGAGCTCATAATCTAATTGTTAATTAGGCGACGTTCAATTTTGCCATGAGTTAAAAACGAAACACAAACTTGTTAATAAGAACAGTTTCTGTTCTTCAAGGTTCAAAGTAAACTAAACACAACGATAAGGACGGCTGCGTGGGGACATATGGATCATGTAAATGTTGTAGGGGTGTTCGCCGTACAGTGCTACTATGATCAAATTTCACCCCTTATTAGCTTGAATTTTTAGGAGTATCACATAGAATTCCACGAAGAATCAAAAATGCCGTTTACCTGTTTCTGTTTTTATGACAGTCAACATTTGATGGTTATCTATTTGAATTTTAATGAATGCACAGTTCTTCACAGGAATAGATAATTTTAACAAAAGGAAAAACATTATTACCAATGGATAGCCAAAAGCTATCCATTGGCGATAGTGTTTTTCCTTTTGTTATCGAAACAATTGTTTTTTCGTTTAAATTATGTATAAATAGTTTATTCTGTTATTCATTCACTTTATGCGAATGTAACCGTCGGAGATTGATTCAAAGTTTTTCAACGTTGCAAAATCATTAGTTTCTAAATGTCTGCATTAGTTCCGGAGATATTTAAGGTTTTATTTAAATGAGTGGACTGATGACGCCATATACTCAACCCAATATTACATCAAGTATGTTAATAGAAACATCTGGGTCAGTTTGCAGCACAGACCACTGAAACGTGGTAGGCTGATAGTACTACAAGCAACACACCTACGGCTATGAAAAAAAATCTATTTCCACGGCAACTCACTCTTTGCCAGTCCTCGCCAGTCTGATTTCAATATTTTAGATATTTTCGGCACTAAAATCATTAAACAAGGCCACAAATTCGACCTAACAGATTTATTTGCTTGTTGGATCATGCAGAAGAGGCACCACTAGCAAATATCAAAATGGAACGCCAAAGATAGGGGAGATCTGAAACAAAACTGTTAAGCTCATATCGTAGAGCACAATTGCTTTGCGAAATTATATAACTGAGTTGGTATAACTGATGAAAGCTTTGGAGAGCTGACTAAACACAGCTGTTTTGCGAAGCCACACCCACTGTCAAGACTAATTAAAAATCACTAGAGCCCCCGTTATAAGCAATAATCATTTCACTTGCCTCCGTCTGTTGTCATGTCACAGTACACTAATAAAGGGTTTCCATTCTTCTCAGGGTCGATCCAGTACTCCCCGTCACCTGTGGATTCTCCAGCATCCAGGATACTCTTGCAAGAATGGAAATAGTGATGCAAATACCAATCTCGTTTAGCTGCAATGGAAAATCGTTTTCCCCATTAGAAGCGTAATTTTAATGACCTTATTTTTAATTTTTTTTTTTTTAATTGTCTTTTAATGTACATGTAAAGAAGTATAAAAATAAAATGGGATGTATGCAAGGTTGAGACCGGCGAATTACAGACCGTCCGTTTGACAATGCCAAACGTATATAGCAAGACGGAGGACTTCAATGTTGCAAAATACTGATAGAAATGTTGTTGTGGTCGTAGTTGGTGGCAAGTTGAAGTTGTCGTAAGGAAAGGACTACTATAATATTGAGGAAGTACAAATGGCGGAACGCCCTGAGTGATAATCCAAAAACTCCTGCGCAGCAAAACGAAGAAAACGTTCAAATCGAGCCTTGAAAAGGAAACTTGGACTCTCGGATCGACCTTCGAAAAAGAAAATTTGTCGAACAAGTCTTGCTAAGAATTAGCAATTGCCCAAGCTTCCTACTCCCTCCCCTTCTCACTCTCGAAGATATAATCGCGTTTTATGACGAGTCCCTAACTTAATAGCACTAACTCAGTAGCACTCACGCGTCTGGCATCGTTCTCCTTCGTATTTTGGGTGGCACTGACCGGAATTTTGTAGCTTCTTCTGCTCACTGGAGCCATCGATGCAGGACACCTGTATCGGGTTAAGACAAGATTATCGTCTTTTAGTGAAGAACATGAATTAAAAAAATTAAAACATGATCTAAGCTACTCGGGGAAGTCATACACTTCATTTGGATTAGTTCTCAGGTATTTAAACCAAGTTTATGATTTTGAACTGCTTTAGTTTGTTCCGTGTTCATTTACGATCGGAGTGGGAAGGAAATATATATAATATATTGTTTAGTTCATGGTTTTCTTCTTTGACGGGCCGTGAAACTAGTTTTTAAAAAATAGGAAAAGTGTTTCTGGAAATTACATTTCTAAGACAAAAACTTTTGGCCTTTTATTCGTAATTCCAAGAGGGAGTGTTATCCTCAGCCCATTTTTTCAGTTGACTTAACATCGAGCTCAACAATTAATTTTTGAAACAGACCAAAAATGTAAAGTTTTTCTCATAATTGCTTGAAAACGAATTCAAGCCACGCATTCAACTTGCCTCAACAGAACCGTAGTACGTAGAACCTTTCTGCCATTTAAAATCATCTGGTTTCATCTGTCGGGTTTTGTTGTTTAACTCACAAAGACGGATTGAATTATTGCCACCAGAACGAACATTAAACGACTTGCAACTGTTATTTGCGACGCATTTTAGCTGACAGTCAAACTCATCATTAACAACAGCCTTATCCATGACATGACCAAGTAAGGCATGATCTGAATGAAAAAGCACACATGAAGTTATTCTCATTGGAAACAAACAGAAATAATCGGACAGAAGAAATTCCAAGTTTGCATGCGATAGCTTTTTCAATGAAAACAGTCCACAAAATCAGAAGTTATGATACCTACCAACTTGAGTTTCAAAAACGCTTCCACAATAGTCTCTGTTTGCCAACACAAACACGATTACCAGGGGAATGTTCAAAGTCACTAGTGTCAACTGAACTAGCCAAACCCCAGCCATCAATAATTTCAAGATATTTTCAACGAGTAACCCTTACGTGTGCAAGTTGGAGATCTTTGAGTCTTAGTTAGGTATGAAACATAGCAGCCATCGAGCAGTTTGAGTTTTTGTATACAACGGAGCGAGTTTAATTTCTTTTTGCGACAAGTTTATTTATAATTCATATGCATAGCAACACCACATGTGGTACCTCGGCTTTCTTTTACCAGCTCTTTATTTTGAGTTTTTCCCATTAAAAACCCCTTAGCTGCTAAATTATTCAACAGTTAATTTTTTTTCAGCAAAACACAAACAGTCACGCAAAAATTTGTTTATCAGAATATGGGGAATGATGGAGCACTAAATTCTCAAGAAAGCGTATATGCACGATGTCGAAATTACATACAAACTGGTTGTTTCATCAGTATGATACTTGGATGAATCTAACTTTACGTTACGCTTTCATCTAAACCTCGAGAACGACTATTACAAACTCAGCTCTGTTTTGTACCACTGGCATCACAGTCACAACTAACTTTAATTTACAGGCAGGTGCAGTAATAAATTCAACATTTTTAACCCTTTCTACGCGTTACTCCTTTGCTAGATATTATCATAACATTTATTGCTTCCTTTTTTCAAAATAATTACATGATGCAGTGAAGATTCTACGTGCAGTTGGATTCAAAAAGCAATTTCTTATCGGAATTTATAAAATAACTAAGATACAACGCGCACTCTGATTGATCAAGCAATATATCGCGACCAACTTCTGGTCCCAATTTTCCTTGTAAATTTCCATGTATATGCTGAATGAAAAGATTTTCGTGTTATTGATATCTCAGCTGGTGAACGCGGAAACTGTTTATTTTGTTCTTGCTAGTGATCTGAGTACTTCAGTTCTCGCGTAGTTCTGTCATATCGGGAGCCAACTCTATTGACCAATCAGAGCGAGCGTATTATCTCAGTTATTTTATAAATATGATGATGGGCCACTCTTTGCCATATGATCTTACTATAATAGGATTACCGGTACACAAATTCCCAGTCATGAGCTGACGTTGTAATCATCCCTTTATATAAATAACAGGTTGCCAAAGCAACAATACAAACTATTATTATCAATACGCGCGGCCAAATGACACACTGCCCTAACGCGCCATTTTGCGGGCCAAACGGGAAATGCGCGGGCTGAATATGCATTTGCCGCCCTGATTCTGATTGGCTGCAGAGATGTCAAATAACTTCGCTCGGCCAATGAGATCCTGAGGATACCATTTTTAAAACACACAAATGCGAATTGAATTATTGCCACCAGAACGGACATTAACTGACTTGCAACTGTTATTTGCGACGCATTTTAGCTGAAACTCAACTCGTCATCATAAGGTATGATCTGAAAGAAAAAGTAAAGGAAGTTTTCTCGAACAAAATAAACAGAATTCCAGTAAGACTGAAGAAATTCCAAATTTTCATGTCTTTTGTGCAGTTTTTTCTCGTGCAAGCAGCTGACTACAAGGTAGAAAAGAGAAATTGTTAGATCACATTTGTTCTGGACTATGCGTTTCAAAAACGCTTCCGCAGAATTCTATGCTTGCCATCACAGATTAAACTAACAGAAATCTCGGAATCATTGTGGCTAACTCAGTCAGCCACAAGCTATGGCTAACCATAGAGAGATATTTTTCAGTGAGTTGCTTACTTTAATTCTACCATTAAATAGTAATTAACTCGTTTCGAGTCTCATTTAGATATGACATTAAGTCATAGTGTGTGGATTTTACAGGGTCAAGTAAATTCATTATTCATAGCAACAGAATATAAACAAAACAACAACAAAACAAAGCATTAAGTCTTTTTGTCGACAACACATTTGGCAGTACACTGTAATTAAGTTGAATTTCCTTTCATCAGCCTTCTATGAGGGTGGCAAAGGTGGGATAACAATCACGCATCACGCTGAATTTTTCTATTAAATCACGCAACACGGAGAATTTTTTTCACCAATCACTCGTCACGTAAAAAAAGTAAGTAAATCGCCAATTTTACGTTCTCCACCCTAAAAGCGTCGTTAAAAGAAGAACTTTGCCGATTCAACCACAAAAATGCATCGTCAAATCGTGACCTGTCACGCGAAAACGTTCCTTACGGTATCCATTCGAACGGCTGAACGCAGGGCAAGTGAACCAGCCTGCGAACAGGCTCCTAGCAAGGGCGAAAAAAATATCCGGCAGGGACGGAAAAAAAAAACCGGCGAGCGAAGCAAGTCGTCAGGCGCGAAAAAAAGAATTCCGCGAGTTGCGCTCCCCCTAGTCAACATTCCGCTCTCGGCTATCTCCCCTAGCCCTAGACCACACTTGGCTATCTCGCACTAAACCCATTAACCCAACCGGGAGCCTGTTCCCAGGCTACAGGTGAACGGATAATTTGAATAACGATAGTCAATTTACTTGTTCCAAGATATCTTAAGACCGCTTGGTTCTACATGAGTTGATAACCATGTAATAAGTAATGACTCTAGAAACGATTTAATGAAATGCAAACTGTGAAGGTAAATGTGAGGGATTCATGAGACGTGGGTTGTGTAGGTATCAGTTGGGAATTAATTCGATGAAAGCTGTGTAGGAATATGTGGGGATAAATGATATGTAGGCTGTGTAGGTATATGTGGGGGATTGATGAGATGTGGGCTGAGTAGGTATATGTGGGGGATTAATGAGATGTATGCTGTGTAGGTATATGTGGGGGATTAATGAAACATCTTTCTTTGTAGGTATATGTGGGGGATTAATGAGATGTAGGCTGTGTAGGTATATGTGGCAGATTAATGAGATGTATTGGAGTGTAGGTATATGTGGGGGATTAATGAGATGTATTACAGTGTAGGTATATGTGGGGGATTAAAGAGATGTAGGCTGTGTAGGTATATGTGGGAGATTAATGAGATGTAGGCTGTGTAGGTGTATGTGCGGGATTAATGAGATGTATTACAGTGTAGGTATATGTGGGGGATTAATGAAATGTATGATGTGTAGGTATATGTGCGGGATTAATGAGACATCTTTCTTTGCAGGTATATGTGGGGGATTAATGAGATGTATGCGGTGTAGGTATATGCGGGGGATTAATGAGATGTAGGCTGTGTAGGTATATGTGGGGGATTAACGAAATGTATTGCAGTGTAGGTATATGTGGGGGATTAATGAGCTATAGGCTGTGTAGGTATATGTAGGGGATTAATGAAATGTAGGCTGTGTTGGTATATGTGGGGGAGAAATGATAAGTGGACTGTGTAGGTGTATGTGTTGGATTAATGAAATGCAGGCTGTGAAGGGATATAGGGGGGATATTTAGGGGGGTGGTTGAGGAAGAATCCTTTATAATATATTCAGGAGGTATTGTTTTAAGAGAGATTGAGAGAGATGTGTATATTGCGCAGGAGTTAACTGGCCGCCCAACCATCCGGGTGGTGTCGCACTTATAAAGCGAAAGAACAAAAGGCTCGGCCGTGAGCCAGTGAGAAAGCACTGACGTCATAGCTAAACTGGACAAACGAGTTTCTGACACCGGCTGTATTTGATTATTCAAAATGGCGGACATACCTTAACTTAAGGCTTTAATATGCTAATTTGTCAAACATTTTTTGTATGCACGCTTATGTTCTATAACGGCTAAGTAATTTATGCTATTCATCCAGTTACAAAATATACGCATTCTTGAGTTACAGAAGCCGGATTAAGCCTTGATTGATGACGTTCGTTTAAAGTTCTTTCTGCCATCTAATACTACACGTTGCAGCCAAAGGGTAGTTCAAATTCGTCGACAACGTCTTCCATCTACGAATGCCTACGAGCGGAAAACAACTTCTAGTGCCTTGCCGCCTCAAGCATCACGATTTTCAATGTTATTCCACCAAATATCATTGTCTCCGCAACGTTTAGATTTGAGGTCAGTTAAGTAGCGAGATCCCCGAGAACTGGAAGCTATCGAAAGAGAAATACTGTAATAATTACTTGGTTTGGAGCGGGAAAGCCCCGAGTATCAACTCGCCATGTTCAAGGACGTTATTGATGACGATTGCATTTATGTGTTCAAAGCCTTTACTAACTTTTACTGTCGGATTTATCAGAAGGAACGTGGAACAAATTTAAGAAAAACTCTTGTTATTCATTAGTAAGAGGCCATCTGTGTGGGATTCAGAAACCCAAAAGGAAATTCATGACACCCAGATCTTGGGTATACAATTTATTACCAAATGCCAGGGCCATGATGTGATTCGCATACCTAAAAGGAAATTCATGACATCCAGATCTAAGGTGTCTGGTCAAGACATCACTCGAGTTTACGGAAGACGGCGAGATCTCAGAAGATCCAGCCCATAAAATGTTTTCATTTAAGGTGGGTGATATCATAGTGAAGTGGTATTCTTCGACTCATATCGTCCAAACCCAAGGGTCTGGTTACGCCATCTTGCGAGAAAAACTAGGCAACCTCTTTAAATCGAATTATCCCCCTGTTACATCAGTATCCCCCTGTTAAACCATTATCCCCCTTTTAAATCAGTATCCCCTTGTTAAATCAGTATCTCCCCGTTAAATCAGTATCCCCTGTCAAACCAGTATCCCCCTGTTAAGGTCTTTAAGAGACTCTACTTTCTCCATCCCACAGGAGTAAAAATGGGGATACAAATTCTTGAACTTGGTAAGCGACTTGTCACGAAAGAAACATCTGCTTATTATAACAAGGAGATACACATGGCAAACAAAATTTTAGGTCCACTATATTAGGAGCAGCTAAGTCATAACGCATATCATACGAAGCGCTGATGACGTCGGACGGAAGGCTGAGGGGTGAAAGAGATCGATAGGTGAAAAGCTGAGGGAAGGCTGAGGGGATACATTTTATAGTCATTGGGTCAGAACCCTTTGATTGCCTCAATTTAATAAATGGGGTAAAATCTCTAGACATCAGCTTTCCAAATTCGCTACAGCTGTTTATTTACCTTAATCTACTGCGCATGCACTAATCAACTAAATCGTTAAGAACACTGCATAACAGCCTCTTTAGAAATTAACCACGTGGTATAAATGAGAATCTGAGAGCTGTTAGGAAAACTCACAAAGTACTCGCCATGGGAACTAACCTGCACTGAATTAGCATCCCATATAGATCTAAGCAATGTGTAAAGTATTCGTATCAGGGAGAGAAGTGCATGGAGCTTGAGTAGAGGAGCTCGTTGCAGAGCGGGAAAAGACGTTTCACGAGATAGCCCAAAGGACCCTTGGTTGCGACGGTTTGACATGACCACTCCCGGTTTTCTTCCTGACAGTTACCTTGTCGAATGTATCGATATAAACTTATCAAGAGCGAATAGCTGTTTGGTTCCACACAAGACTGCTGGTGCGTGATCAAGTGCGTAACACATCTAATGTAATTCATTGTTGCACTAGTCTGCGGCATTTCACCTTCGATCAATACAAGGATTTTGAAGGATTTTCAGATGTCGGGGTTATTCACTGTCGAAACTATACATATTATTTTCTTTGTCACTTCTAGAATACGACGTAACTTATGGTTCAGGGAGCACTCTTCCGTGTCACTACAAATGAACTACATGTACATGTACATGTAGAGAGATTGAAACAAACATCCACGCAGTATCTCAAGGTTCGACTGTGTTCTGAGAACAGAATAGCTGAATTACAACTAGCACTAAGATTTTAGACACCTTATTAAGACACCTTGTACCCACAAGGCTGTATGCATCGTCCTCGTCTCGTCTAAACTGCGTCTTCAACGACTCTACATAACAAGTCAAGACGTTATGCTCATTTTCCACACTTAATTATCACCAAACCAAACTGAACCAAACAGAATGTCGTATTAAATATATTAATTGAAACTTTACCATCAGACAAAAATGTGGTGCGCAACACTGTGAATACAGGGAGTAATTATACCGTTATCACTCGTAAAAAAAGTGTGTGAAATCGTAAAATCTCCAAGGAATATTACGCTCGCTCTTATTACTCAGTACAGCTCACAGTAGCCCACTGATGACATACCAAGATCCAAGCGTTTGCGTTTACTCGGATAAATTTTGGTGATCAACTGTAAAACATTATATTGGTCATGCATCCAACAAAGTGCAACGCGGCCACACTAAGCCTTTACATTACACAATAGTATACCTCTACGAACTTGGCCTATGCCGCGCGCGCGGGCGCTTAACACGCGATATACGACAAAAGCTCTTGTCCTCTTCCAATCCCTTAAATATCTTGCAAACAAATAGAATGTATGTTCTCGGTGCATGAGATATATAAGCAGAAGGAAATTGAAAGAACCATCGAGAAGCCAACGGTAATCCCGAGAATTTGAGCTTCTTTCAGTCTTGTTCTCAAAATTCCCGCGCATTTACACACAGCTCCGTCAACAATTACAAAAATCGGTAGAAACGCCGGAGAAGAGAGCAGCAGAAAAATAGGAGTCACTAAGAAGTCTGAACACTCAGGCAGTCTACGATGGCCACAACGTTGTTCTGTTAGATTCCTGTCAGAAAGCAATGTTTGACAGACCTGGAACACAAGGAGACAAGCTTTTAATGTAAAGGAGAAAAACTCCTCATATATTCGCCGATTTATGGGATACGGTAATCAAATAAGCACTATTTACTACTATTACTATTGTGAAATAGTACCATGACTAATGATGCGATAACAGTCATCTGAGAACACAAGAGAGAGAATTATAGAAAACCACCAAGAGTCATGGTATGCCATAAACACTTTTCTTTATCTCAGCAGAAGAGAAAGACCAGTGTTAGAAATTACAACAGAATAGCAGACAGTAACATGTCTTATAAATGACACTTACCAAGTTGCGCTGCATCATTCACAGCCCATGATATGCAGTAATGGGAAAGAAGCTGGTGTAAAAGATCCACTTCGTCAAGGAATTCTATTCTCTCTATTCTATTTGGAACAGGACAAAAAGGTGCAATTACAGGAACCTGTTTACTCTGTAAACTGAACAACTCCTATCGACTGAGAAACGTTGAGCGCGTCTGCCAAAGTCGTCACACCTATGTATAATGGGAGGTGCCAATCTTTGATGGTTAGCACGTAGGACTTAGGATCCAGCGGTCTGTGTTCGAGTCTTGGCCGGGGACATGGGGTTGTGTTTTGGGCAAGACACTCTACCCTTACAGTGCCTCTGTCCACCCAGGTGTATGAATGGGTACCGACGAATTTAACAGTATCCCATCCAGAAGGACGTAGAAGTATTTCTATTCGCTTCATCCTACGGAAACCAGATACAACCACTGGCCAATAGGCCAATAGGACACTGGGCTCAAACACTGACTTTACCTACCGGATGGTGAAAGAATATCACGTTTTGGTTTATCACTAATCAAATGTATCATTAATTTCCCTGATCCGCAATTAGAGAAAGTGACGAAATGTTTCAGTACTGACCTTGTCCTGTCGTTTGAGGGTAAACAGTTATATACACTCATCATATCAAGAGCTTCAGCTTTATCCCAATTGTTGGACAAAAATCTTTGTTTCTGTCAATTGGAAAACATTGTACATCATCACAAACTAACATCCCTACTGTATTTAGAGCTGTGCCATACATTGTACAAACTCGTTTCCAGGATCTCTCCCTTCTGTCCGGAGAGACCTGGGAACGAAGTTGTGTGCGCTATAATGCCTGCACAACTACTAGTGGCGCAAGCCCTTTCTGACACCTATTTCGCACAAAGACCATTTTTGTTATCATTTTCAGCGTCATTAACCCCCCAAAAAAATCACACTGAAGATGCACATGTTCTGAGAGGTTTCTCAGAAAGGCTTTTCTTCTAAATGTGTGACAGCCTGATCATGGAGACAAGAGCAAGCGTTCCTCATTTTTCTCAGAATGTCAAGCGTGAAGAAGAATAAAACTCGACAAGAAGTTTCCTCTAAAACTTTCAAAATGGTGGAAAACATTCTGACACGTTCACACGACCTTAAAAAAATCTCGGAAATCTTCAGGAAATGGTTGGAAAGTTTTGGCAAGTCATAAATAAGTCTTAATAAACAAAATCAAACGCATTGTTGCCTGAAGATATGAAATTCTTCTTCTCATGTGAACAAGAGAAAGAGCACAGAAAAGCGAACACTCAAAGTCAAATTTTACATCTCCACGCACAATGTTATAATTTTCACAATCTAATAGCTCAATTCGGATACATTAAAATTCTGGCTGCTCTTCTAGATACCACTAAATACTGATTACTAAAAGCAGTTTCAGCGTCAATGCACGAACACAACTCGCACGACCTACATAGAAACTGGAAATCTGTGAAACTCAGCGGTGTCATTTGTTCTCCCAGTATTTTGATTCACTCATAGAAACGAGCTCCTACAAGCGTTGCTCTTGAAGTGGAAAAGTTGATCTTGATTTTTGGCTTAGAAACTAAAGGTTTTGGACTGCATTCCTTTGTCTACTACAACAACTGAGGCAATTAGACTTCTTGAATTTCTCTGGGGGTCAGGGGTTACTCACATGTGATTCAAGGTCAGGACAAGCATAGGCTCCAAGAAGCTCGCAGTTTCTACTCTGCAAAAGACAAACCCAGCATACTATATATCTCTTCTCTGATGTTTAGATTCCATTGTTTTCTAAGGTAATTCTGCTACTTAATTCATTCTGGTTTAAACTAAAATGAAATAATAATAGACCTTTTTAGCTTGGGTAGTTTGTTTTCCTTTTTTTTTTGTCTTTTTTGTTTTTTTTGCAGTCCACGTTATATTCTCTAGAGAATTTTTATTTTATCCATGTAAAATTTATCCGTTCACATACACGTGATTATTTGCATATTTGAAATTAAGAATAGATCAAGAGTATCATCAGAGGGTCTGAAATGGGGCAACAAACCGCCCAAGCTAAAAAGGTCTATTATGGTAGAAAGTGCAAAGGAAAGATTTAGAACAGAACAGAGGAATCGTTAAAATCAACACAACAGCATTGAAGATACTGAAGAAAAAAAAGACACACCGGGCCTACACATGTAATTTGTTAGTAAGGAGGACTCTGGACAAGGCAGCCCAGGTTCAAGTCCTTGTCATGGTCACTGTATTGTGTTTTTGAGCTACATGCACACCTCAATCCACTCAATGTGAGAATATATTGGGAGAAAGCTAAAAGTGGACCAGCATCCTGTTTGGCTGAGGGAGGGGCCTGGGGAGAGAGTACTACTACTCCTATTCACTTCATGTTACAGAAACTGGAATAACATCTAGTCTGATTTGGCCATTTCAGTGTTAGCCTGGGTGCAACTTATTAGTTCATAATAAGATTTTAACAAAAGAAGATGTCAAGAGGCTAAAACAGAAACTCCTATTAGTTCATCCATCAAAAATGCCCCAAAATTATGATTGCTTTTGATTTAATCATTGGTAGGTGTATTTATTTTGAGGCTTATCAAGAATAATTAAAAATAGTGTGACCAAGCTCTTATAGCAGCAACATGTCCAACAAACTCAAAATCATAATTCATATCTACCCTAAGATTCTGAATCATAACTTGACCAAATCTGTCCTGCATATTCACCTGAAAATTAATCACAGCCACATACTGAGTACCAATCAACCAAGCTACGACAAGCTGTAAAATACCTCTAAATATAACATTGTAAACCACACCACCAAGGGATCACTAACTTTGCAATATAAAATCACTTCTGGTCAAAAGATTGACCACCCTGCTCCTCACTTCCATTTCCTTAATCCCAAACACCAGATAAAAAGACCTCTGCTAAACTATGAGAAAAGTATGATTTAGAGGTGTCAATATTGCAAGAGAGGAGATTGCTAGATAAATCATGTTATTAAAACACTGTCTTTGTTTTTGTTTGGGGTTTTCCCCACCCAATTCCCAGTTTTTTGCAAAGAGTTCTACATGAGAGTCAAAAGCGTAACAAGTAATCATAAAATCAAGTTGCAAAAACCTCATTGGACTTAGCAGTTTATTCTCAAGAGTGAGAATTTCAAAGTAGCTTTACTCAGAGGACTCAGAGTGCATCTTGAACACTTTAAAACAATGTAACTTAATTTATAACAATTTATTCAAATATATTTTATCAATTACTTACTTGTTCATAGTTTATAAAAATAGCAGTTTTAAAATTCGCTCCAGCCCAGTTAACAATAGCCGCTGAATGTTCAGGTTCCATATAAACCAGTACACACTCTGTAATAAACACTGTTGGAAGGCTGCAAAATACATGTACCCAAAGCCACATCTTATTAAGTAGTAATCATTAATTAGCACGTTTGGAACAATAATTTGTTGTTTGTCAACAGACCACAAGCTGAACTCTCAGAAATACTATGAATTAGACATAAATCATTTCTACAATTATCACTACTAAATTTTCAAACTTACAATTTGCATAAGTCTCTAAGTAGCTGTTATTTCATTTCCACTACATTTAATACTAATGAACCATCATTTTCTTCCAGTGCATAAGTTCATTTTTAACACAAAACAACTTCACATAACAGGCTGTCAAAAACCAGGAAAGAGCCATTTTGTCTGAGTGTGTGGTAATTACCTTTTATCAACTCCAATTTCTTCTAATTTACTTTCAAGTGCACCTATTTCCCTCAGGTCGACAGCCAACAGATGGTAGTGTTTAGAGTGAGCTTCATTTCCATCTGGAGTTAAATAAGAATTCATGCTCACACATATAACCTGGGGTATAAACTAGATGTTATACATATACACGACTTGTATTGTACAGATAAACTTTTGTAACATAATATTATTGTTATATTATACTATTATTATAACATGCACTCTAGGTTCAAAGTGTGGGAAGAGCCGGGTAAAGCCTAGGTGTTGGGGTGTTCCACTCAATAAATTAAAAAATTTATCTATATAGATACTTATTTCAAGAGATTAATTAATAAACTATTTTTAAAATAAATGAACGAATTACATTAATTTATTATAGGGCTTGTGCATGTAGCCGATATGACACAGTCTGATTGACTAATTCTGGGGCATTATTCTACCTTAATGCCTGGCATTACCAAAGCAAAAGCCATATAATAAATAACTTATTAACCTAAAACAGTCAGTCTGTAAAGAAAAAGAAAATGATGGAGACCTCCACCTCAATACATGATTATGAATTGTAACTGAGAGTGAACTATATGTATACCTTTTGTGAAAAGATTAAATATATATAACTCAACATACCAATGTTCAGTCCATCATCTTGAGAAAATACCTCTTGGAGTTTCCTCCTGGCCCTTGAGAAAAAAGATCCCCATCAATAAATAAACCCTAGATTCCTTCATGTACATGTAGTTTAACTTATTAACAGTAGATGTTCATTGTATTTCAACTATACACAATACAGACATGTAGACCCATATACTTGTACATTAACTACAAGCATATGATGTTTTTTATCAAGTGAGAGACAGAGTGAAATTTATAGTCCTGTATCGAAACTTCCTCTTTTACAGTGGTCATTCAAAGTAAGTTGATATCTCATGTACTTCTTGGAAGATGTGTCTCTTAGCACAATACACGAGAGTCATATCAGATGAGAAATCATCATTTGTACTGGTGCTGTAGAATTCCTTTTGTTCATCAAAACTAATCTACATTGTTTAAATCAGTGAATCTTGCCCACACAACTTGCTTGAGAAGTTGTCTGGCTTGATCTACATGTAGTTTGATCAGCCAACAAGGACGATTAAGTGTGACATGACAAGCCAGCCAACTGAATGAAAGAAGAGTAAGGAAATGATGAATTTAAAAACTTGCCTTATGCTGTAGCACTTTCTGCTGGTCACATTTCCAAAATCTATCTCAACAAACAGCTTTGGTGCTAAGCTCTCCTCCTTTACTTAGAAAAAGAGATCCAGAACAGTTAAACAATGTTACCATACTAGAAAAGATTGCAATTAAAATAAAATATTTATTTATAAATGCAAAAATTTCTAGATGATGATTTCAACACTCAGTACAACTCATGATAAATTTGAGACAATATTAAAAATACAGAAGGGCTAAGTAATTTGTAACTACTTGTATAAGTACTGAATACTAGTCAAAAAATCTAAAATCTTGGTTAAATTACAAATTTCTTGTTCCTGAAAGGCCCCAGTGAGTAGGTTCAATGAACTGTGTTGTCGTTGTTACATTTACCTTTAAGAGCCAAAAGAGAGAATCAAAGCCAGCTCCAAGATTGATAACCTGACAATTACATCTGGTCTGTGAAAGAAACTGGTCCAGCAGCATCCGCATCCCTTTGACACGAGCATAGTAACCTGCAAAGAAATATCAGTTCAAATTTATAATCTCCAGGTTTGGTATATTAAAAAACAATTGAACATGACTGTATGATTACAGGTGGGGTGTTAAAATAACTTAAGAATTGATTGGCGAACTAAACATTAAACTAACACCTCATCAGCAGCACCTTTCGTGTGATGACGTAAGGTTTTAAAGGGGGAGATGAAAGGGATAGTTGGCAGCAAGGCAGGGAAATTTATGACTTAAATATATTACAGTATTTTATTTTAAAAATCTGACCCCGTCTCCCAAAAAAAAATTGCAGTTCCCTGGTGAAAATACTTGAAGGCCCCGTCAGAACAAAGAATTACGATCTTCATTTAGTAATGTGCAACAACATGATTGTACATCAGACAAGCTTTGGAAGGCCAGAGTTACTAATTCAAGGAGCAAAAGCTTCTGAAGAGGAAGTTGTGGCACAAATCTACATGTACTTTATATATGCATGGCAAGGACTACATGTGTGTATTTATATAAACCATAATCTTTGAAAATGTATTTTCTATACCCCATTCTCTCAATGAAACACACACGCAGGGAGTCATGGTAGTTGTATGCAGTGTCTCAAGGTGTTGTAAGCGTAACACATACAAATACCATGATTTTCTGCATGCAAGTCTCATAAGTGAAATGGCTTATTGCTTAAATAATACATGGCCATTGCTTTCCAGTTTCACCTCTGTTAATTTCTGGAGTCTTTCTGTCTCCTAACTTGGCAAAGTGTTGAATGTAACTGTCTGACCAGTAGCCTAATTGGACAGCAAATCTACATGTAACAAATATATGTGACATGAGCACAAGGATAATTCCACTTATAATGTGCCTATCCATATAATCCCTGTGAGGGGGGGAGGGGCAGTTAAGGGGTGGGGATTTGACCAAAAAGTG
This sequence comes from Orbicella franksi, assembly GCF_964199315.1. Classification (NCBI taxonomy): domain Eukaryota; kingdom Metazoa; phylum Cnidaria; class Anthozoa; order Scleractinia; family Merulinidae; genus Orbicella; species Orbicella franksi. The sequence continues at coordinate 31,969,469 of NC_138150.1, read as the reverse complement.
AAAATTCCAGTCAAATTCCAGAGAGTAGAGAAATCACTTTGTTCAAATGTATCTAATAAGAACAACGCTGGGCCAGAAACTCAAAATCGACATAACGTTGCCAAGGCCAGGACTAAGCAAAGAGAAGAAGACATTTTGGTAACTACATTTGAAGATTTGACCCAGGCTCTTCTCAGTTAAAGGCAAATATCTCTAATCCCTAGCTGCGTCACACCGTCAAATGCCTCATAAATGAGACTGTTCCTGCTTTCAATACTCGCATTACATTGTTAGGTGCAAAAAATAACACAGGTGCATTCCGGGAACGCATTGCTGCTGACTTCCGTCTCTTTCTTAAACGGCAAGAGCTTGCCACAGTAAACAAGGACTATTTCTACTGCACACTGGATAGGACGCAAGTCCATCACAGGATTAGACTTGAAAATTTCAGACTGCATAATTTGAGCTTATTTGACTCACTCCCCAAGTTCTTTCGTTGTAAACAGTCGAGTGGTCCAAGTATTTACATTTCACATACTTCGTTTGTTCACAGTTACCAGCAGTGACAATTAGTAATTTCTTACCTCTTACAAGCTGTAGCGTCATCATTTGTGGAAATAACAGCCTCATCCTGTGACATTCTCTCTTTGAAGCAAAAGCTTGATCAAATGCAGCTCAAAGGGAAACATTTCAAACAAGCCGCCATGTTTGATTGCGTTTCCAAAAGCACTATGGGTTGGGACGCGTCCGAAGAATGGGGCGAGGGGAAGGGATTCGGTATTAATTTAGTCCTACACAGCGGTGGGGTTCGCGGGGGGGGGGGGGGGGGGGGACCCAAGCGCGGGAAAAGAAAGAGAACAGGATAACTTGCATAAACATGCTCAGAACGCCGCCATCCCCTCCCCGCCCCCCCCCCAAAAAAAAAAATTAAGGGGAAAAGCAGCCTAGTCGCCAGCTATCATTACAAGTAGGAACAACAGAAAACAGAATAACCTTACTCGCTAGAGTTCAAACTACTCGCGAATTACGCCATCTCTAGTAAGCAATTGATAGCCCATTTATTTGTATCAGTTAGTCGTGTATGGTTAGGTTTTAAGACATAAACAATTCCTTGAACATTAAAATAGATGGTAAGCCAATTAATCAACAAAAGAGTGTTAAGTACCTTGGCATTCTCATAGACTGTCATCTAAATTGGAAAGAACAAATTCAACAAATTTCAAAAAAAATATCTAGGGGTATTGGTGTCCTATCTAAGATTAGACATTTTGTTAATACGAAAACACTAGTTCAATTATACCATGCCATTATTCTTCCTTTTTTCTCCTACGGCTGTATAGTTTGGGGCAACACTTATGATCATAATATTAAACCACTTCAAATAATACAAAGGAAAACAATCCCTTTAATTACTTTCTCAAATTTTGATGCACATACAAGTCCTTTGTTTGCTAAGCTTAACCTTCTTAAACTTCAAGATTATATTAAGCTTCAAACTCTCTTTTTCATGCACCAGTTTAATACTGGCAAACTACCAAAGATCTTTGATTCTTTTTTTGTCAAAACATCTTGTAAACATAATGTAAATACTCGCTTTGCATCTAGATCTACTTTCTATCTTCCAAAAATTCGAACAAA